>NC_051217.1:32494209-32808376 GCF_015220715.1 Pygocentrus nattereri | reverse complement strand
GAGTGTTGAAATAGTTTTAAAAAGTTGTTACTGCAAACATGTATTTGTGAGTTCTCGCTGGTGTGGATTCTGGTGAGGGCAGGTTCTTCTCTTCAAATCCTCCCCTATGTGGAGAAATCTTTTTGCACCTGTAAAGCATGCATGTATGAGTGATTTGCAAGTGCTTAACATGTTTAACAATGAGTTGTTTTCCATGGTACTTTGGAATTGATGCCTGTATAAAATTACAAAGTGGTATCATTTCTAAAGTCTTCTAAACTAGAGACACTTCCGCTTTACAGAAAATGTGGGCAACTACAATAAACCTGCAGTGTCGGCATTGAGAAATTGTTACTCTACCAAAGTCTGAAGGCTTATTAATGCGCCATACTAATTGTATTGTTTTCATAGTAAAAGTGAATAAAACACCGCATGTACATGTTGGGCAATATGATAGTATTTCTCATTATCATGATAAGTTATGGCATGTCACAATATGCTTTTTTGAGCATACTGTAGATATTGTCACTACTTAAACTGACACAACTGACCCAATGTATGTAAAACATTAAATATAATAATTAATACTCAGTTTATCACAGTGTGCACACCTCTCTGTTTTTTGCTCTTATAAACACATGGGGCGACAGAAAAAGTATAGTGACCACATTTTTGCCGATTCGCCCACCACTACAGGAACATGTTAATTAATAATATTTACCAAGCACTTTAAAATGATCAGTCTTTTGTCAGTTCTCCCTACACTGCAATGATCTCCACTGAAGCGTCGGCAGTGGCTGATTTGTCAATCATCATCGATTTCCAATTCCATTGCCCTGTCACCCAGGCCTAGACTGATTAGTGGTCAGTGTTCTCCCACTTCAGATTTTGACTAGATAGTTTCAGACATACTAATCTTTGTGGGGTTCTACTTTGACACAGATTGATCTGATCTGATCAATACAATTGGCACACCTTGTTTCCCCATAGACACATCTGTATTTCTGGCTCTATTGGCACACTTACACTCCATTATTAGCAGGCAGATGCTGCAGTGCCTCAGCTGCCAAAGCTAAGCAATGGCAGTTCACCCCACAGCTTTATATGTGTTGTGACTGGGACAGAAAAACTGTGTGGTGGGCAACAAAAACAACCAACTCGACCACAGTAACTGTGTTTGGTACAAGGCAAAATGCTTTTCTCTCCTTTTAGTTAGAAGACAAGTCATGAAGATGTCTACATTGATGTCCACATTAAAATAGAGGTATTTTATTTACTCTCCACTATTCTTACACTCTTTTTATTATGAATGTGACTTTATATGCATTTGTATAATCTTAATGTGTAATCTTAAAAAAAAACTCAAAATGATTGTAAAACAGGATTATTCATCAGCATTTTAAGTAATAACTGCCATGTAGCTTTTAGAAGCATTATATGCTTCAGATATCTAGTTCTTGTCACCACTGCTACAAATAATTCATCCTAGAGTTTCTCTAGGATGGAGCATTTCAGTTAAACCACTCTTTTGTTTATATCTTACTGATTTAATTATATACAGCATAAATTTGAAAAGCAGTTTGGTGAAAAATCTGAATCCAGTTTCTCCAATTATGAGGACATTCTTTCTGTAAAATTAAAATGGGTGTGGTTCCTATCTTGTGCATCCTAATTAGGATGTTTATTTCAGAGCTGGAATCTGTCTCATAGCAACAAGGCAGTCCATGAAGTAGTCTTGTTTCAGCCTTGATACAAGTTTGATATAATTGACATGTTTGTCGTTTCCATCTAATTTTGATTTTTAAAAATGAAGTTCAGAGTTCAGAAGAAAAAGGAAGGAGCATGAAGTAATGACTGCACTTTTGAGAGTTTCCATCCATGCACAGCCTGTGTTTATGACATCTTCCACTTAAACACAGCTACGCCCACAGTTGTCAGTAGAGGAAGCAGCAGTTTGTTACCCATGGGCTGTTAAAGCTGGGCAAAGGTTACAGTGAGCAAAAGAGCACATGCTTCAAATGAAGACTGTCTCTTCTGCCACTGCCATGAGCCTTGCCAACATTCAAAAATCTTGGCAAGAGAGGTGGAGGCAGCACTGGTGGACTGATAGGGTGCTGCTGCCTCTTAGAGGATCAGTGGAGTAAAACACATACACACATGTACTCCTCCAGACAGACATGCACTGCATACATATTCAGCCTCGCACGCTCACCTCCAAACAAATACATATTGCATTCACCAGCTCTCTTTCTCTCTCCCACATGCATCCATACAGATAGGAGCAGACTGCATACATTCAAATCCAGTTCAGCTCACACTGCTTGTGTTCTGCCCAGGCCGATAAACAGCAGCAAATCAAAGGGAATGCAATCCATAAGATACAGAGAAAGAAACTCTGCAGCATCTACAGAATAATACAAATACCGTTTACCCAGACACACTGCAGGGCACGGAATGCTCCACAAATACGGTTTAGTTCAGGACAGACGATCAGCAGAGAGTCTGGCTGGCTAAGCAAGTCCACTCTGGAAAGAAGAAAAAGCAAAGCAAAGAGAACCTCACAAAGATGGTGAAGATGAAGTCCAGGTTCTTGAAGTAGCAGCATTGCACAGATAAGCATTTCCCATGTGACAGAACTCAACAGCTAATTATTCAGCCAGGGTGAGTGAGCCAGGTAGTAAAAATTTGCAGACAAACAACAAAAATAGCAGGACCATAGAAAAGTAGAAAGCAAGCACATGGAGAGCTACAAGCACCATACAGGAATCTTCCAAAGTCAGAAACTACCCTTTATTTATTTAATTTCCAGTCAAAATGACCATTAAATAAAAAAGGATAAAAAAGATAAGTTAAAATAAATAAATAAATAAATAAATAAATAAAAAAGAAAAGGAGAGGACATACAGTATATTCGACAGAAAATTACACCGAATCAGATCTTGCAGTATTTAATGTGTCCAACCTTTATTACAGCTTCCTTCTTGTCAGACAAGATGTGCTCAGTTTTTCAAAGACATCCGAATGCACTCAAAGATGTTAAAGCTTGGGCTCCGGGTGTAACGGGGAGCAAGATAGCGGACGCATGTGTGGAGGTCAGCGACTTTTATTGAGGGCAAATCCAAAATCAGGGTCATAACGGTCCAGGGTCAATGAGTATGTATGTATATATATATATATATATATATATATATATATATATATATATATATATATATATATATATATATATATATGTGTGTGTATGTATATATATGTATATATATATATATATATATATATATATATATACAACAATACATACAACTACAATCAAACAACAAAGACCAGCCAAAACAAGGGACAAACACAGGGCTTAAATACACAGGGAAAACGAGGGACAGGTGAAAACAATCAGGGGCGTGAAACGAGGGGCTGGACTACGGATACCAAAACAAAAACGCACATGGGCTAAACCAAAACATGAACACATGGACTGGGAGGGGCCAATCGTGTCACCGGGGTTGTCGGTCTATTGTTCTGAGAACACCAACAGCTTTGTTTGATTTGTAAATGCTCTTCATTTTTGCCTATTTTCTTTCTTCAGTAACTGCTTCAAATCCTTTCTTGTCTTGAACTGTCATCTCAAAAGGAAGGATGGATGGAAATGTTTTTTTTTAATGTGAAGCAAGAGCTAAGCTTGATTTTCTTCTGTCGCTCAAAGATGAAGGATTTAAGTACGGTTTATCTGATGGTGACAGTTTTGGTGGTCTCCTAGGTCTCGCACAGTTGTTAGGAGTCTCGTTTTCTCTGTATCTTTTAATCTTTTTTTGAATGGGCTACAACAGTCAAATACAGGTTGGGTGATTATGTTGTCAGCAAAAAATAAGTATGCGTGTCTCCAGGGATTATGGGAGTGTCAAAACTGGACCTTTGAGAAGTGGAAATTAAGTTGTCTGGTTAGACAAATCCAGGTCCTCTTTGAATCATGCATTGAATGATCACAATCTGGTGCTGTCCATGTAGACATCTTATTTGGCATCAAAAGTGCGGGCCAATAGTAGCAGTGTGTTAGTGTGGGGACTGTTTTTATGGCACAAATTAGGGTCCCCCCTGGGACATCATTGAAGACCAAATTCATATCTACATGGCTACAGTTTATTCACACTTGAACAGGCGCTTCCAGTATGATAATGTACCATGTCACCAGGCATGTCCAGAAACAAAACAGTGAGTTGTCATTGTTTCAGGGGCCTGAAAAGTCCACGGGTCTCAACCTTGTCAAACAGCTGTACCCAGCAAGGCAGTGCAACCAGTAACACAGTTATGATTTGGCCCAGCAGGTCTAGGCCCAGTTACTTTGATCATTGGCAAACCCAAAATGACTTCTGAATTGTAATGTAAATAAGGAAATCTTTAAAAACACAATTGAAAATACATTTGAATTTCCATTGTTTTTGTTTTTTTTGTGATCTTTTTTTAAAACTTGTTTCCTGTTAATTAAGCAGCATTTTATCACAACATTACAGAAATGCAGGAAATGAATTTCCATTATTGATATCGACCAATCAAAATCCCACTTTAGCTATAATTGTGAACACAATTGATAAGTGCTGTTTCCTCCAGAGCCACAAGCACAGTATAAAAACCCCAACCAACTACAGTTTTCAATACAATATCTGTGCATTTCAACATGCTGGTACAAGACGTATGAGATTATCGAGTACGGCATGAGCAGTAATACTGACAATATTTTGCACATGAACATGCAGGTTGCCAGTCAAAATGAAACTGAAACAATTATGATAGTTGTGACCAGTGTAGCATGAAGAGGATATCAGACGCTTTGTGTACCTGTAGGCAGAGCAGCAGGACTGAGACTAGCATGGTTTTACATAATGCATACGGAGCACAAGGAAAAGGTGAGGTGGACCAATGAGGATGTATCACCAATACAGAGGATGCTGCCAGCTGTGGTTCAGCTGTGCATTTGGTGTCAGCAGGAAGAACTCTTTGCCCACTCAGACTACAGTACACTGCATGACCAATTCCAGGATTTATAACCGAGCATTTAGTCATTCAGTCTTCTATATCAAGCTGAGGTGCAGCTACCATGGTAGAGGAACTGCAGTCACCAGAAGACTGGCACCTCCATTTCTGAATCCTCTAATATTCTAATAAGGAGAAAACCAAGAAGCCCCTCTATACCCTAATTCCTTTTAGCTCAAACATATTGATACTGCAAATTGAACTAATAGTTGATAAATGAAATGACAAACTTGGAATATTGGCTACAATAGCAGATAAAAGGCAATGTAATAGACCTCCAAATTATTTCTAAAATCAATGTAGCTTCATCTGGCGGGAGTCTTTAGATTAAAATTGGTTTTTAGAATCCAGTTTTGAGCCATTACCTCCTCTCTAATTCCTCATGTGTAATGAATACAAAATGATCCATGTATGGAAACAATGTCAAATCAATATGGCTCTCTCCTGCTGCAAGCGTTGTGAAAATGATGGTGGTCAAATAGCACGCGCTGGGGCAGTTTAGCAGGACCAGAGTCACATTCATGACTAAGGATCTTCATACAGGGTGAAAATGATGAAAATATGGACAGCAGCTACACTGTAAGGACAGCTGTGGAGACTATTGGAGCTATTGATCCAGTCAGATTAGGTTATGAGAGATAAGAATAAGGTTGTGCTGCTAATCCCCTTCTTTTGTCTCTCTCTCTCTCTCTCTCTCTCTCTCTCTCTCTCTCTCTGTCTTTCTATCTCTCTCTCTCTCCTTCATCCTCTCAGGCTGAGAGTTGATGGTACATTGAGGCCTAGGTTGATCCTAACTGCAGTAGTTCCCCTGCAGGGGAGGCAGAGGGATTAATCTCACAGTGGAATGCCACACTGCAGTGGAGATACTATACTTTTGATGAGATGTGCAGTACTGTGCAAAATTCAAAGGCCAACAGGAGATATTGGAGTTCAGAAAATGACTGAAATATACATAGAGAATGGGATTAAGATTAACAAAAGCGCAAGAACTTCTAGGCCACCAAAACTGCTGTCACCTTCAGATAAACATCACTCAAAGCCTTGATTTTAAAGACATAAAGCTCCACTCGTGCGTCAGATCTGAAGAAAATTCACAGATGTCCGTCCTTCCACTGTGAGAAGAACTCGATGCTACAGGTCTGAAAGGATGTGTACCTGTCGAGAAGCCTCACTGAGAAAAGAAAGAAAAGAAGAAAATATGCAAATCAAAGAAAGAAGCTTTGGAATTTGGAAAGCTTTGGAATTTGGAAAAAAAAACCAGAAAAACTGAAAGCAAGTCTCAAAAAAGGGTGGTCTCTGACTTTTGCTCTGAACCATATGAAAACAAAGAGAGGGAGGTAGATATGTGACAAATATGATGGTTTTCCACAGAATGCATACATGAACACATAGGGAAAGTCAGAGTATATGTGTGAGTGAGTGAGTGTGAACAGCAGAGCGATACAGACTGAGTTTATTCCCACCTCTAATACCCAGTTTATCTCCTCAAGAAGCACATTAATGAGTGCCTGATTGGAGCCCTGCATATCCCGTTCCTTTAACATTCCTCACAGAGGAAGTTGTGATGTATGCACTAGTTTCACAGCAAGACAGGGCAAGTGAGGTTAGCAAACTTAAAATTTTGAGAAATGATATAGTCTTGAACTACACTAAGAAATCGACAAGAGGAAAACCTTTTCCAGTAAAATACTAATCAATCTACTGAACTGCTTCAAAATGAGGATACAGAAGCCATTTTAGACTTTTAACTGACTTATAATAATATAATTAAAACACAAAAGCTTATTTAATTGCATAAAGTGTGCTTTGTATGTTACACAATATTTTTTTTAGATTTTTGGGACACATTTACTTCAGATGGGATCTAACTGCTCACCATGTGGCAATGAGCATGAACATACACTATATTGCCAAAAGTATTCGCTCGTCTGCCTTCACACACATATGAACTTGAGTGACATCTCATTCTTAATCCATAGGGTTTAATATGATGACAGCCCACCCTTTGCAGCTAAAACAGCTTCAACTCTTCTGGGAAGGCTTTCCACAAGGTTTAGGATTGTGTTTATGGGAATTCCAGAAGCGCATTTGTGAGGTCAGTTACTGATGTTAGATGAGAAGGCCTGGCTCGCAGTCTCCGCTCTAATTCATCCCAAAGGTGTTCTATCGGGTTGAGGTCAGGACTCTGTCAATCAAGTTCTTCCACACCAAACTCGCTCATTCATGTCTTTATGGACCTTGCTTTGTGCACTGGTGCGCAGTCATGTTGGAATAGGAAGGGGCCATCCCCAAACTGTTCCCACAAAATTGGGAGCATGAAATTGTCCAAAATCTCTTGGTCTGCTGAAGCATTAAAAGTTCCTTTCACTGGAACTAAGGGGCCAAGCTCAACTCCTGAAAAACAACCCCACACCATAATCACCCTCCACCAAACTTTACACTTGGCACAATGCAGTCAGACAAGTACTGTTCTCCTGGCAACCGCCAAACCCAGACTCGTCCATCGGATTGCCAGATGGAGAAGCGTGATTGGTCACTTCAGAGAACATGTCTCCACTGCTCTAGAGACCAGTGGCGGTGCTTTACACCACTGCCTTTGATACTTTGCATTGCGCTTGGTGATGTAAGGCTTGGGTGGAAACCCATTCCATGAAGCTCTCTATGCTGTTCTTGAGCTAATCTGACCTAATCTGTCCACCATACTAGTCCAAGCAAGAATGGCCTGTATACAAATACAAGTAAACAGAGGAGCTGTGTTTTTTCTCGATAAAAAGCACAATAATTTTTACCTTTCTCAACTGATTTCAATTATGAAATTGTTTTTATATTCAATGCTTTATGATCTACATGGAGTAAAGATAAAAAAATGTCCACCGTTACTTCAAATAATGACAGTTATAATCTCTGGTAGATGCTGGAGGAGTCAAAGGAATGTAAACATTGCATTTTGATTTTAGTTTTGACATGTATTCTGCATTTCATGAAGAAAAGTCAAAGCCAAAGTGCAGCTTGGATTTTCTTTTCTCTGTTAGCTTGTTCATTTTAGATTTGGCCATGAAATACAAGAATAACGACTAAAATGAAATGACAAATAGCTGTTTTAAATTAATTTTTATTTTTGTGAAAAACGAAATTGCAAATGTAGGTATTTCATTTCATTTTAAATTTTGGCAGGATATTTGCACAGATGTTTGGAAAAAGAAATTGCAAAAAGAGATTTTCATTAACAGTTAATTGCTTTCATTTTAATTTCTTTTTGGTTAGATTTGCCTCCCATACTTTTCATGACATTGTTTTTTCATGACATTTATGACAAGAATATATTTTGATTTTTTTTACTCTGAGGAGATCCTAAATTTACTGCAATCACAGCCACAGATAAAACTGATGTGACAAAAGATTTTGAGAATCGCTCGAGCAGTCATTTATGACCAAGGCTATAAAGATATAACGGTTTTATTTGGATATGACTGTCTTAAGTGCTTTGAGAATCTGGTCCTAGAATAGCATGTGTCTGAACCACATGATCCCCTGCAACAACGTTTCACCATCTTTAGCCTCATATTCGTAGTCAATTCCCCGCCCTTCTCACTCCTGGTTTGTTCTGAAGCACTTTGTTGGAGTTTTTCCTCACAGCTAAACTAAAGTAAGCTAAACCTTATATGGGTTACTGTATTTGCTGAAATGTATGTTAATATAATGTTAGCAATAAATAACTTTACAGAAAAATGTCAAGTTCAGTTAACTAACTAATGTTTGGTAGCTTTTCTTAACTTAGCTGCTGACAACTAGCTTGCTAAATCAGTTTGTCTAAATAACCTGTACATTGCTCACATTTATGATTAATACATTGTGTGTAAATGTACAATTTAATGCAGTTGTGTTGTTTCATTAAAGTTTGCTGAAAGATCTCATGTAAATTATGATGGGCCATTGATAGCTTTAGCATTAGCTAACATTTGAAGGGGAAGCTTCAGTTGCCAAATTTTTCTCCTTAATTAGACATGAAAACCTGCTGTTTTCACATCAGGTAACTAAATGATTTCATGGTTTGATTAATGTAAACCTACTTTACGTAATTAAATTGATTTACTTGGCAATTTTCTGAGTTCTCAAGCATGTATTATCTGCACAGAACATCTTGAACAGCCAGTTTATTTTTGAATATGTATATTTCTACATTTTCCTTTGTACTACTGAACTGTTTGGTATGTTAGTACATGCTTTATGATGCTACTAGGTGTCACACATCCCTCAGGCTCTGATACACACTTGGGCTCCATCTCCCAGAGTCCTCTGGGAGATCACCTGACTCCTGTGCCTCCTGCCCTTGTGCTCCAATCAGTGCTCTCACTCACTCGAATATTAATACTGTTCACCTGTCTTGCATGTCATATGATCTTCTTAGTTTAAAGCCTGGGCTTTAGTGTAGGCAATTTGTGAGGTATTGTATCATTTCCGACCTACTGAGCGTTCCATCGTTTGTTTGACTACTGTTTATGACCATTTTATCTGATTCCACCTTTTTACCTAACGCTTTGGATTGTTTGACTCTTATGATCTCCCAGTTTATGACCATTTTGCTTGTTTTCTGCACTTTCTGGATTGCCTTTTTGCCTGATCCGTTTTGGACTGTTTGCCTAATGTTCTGCTTATGTTTTGGCTATGGCTATATTTTCTGGATTTGACCCATTCTTGTTTTGTGCCCATGAACCTGGAGTGTGATTACAACACAAAAGCCTTTTTTTAAAAAGCCTTTTTTTTAAAAAATCTTTTGTTCTTTTTAACCGTGAATGTCTGACTCTTTCTGGCTCATTACACTAGGTGGCCTGCACTGAAAGTTTATGGGCCTTAGTTGCTTCCAGTATGGCCAACCAGTTATTGTCATAATTGCTGACTATTAAATGGAAGGAAGAACATTGCTAACAAATAAAGGATTATTTTGACTTTCTTCAAGATTGTATGGGGTTTTTTTGTGAACATCTGACAGCTATTATTTATAATGTTGATAAGGTTTATACTGTTTTCCTATTTCTATTACTGAGTGCCTTACTCCTGTTACTCTGCTGCTGTTGTAATACTGTGACAGTTTCCCTGCTGTGGGACTAATAAAGGATTATCTTATCTTATCTCTCTTTTTAGCCACGGTAAATGAGGTGTAATGTTTACTTCATAAATTGAAAAACACTAATGGGCAGAAATATGTTCTTGTGTGAGGTAAATTAATGATCTGCTTTAGATGGCAAACTTTTCTGACTTTTACTACCATACAGCTACTGCAGCAACCGGCATGACCTGTTGAAAAGTGTGTGATTTCAGGGATGCTTGATATTTGATGCTGTGCACCTCCTGGTAGATTTGAGAGACATAACATCGGCTTAGAAATCTGGCAATTACTTGTTACATATTCTGCTCATTTTCTTTGTATATTAAGGTAAAGATTAATATATATATATATATACATTTTTAAAAATTGACAAACAAGGGGGAAATTTTAATTTGATTTCTAGTCTTATCCAACAGTCCTACAGTAAATGTTCCATTGAATATTCAGTGTGTTGTTTCTTTAATGTGCAAGTCTACTTAAGAGAGCATAAACTTTTGTAATATAGTATTTAATTACAGATTACACAGCAAGCTGGCAAGACAAGCAAACTGTCAATCACATGAACAGAATTTTTCCCATCAAATTTATTTTGTGTGTCACATCCTTTCTGATTACATGAGCTTTTGGATCACAGATACTGCTTTATTTTACAGCTTTAAAGGTGAATGAGCCAATCAACAGTTTTGAACCACAACTATATGTTCAAAATGCTTTGTCATGCATTATTAGAAATCCTCAGATGTTGGAAAGTTTGTGTCTTTGCCAGTGTTGATATCTATTCATTCAGACAAAACATTCAACTGTAGCAAGGCCATTTGAACTCTTTGCTTTGAGGTGTAACACAGTGCCTCATAAGCCCTTCTATTCTTGTTCTTTGCACATTTCAAAGTCACTGCACTAATAATGTTTTAACACAGGCAACCCTCCACTCCCAAAATCTATGCTCTCACCTCTTTCTCTCACACACACCTCTTTGATTAGCTTTCATGGGGCTCATGTAACATTTGCACTAAAGACACGCCATAATGTGTGACTTATCACAAATGAACCTGTTCCGCCTGACTTGCTGCAGACAACCAGCGAATGAAAACATAACGCAAAGCTAGCAGCCTCTGAAAAGCTCCCTGACAATCTGAGAAATCAACAGAGCAGCCATGGCTGGCCACATATGTATGTGAATGTTGGAAGCTTTCACCGCCACAGCATCCAAAATCAGATTTACAGCATCTTATAAATGGAATGTGTGGAATACTCCCCAAGTTACAGCTATATGGAAACATACAATTTTGCAGTAGAATTTGGTCACCACTGGCAAAATGAAGTAAACTCAACTTATGGTGTATGATACAAATGCCATTTATGGTGATTTGGTTTGTTTGCATCATTGTCCTATCTTCTTTTCAGCTTCAGTTTCTTGAGTAATTGTGTCACAGTTGCTTCCAGAATTACCTGATATGTAATAGAATCTATTCTTCCATATACCCGTGCAGTGTTTCATGTGCCAGCGGCTGCCGCACAACCCTAAAATATAATAGACCTATCCCTTGTTTAACAGTTGGTAAAGGGTACTTTTCATCAAATGTCGCTGCTGTTTTTTTCCTCCAATCATACTTTTGGTGATTGTGGTCAAATAATTCCATTTTTACCTCATTAGTCCACAACATTTTCTAAAATATATCTGACTGATCTACATACTATTTTGCAAATTTATGGCATTGACTTTTATGATGAGGTTGTAGGGAAGATTTCCTTCTAAAGACTTTTCCATGCAGATCATGTTTGCGCAGGTAACGCCACACAGTAGAACGGTGCACCACTGCTCTTGCGTCAGCTACATTATCCTGTTTTTGCTTTTGTTCTTCATTTCTGGCCAGCATATGATCAGTTCTATCAGATAGATTTTTTGATCGTTTTTTGTGCTCAGTCAACTGCTTAGAGAGCCCCATGTTTGTTGAGTGTTAGCACAAGTTTTAAGGAGTCAGGGAGTTTATGATGCTCTGGAATTGTAACAAGCTGACAATTCAAAATGACAGTTCTTAACCTGTCTAACCAGGCCTGACTTCACAACTGGAATTCTGAATTGCACATGCCACATTTTAAAGTAAGAAACAAAAATTATGCATGAACATTTGCAAACAAAACAAGTGTATGCAGATTAGCCATTATGCTCATAAGTTGATTTACTGTAAGACTACCAGTCTTTTGTAGCCCCATCCCAACTTTTTTGGAACATGTTGTTGGCATCAAATTCAAAATGGGCAAATATTTTTCAATAAACAATAACATTTCTGAGTTTCAACATTACATGTGTCATCTTCATAGTATTTTCAATGAAAAATGGGGTTTAAATTATTTGTACCATTGCATCATAGAATTTTGTTTTTATTTATATTTTACACAGCGTCCCCACTTAATGGGATTGTAGACTAAGATAAATTAATATAGATTATGGACCTAGATTTCACTACATAGTGAACCTTTGTACTGTTTCTGACTAGAAACAGCTAGAATACCACACATGGCAAGTGTCAAAAGTAAGCTTTAGTAAGTTCCTCTAAAAAGTCACATTTAACATCAAATCACTCTTAATTATGGTTTACATTGTCAATTAATTAAGTAGAAAAAAAATTCCCCCCAATTTTGATGCAGTTCTGCTTCAAATATATATGGAAGAGGAAATAAAAGCATGTTGTGGTTTTCGTTGCAAACATAGATGTTTTTTATCTGGCTGTTTTGGCTATTCATACATCCTATTAGCAAATTTGAGAAGGTGGCCTTTTATGCGCAAAAAACAGCGTCAAATTATTCCCATTAAGAAAATCACTGATGTTGGATACCTACTATATATGAATTTTTTCATGCTTGACCTCCATCCTATGGTGCATAAGGAGAAAGCTGACACCACCCATCCATCATGAGCTTACAGTATGTCATACCACCATGTCAGCCATCTGTTAACACTATACTGTATTAACCTTGTATAGGCCTACAGCAAACATAAGGGTGAACAAATAATAAATAATGAAAGGTACTAGCAGTCATGTTCTGTTTTGTGCTGCTTCATAGAGGAATCCATGAAGAACTGATCACTTCTGTAGCGCTGAAAAAGAACAGTTGGAGGTAAAACACAAGCAGTAACATCTATCATGCACTCATCTTTACTCAGTGCAGTACCAGCATACCAACCTGGCTTCTGAACTTCTCACCCCCTACAATCTCCTTTGTTCCAGCTACCCTGTTACACAATACAACAACCCCTATGTAAGTTGCTGTAAGCACTGAACGTACTTTTTTTCCTCTGTCTAGGAAATGCCTTTGTTGATAAAAAATGCAACATAACAAACCTTGCTTTGTAAAATGATTTACATAGACTTGGGACTACTTGTATGTATATGTACAAGCAAGCATCCCAAGTTGACAGAATATGTTTATGGAATGCTACACACACAAACATACACACACACACACACACACACACTTTGATCGTGCAAACTCATGCTGCTTGGTTTACTTGAAAGTGTTGACTCACAGAGCAAAGTTGACAGCCGCAGTAATCTCATATAATTGGATTACGTGAATTAGCATTTGTAGTGCCAGCTTAGTGTTAGTTATGAGAATAATCTTCTGATCCTACCACAGTAGAGTTAGTGTAATTCCTAACCAAGACAATGAACCAAAAACAACAGCATAATGGCTACAATCTTCAATATAATTATCAAAATGCAAGTGTCAATTTTCTAAAACAAGTGTAAGAGAAACGTGCATCTTCTGTGGCTTTCAGAATGTTACTTCATTAAAAGTAAGAAAATAAGGGCAGAAAACAAGGAACATTAGCTGTACAAAATAAACTGTACCACTAGATTTTGTTCCCTATTACTACGGATTATCAGTAAACTACCTGGTGACAATACTTGGTGTTGATTAGCAACAGATTTAGCTGTAGTGTTAAGGACTGGATTAGAACCAAGGTTAGGGATAAAGTTTGGGTTGAGGTTAAGGTTAACATTAAATGGGGTGTTACATTTAAAATTAGTGATGTTAAGTTATTAAGTTGAATTTGAAGGAATTCCACGATTCAAGCTTTGCAAGGTCATTCAAAGTGGTTTCAAAGAGGTTAACTAAAGAAACTTACAGGACGACAGTACAAATATGGTCACTGTTTTTACAATACACAATGACAAGTAAACCTACACTATATTTCCAAAAGTATTCGCTTGTCTGCTTTCACACGCATATGATCTTGAGTGACATCCCATTCTTAATCCATAGGGTTTCATATGAAGTCGGCCCACCCTTCACAGCTGTAACAGCTTCAATTCTTCTGGGAAGGCTTTCCACAAGGTTTAGGAGTGTGTTTTTGATGTTGGACGAGAAGGCCTGGCTCACAGTCTCCGCTCTAATTCATCCCAAAGGTGTTTGATGGGATTGAAGTCAAGACTCTGTGCAGGTCAGTCAAGTTCATCCACACCAAATTCGCTCATCCATGTCTTTACAGACCTTGCTTTGTCCACTGGTGCACAGTCATGCTGGAACAGGAAGGGGCCATTCCCACAAAGTTGTGAGCATGAAATTGTACAAACTCTCTTGGTCTGCTGAAGCATTAAAAGTTCCTTTCACTGTAACTAAGGGGCCGAGCCACCATAATCCCCCCTCCACCAAACTTTACACTTGGCACATTGCAGTCAGACAAGTACAGTTCTCCTGGCAACCGCCAAACCCAGAGTTGCCCATCTGATTGCCAGATGGAGAAGCGTGATTTGTCACTTCAGAGAACATGTCTCCACTGCTCTCAACTGCGTTCAACGTTGTGCATTGCTCTTGGTGATGTAAGGCTTGAATGCAGCTGCTTGGCCATGGAAACCCATTCAGTGAAGCTCTCTACGCTGTTCTTGAGCTAATCTGAAGTCCACATGAAGTTTGGAGGTCTGTAGTGATTGATTCTGCAGAAAGTTGGCGACCTCTGCACACTATGCACCTCATTATATATATTATATATATATAAAGGATTTAATTGTAGATTCTTTTGATTTGATATTTAAACAAGTAATAAGTCATAAGTAGTCTTCAGGGGGGAAAAAAATCAAAACAAGAGTAATGTAAAGAGTAAAAAACAAAGCTGAAAATTATAACTGTAACTATATGCCTACATGTAGACTTATATTTGTCATCATTATATGCTTTAGTATATGGTGAACACATTGTTAACTTGAGTTTATTTCATGACCCTGTTACCTTGGGAAAAAATGATCGGGATTAAAATTAGTTTTTGCTCATCCTCTGAGTCACACTAGTTTTCACCGTAAGTGAGCAACAGTCAATGAGCTACTACATCTCTGGCGCTGTTTCACTGGGCTGCAAAACAGACTTAATTCAAGTCTAATTCCTCACAGGATTAAAATAATGTCTCCCTAGAGCTGTGATTGGGATGCAGGCAGAAATATGAATATCTAAATATGATTATAGCGCCAGGACCTTAACTATATATTCGCCACCTCCTCCAGGTTTGCCATTTCCATTGACATCATTCTGAGAGAGAGAGAGGGAGAGAGGGAGAAAGAACAAGCTGTAGCAATTATTACAGCGCTGCCCGAAACACAACACATATATACTAGCCTGAGGGAAGTAGTGCTCAATATCTATCTCCACCACTGCTATGAAGAAGGAACAACAACAGACTGTGGTTCTCTATATAATCTATATGTTTAAAATATAAAAAACAATTACAAGGATATCAAGCTGAGATGAAAACCTTCTCAAACATGGCTTCATATTTGTCATAAGCCATCCAGTTTGTTTGAATCCCCTGCTGGGCTAAATCAAAGGCCATCTCTTTGGCATCTGCTGAGTCAATCTGTGACAGGCCTGAGAGAGAGGAACAATGACAGATGAGAAAATGAGCAGAAGAGAGACTTAATTGGGTGAGTTACACTTTTCATGTCTTAAAAAGCTACTCATTAAACGTAATATTCTATCTCAATAACAGGTATGCTTTGTTGGGTGCAATAATTGATTGTTTCAATGTTTTGTGTAGTCTACCTGATTTTATACTTTGCCTTCTTTTTATCTGGTGTTCTGTGCTACTGTCCTCATCTGATCTGATGTACTATGTGTTATATCCTATATCCTACACCATTAGACAGGATGATTTGAAAATATTCATCCAGTTTCTAAATGATTTATTTCACTTGTAAATCATTACAGAACAATACAATAAACTGTAAATGGTTCAAAGTTTATTATGTAATTGTACAAGTGCTCAGTATGAACTATGCAAAACTTGGTAGACCACTAAAGCAGTCACCATCAGATAACCAGTACTTTGAGAGCTAGGAGAAAATCAAAGTGCTTTAGGTCTGAAAAAAATTCAAGAAGCTGCTGCTGAAAAATTGGATTTACAAAAGGAGGAAATTTTGCGCAACAATAAAAAAAATTGGACATCTGGGGTAAAAAGTAAGGTTTTATGAATTTGTAATTGAGGTAAAAAGTAGACACATACTGAACTTTGATCTTGTAGTTTTTGACTTTTTTTTAAATATATACACTATATTGCCTTCACACGCATATGAACTTGAGTGACATCCCATTCTTAAACCATAGGGTTTAATAGGATGTCAGCCCACCCTTTGCAGCTATAAAAGCTTCAACTCCTCTGGGAAGGCTTTCCACAAGGTTTAGGAGTGTGTTTATGGGAATTTTTGACCATTCTTCCAGACATGCATTTGTGAGGTCAGATACTGATGTTAGATGAAAAGGCCTGGCTCGCAGTCTCAACTCTATTCATCCCAAAGGTGTTCTATCGGGTTGAGGTCAGATTCCTCTGTGCAGGCCAAGTTCTTCCACACCAAACGCGCTCATCCATGTCTTTATGGACCTTGATTTGTCCACTGGTGCGCAGTCATGTTGGATCAGGAAGGGGCCCCCTCTTGGTCTGCTGAAGCATTAAGAGTTCCTTTCACTGGAACTAAGGGGTCCGAGCCCAATTCCTGAAAAATAACCCTACACTATAATCCTCCCTCCACCAAACTTTACACTTGGCACAATGTAGTCAGACAAGTACTGTTCTCCTGGCAACTGCCAAACCCAGACTCGTCCATCGGATTGCCAAATGGAGAAGCATGATTGGTCACTCCAGAGAACACATCTCCACTGCTCTAGAGACCAGTGGTGCCACTTAACACCACTGCATTTGATGCTTTGCATTGCGCTTGGTGATTTAAAGCTTGGGTGCAGCCGATCGCCCATGGAAACCCATTCCATAAGCTCACAACGCTGTTCTTGAGCTAATCTGAAGGCCACATGTAGTTTGGAGGTCTGTAGCGATTGACTCTACAGAAAATTGGCCACCTCTGCACACTGTGCACCTCAGCATCCACTGACCCCACTTTGTCATTTTATGTGGCCTACCACTTTGGGGCTGAATTGCTGTTGTTCCCAATTACTTCCACTTTGTTATAATGCCACTGACAATTGACTGGACTTGTGGCATCCTATCACAGTACCTTGCTGGAATTCACTGAGCTCCTGAGAGCGACTCATTCTTTCACAAATGTTTGTAGAAGCAGTCTGCATGCCTAAGTGCTTGGTTTTATACACCTGTGGCCATTGAGGTGATTAGAACATCTGAATTCATTGATTTGTATAGGTGAGTTAATACTTTTGGCAATATAGTGTATCTTTTGCTTTTTGATGTAGAAAAATGAATCATTTATTGGCTGTATTGATGTGAAAAATATATAAATAATATATGATTGTTGATGTGAAAATAAATAAATTAATTAATTAATGACATTGTGGTATTTGACTTTTGTATGTTACTGAGACTGGTCTTTTCAGGAGAAAAATTTTAAGCTTTTTAGATGTGTTCCTGAGGAGATACACTACAATAAAGTAATCCACTTGCATGAGAAAGGGGAAGCTCATAGCTGTACAGCTCTGTCAGTACTAATAAAGATTTTACCATGGGCTCTTCTTCCGCCTCAGGTTAGATGACTATGTCTTGATGCTGGATGTTTACTATTTTTTCAATTCATGCCAAGTAAAAAAAGCCTGCCTCATCATATTCTTGTAAAGATGTATAAGAACATTCTAGCTGAGCTTAACTAAACTGAATATTTGCCAATGAGAACTGCATACTGAAGGTAGCCTGTGTTGTACAGGCCTAATATTTAACAACTCATACCTTCTATAAGTATGGGCTGGAGTGGGGGCCAGGCATTAGACATGTCCTACTGCTGACCAGTCTCACTCAGGGAGGTTGCCATTAGGGTAATCCAGACCTCCACTAGCCTTACTAGCCTAAAAAAAAGAAAAAAAAAGAAACATGAGGGAGGAAATTGAAGCAAAGGCATCATAATTGTGTGTAAAGTGTGCCATCTGCTGGTCAGTGCTGCACACTGCACTAACTTGTGCTACAGTTGCTTACTTCAAGAAATGTAAGATTTGGTTGGGATGTTTGGTAATGAGTGTGTATGTGTTGTCACTATAAACTGACATTAATATAGGATGGCTTGGCTTGCCTACAGAGCAGAGCCTCAGGCATGCTGTACTGCTTTCGTAGTATGATACTGCTAAGCAAAGCCTAAATTCTTCTGAAATGAAAAGCTTCTGTTAGTCTTAGGAGATCAGACATATTTCAGTGAGCAATATGTTTTCTTTTTCCTCCTTGTTTAATTACTAAATTGCATATATGACACATTTATCACTTAGAGTCCTATTCTGTGAGGGTCCTGCTTGTGTGCATTTGCTTCTATTCAGATATCCATGTAGGCTTTGTTTCACTTTGGTTTTACCGCAGGTGATGAGGAGAGGGCGTCAGTGTATGAACGTGCAGCCTCTGCCAGGCTGAAGGCCATATAAAGTGTGTTACGGCATGCAGAGAAGGGATCTTGGTTTGGTCACAATATGCAGAGTGGGGCCTGACACCCAGCCTTATACCCAACTAACCTGAGTCTTCTCTGGGCACAGTGCCATTCTCAGCCAAGGGACAGCTGGCCCTGCAGTATCTCAGTATCTAAAAGTGAGAGGACCAAAATTACTTACTGCCTGTGAGCAATTCCAGAGCAAGACCATCACTATGATGGATGTAAGATTATAGTTTCAATTAATTTATTTTATTTTTTTACGTTAATAATAATAATTAAAACAGTAGTATTTGAGATATTTCACACTCTCCTCGGTAGACAGTCTTGAAACCTCTCTGCCCTGAAAACTCTGTTTGTTCTAGTTCTTTGTTAGATTCTGCATTTTACACCTGTATCAATTAGTGAAAATAATGTTATGTTAATAATAAGAATTTCCACATGCACATGTCCTGAATCACTAGATTAAATAACTTGCATGTATGGTACTGTGAGAGTCACAGCAATAGTTATCTTATGCTCTTCAGTTGACATTTAAAGCAACTTTGCCCTGCATTGCAGCCTTGATGACGGAGGGCAATTAGAGAGGCTGGAAAAATGCTCAAAAAGTTACTAAATTGCATTGTAAAGTGAATTGTGCTGATTCATACTGATCTTGCCTATTGCAAGAAGTGCCCAGTGTAAATTTCTGCACTTCTCTGCAAATGCAGAAACATAGACATTGCCCCTTTCTTTAGGACCCCTAGTGGCCTCTCTGGCTCTGTGCTTATGAAAACTTGTCATCCTGTGTTAAGCAGCTAGTGAGCAATGCGGGATGAAAAGGCAGGCGTAAGAACCGCCTGCTATGCAAACAATTCCCATCTCTCTGCAAAGCACTGAGATAAAAGTCAGGACAACTACAGCTTTCTTGATATAATAACATTGCATACAACTGCCACAATAGATAATAGTACATAATTACAATGAACAGGTTTACTTATTCACTAGCCTATGAGGATGAAAATCCAGTTTATCTCCGGTTTGTACATCTTGCACATTTCTATCATATAAATACAGTGTATTCGATCATTGTTACTGAAAAAAGAATGCATAGGTTATCTGAGGAACCTCTCGAAACAGCACAAATCACGTTTTATAGCTGCAGCGCTATAGTGCTGTCTATTTCTACCATTCTTCTAGGCTGTTAAAGGGACAATGCAAACTTCCAAGATAGTCACTTGGGGTGCAGGCCTCAGCAGACTTTGTTTATAGAATTTATTCATAAATGAAATTTAAAGGAGTTCCAAATAATTTAAGTAATTAAAAAATGAAGTTAAAATAAGAATGCACTAAAAATGTACATTGGGTAAACAAAAATTCATGCGTAAATATGCAGATTTCACTTTGCAAGTATTTTACAAATTCAAAGCAGAAATTACTGTCTGTGTTTGCAGTTATTTGCACTTCGTCAAGAGAAAATTCAGGTTCCCTGAGCTGCTGCTGCTGTAGGTAAATTTAATTTGGAGCTTTGTTTTGTGAAGTTCAAAAGAGGGATTTGCTTGTGAATAATTCTCATTAGGATAAGTGATACTGCTTCTGAGAGCTGCTATATTTCTCTCATATACCATATACACTTTGCTAAAGCAAGGGGAATGTTTTGGCTTTTTATGAGAGTGATTGCAATTCTGTGAGGTATGAAAGATAAACACATAAACACATAAATGAAAACACAAATTTATTTTTATTGCTCATCCACTGCTAGCCTACTTTGTCCTAATGACTAATTGCACCGAGAACAAACATATCCTGTCATAAATAAAGGTGTTAAGCTGTCTCTGGGTCAGTGCCCCTTTTGTTACTGGGGTGGGACCCTCAAGGGTCCACCTCAGTACCTTTAATCAGGGAACATTACTGTACCATAATCCACTGAAATGATATTTTCTAAGCTGTACTAACTCCACACACCCCGTCTCGTCTCCAGGCTTTTTATTTACTGTTCTGTTTTAAAACAATCGATTATGGAAAGGTACAAATACGAACTTTTGACCCGAAAAATGTATTTAAGGTTCACAATCAGACATTAAAACCACTGTTGTACATCTGAGGAAACGTTTAGGGGTTAGGCTCCAAATTATGGTTTGGGGTTTTAGGGATAGTGCTGTGCTAGGTTTAAGGTCATGATAAAATAACAGCTATATAAATCAAGATTATGGATTGTTAATGTGAGTGAGGGAAATGGGAAAATGTGCTCAAGTGCCTACCCTGATTCAACCTTCACCTTGTTTGGCAATAACATTAAGATTACAGATTCTTTATGTAAGTTCATACATTCAGTGACATTCAGTGCAAATCAACATTAGGGCTTTTTAAGTGAATTTCATGGCACTGTATTTTCACCATCATGGTAAGTGTGTAAAGGACATTTAAAGATCCTAATTAAATTCAACACCACCAGCACCAGTGAACATGAAAAATATTGAATTACGGATTTTAATGTAAGTTAAGGGGAAAGGAGCTTTAGGGCAAAACAACATTACAGTTTTGTAAGTGAATTTCATGATATTGTATTGTTACGAACATTATAGATGGATAAGGAACCTTTATCAACACCTCCACCTGGGGCAGGTCCTTTCCCCTTACGTTGGATGGTGTAGTGGTTAACACCTCTGCCTTCTACGCTGTAGACTGTGGTTCAATCCCCTACACTATACCAATACGAGTCCTTGGGCAAGACTCCTAACACCACCTTGGCCTCCCTGTGTAAAATGATCAAATTGTAAGTCGCTCTGGATAAGAGTGTCAGCCAAATGCTGTAAATGTAAAATGTAAAACATTTAACAACCTATTTGAATTAAATGCAATGTCTGTCTGTCTGTCTGTCTGTCTGTCTGTCTGTCTGTGTGCGTGTGTGTCTGTGTCTGTATGTATGTTTTTTAGATGTAGTTTTATGTGTAGTCAGAAGAGCCTCTGGATGTTTTCCTCTCTGAGTGTCACAGTGGAGTATCACAACTACTCATCACCAGACTGGAGACTCGGCAGAAAATTATCATAGTTATATTGTTCAATAATCAAGTGAAATTCCTGTTTTCAATATTACTATATTTCTTACTATATAGGCGCACTTTGTAGTTCTACAATTACAGACTGGAGTCCATCTGTTTCTCTGCTACTTTGTTAGCCCGTTTTTACCCTGTTATTCAGTGGTCAGGACTCCCCATAGACCCTCACAGAGCAGGTACTATTTGCGTAGTGAATCCTTCTCAGCACTACAGTAACACTGAAGTGGTGGTGGTGTGTTATTTTGTGTTGTGCTGGTACAAGTGGATCAAACACAGACTGAACAGACTGACCATTCCTGATAGTCATGAATTGTGAACCACTGGACACTGTCGTCATATGATTTTCTTCTTCATCGGGAGCAGCATCACCGCTGCCATCATCCACATCAAGACCTCAGTTCCATTTCCCTGGTGGAGGTCACTGAGGTAGTTGGTAAGCTCCTCAGTGGCAAGGCACTGGGGTGGATGAGATTTGTTCAGAGATGCTTAGATTCTGTGGGGCTGTCATGGCTAACACGCCTCTGCAATATTACATGGACCTCAGGAACAGTACCCTTGGACTGGCAGACCAGGGTGGTGGTCTCTATTTTTAAAAAGGGGTACCGGAGGGTGTGTGCCAACTATCGGGGTATCACACTGCTCATCCTCCCTGGGAAAGTCTATGCCAAGGTGCCCGAAAAGAGACTCCGACTGATAGTTGAACATCAGATTGACGAGGAACAATGTGGATTCCGTCCTGGCCGTGGAACAATGGGCCAGCTTTTCACCCTCTCACAGATTGTTATGGGGGCATGGGAGTTTGTCAACCCAGTCTACATATGTTTTTTAGACTAGGAGAAGGCATATGACCGTGTTCCCCGAGATATCTTGTGGGAGGTCCTCCGGGAGTATGGGGTACCGGGGCTACTACTCCGGGCCATTCGATCTCTGTACTCCCAGAGTGAGAGCTGTGTTCATATAATTGGCATTAAGTCAGACCCTTTCAGTGTTAGCATTGGGCTCCGCCATGGTTGTGCTCTGTCTCTGCTCCTGTTTGTGATATTCATGGACAGAGTGTCAGGGTGTAGCCGGGGTCAGGAGGGCATGATGTGTGGAGGCTGGAGGGTGGTGTCTCTGCTGTTTGCAGATGACGTTGTTCTTTTGGCTGAATCACATGGATGCCTCCAGCACTCGCTGGAGCGGTTTGCAGCTGAGTGTGAAGCGATTGGTATGCGGGTCAGCACCTCCGAGTCCATGGTCTTAGCCCAGAAAAGGATGGCATGCCCACTCCAGGTAAGGGGAAAGGACCTGCCCCAGGTGGAGGTGTTGAAGTATCTTGGGGTCTTGTTCACGAGTGATGGGAAGAGGGATCATGAGATTGGCTGCAGGCTGGGACAGGCGGCAGCAGTAATGTGGTCACCCTGCCGGATTGTAGTGGAGAAGAGGGAGCTGAGCCAAAAGGCAAAGCTCTCTGTTTACCGGTCGGTCTACATCCCGACCCTCACCTATGGTCACGAGCTATTGGTAATGACCGAAAGAACGAGCTCGGGAATACAAGCGGCAGAAATGAGCTTTATTCATAGGGTGGCAGGCTACACTATTTGATAGAGTGAGGAGCTCTGTCATCCCAGAGGAGCTCAAAGTAGAACCGCTACTCCTTAGTATTGAGAGGAGGTGGTTCGGGCATCTGATCCTCCCAGTGTGGGTGTACCAGGCACAGCCTACTGGGAGGGATTATATCTCCAAGTTGGCCTGGGAGAGATTGGGGTCCCTGGGAATGAGCTGGAGGAAGTTGCAGGGGACAGGGTTGTCTGGGATTCATGCTCCCTCAACTGCTACCGCAACCCTATTTGGACTAGTGGTTAACGATGATGATGATGATAACTTTCAGAGTTTCGAATTCGTTTTAGACTGGATCATTGAATTTTTCACCAAGACAATGTCAGCTAGTGCAATGAGACAAAAGAAAAAAAAGAATTAATATTTAATCACATTTATCAGTATGTAACTTGTATAAAGTAATCTTTGTACTTGGACACCAATGTAAACCTTTGTTCTTAAAATGTATGTATAAACATGAGTTAATTTCAAGTATATGAACATTTATCATAAAAAAAATTACATTTTTATGGTTTTCCTGGGGACAAACCACCTTACTGACAAATTCTAACTCAATTTCTTTTTTTTTTTCAGGAGTCATGAAAGGGCCACTGACCTTGGCTTTGAACTTAAAGGTCACTTGGGCTCTTCTTTGGGTCACCACTCTTTCTTAAGAACATGTTAGAATAAAAGTCCTTTGCTGTTCATTTTGATGCATCACATGACTCATCATTTTTGTAGGTTTATCAAAATGTAATATTCAACTTCCAACTGTCTTACAGCAAGGCTGAGATATGACTGTGCTGAAGCTACATATCTGTTTAGTGACATTTTACAACACTGCATTACATCCTCCCAGAGTTTGAAGAAGGAATAGTACAGAAAAGCAGGACATTATCCAGATGACATTGCAGTTCCAATTTAAGATTAAATGTGTGAATATGTCCATGCAGTTCTCCTAAACTGTTTTACAAAAACATTTATGTAGCGTATTAACATAATTTGAAGCAAGTATAATGAAGATTTTGGCCTGTATTTGCAGAAACCATTTAGATGACTATTTTCTTCCCATGCTTGTTAGCACTGTTAGCCTAGCAGCCCTAATACTACACTAAAGAAGCAGAACTTGGACATCAAACATGTCTTTGTTTACTGACTGTATTTGGAGTGAGCAGAAAACCCAATGAGTCAGACTGTTCTGTATAATAAAGCAATTATGATGGTTTGTTTACCTGTGAAGAATTTCTGATTTATTCTAATAAAACATGAAGATGACGAGGTGGACCAGGATATGACAGGGTGGACAAGAACATTTCACATTTACAACATTGGATGTAGTTTCATTAACAGTGTGTCCATCATAAACACCTCAGCTTATATTTGAGAGAGGAGAGTGACTCTGGGTGAGTGAGGGACTGAGTGTGTCTGTGTTTTGGTCATGCTGACTATTTAAGTGCTCTTGTTACAGTTTGATTCTTTTAACATTAATAGTTTAACAGTTAATAGAAACTATTAATATTTATTATATGTTATGAATTATATAATTAATTATGTAAAACCAAGAATAACAACAATAAAAAAACAAGCACATGACATGTACATTATATTGCCAAAAATATTTACTCATCTGCCTTCACACGCAAATGAACTTGAGTGACATTCCAATCTTAATCCATAGGGTTTAATATGATGTCACCCCACACTTTGCAGCTATAACAGCTTCAACTCTTCTGGGAAGGCTTTGCACAAGGTTTAGGAGTGTGTTTATGGGAATTTTTGGCCATTCTTCCAGAAGCACATTTGTGAGGTCAGACACTGATGTTGGACGAGAAGGCCTGG
Organism: Pygocentrus nattereri; assembly: GCF_015220715.1. Taxonomy (NCBI): domain Eukaryota; kingdom Metazoa; phylum Chordata; class Actinopteri; order Characiformes; family Serrasalmidae; genus Pygocentrus; species Pygocentrus nattereri. The sequence goes on along the minus strand of NC_051217.1, from coordinate 32,782,952 downwards.
CTTGCAGTCTCCGCTCTAATTCATCCCAAAGGTGTTCTATTGGGTTGAGGTCAGGATTCTGTGCAGGCCAGTCAAGTTCTTCCACACCAAATTCGTTCATCCATGCCTTTATGGACCTTGCTTTGTGCACTTGTGCGCAGTCATGTTGGAACAGATAGGGGCTTTACCTAAACTGTTCCCACAAAGTTGGGAGCATGAAATTGTCCAAAATCTCTTGGTCTGCTGAAGCTTTAAGAGGACCTTTCACTGGAATTAAGGGGCCAAGGCCAACTCCTGAAAAACAACCTCACATTATAATCCCACCCCCACCAAACTTTACACTTGGCACAATGCAGTCAGACAATTACTGTTCTCGTGGCAACCGCTAAACCCAGACTCGTCCATCGGATTGCCAGATGCACAAGCACGATTCATCACTCCAGTGAACGCATCTCCACTGCTCTAGAGGCCAGTAGTGGCACTTAACACCACTGCATTTGATGCTTTGCATTGCTCTTGGTGATGTAATGCTTGGATACAGCTGCTCGGCCATGGAAACCTATTCCATGAAGCTCTCTGCGCTGTTCTTGAGCTGATCTGAAGGCCACATGAAGTTTGGAGGTCTGTAGTGATTGGCTCTGCAGAAAGTTGGTGACCTCTGCGCACAATGCGGCTCAGCATCCGCTGACCCAGCTCTGTCATTTTCAGTGGCCTACCACTTTGTGGCTGAGTTGCTGTCGTTCTCAATCGCATCCACTTTGTTATAATCCCACTGACAGTTGACTGTGGAATATTTAGTAGTGAGAAAATTACACGACTAGACTTGCATGGTATCCTAGCATGGTATCACACTGGAATTTACTGAGCTCCTGAGAGTGACCCATTCTTTCACTAATGTTTGTAGAAGCAGTCTGCAGGCCTAGGTGCTTGGTTTTATACACCTGAGGCCATGGAAGTGATTGGAACACCTGAATTCAATGATTTGGTGAGTGAATACTTTTGGAAATATAATGTATGTGTCCACCATGTCATGGCAAGAAACATGACAGGGTGGATAATGACAAGTTAGATATTTTAACCTTTTTACAGGTCTTCAGTGCATTGTAGATACAACAACATGACTGTTGTGAAGTCAGTCATGTACAAGTTCGCTTTCTTAAAGGGTCAGACATCCCAAGATGACAAATTGGACAGCAGAACTTGAACATGTGTGAACAGGTAAATACATTTATGAATAATCTAAATACCTAAATTATTTAAAATCATTTTTTACCTTGATGAAAAATATATACATTTTATAAAGTTGTTATTAAAGTTAACTTAAAAGACATTCAATTTAACCATGAGCACCTCAGACACGTCAAAATCCATGTCAAAGGTCTAAAAAGTACAAAATGTATTTTAAGGTGAAGTTTAATATTCTTAAATATTTATAATAATGTGTTCATTTAGAGTGAAGCATGAACAGGTTCAGTAAAGTGAATCAAACTGTTTTCACTCTTCATCTCCATCTTGTCTTTTACTGTCTTTCAGGGACACTTTCCTGTAAGACACAGCAGGATTGAGACTCTGATTTGTTCCACTTGTAGAGCTATTTTACAGTAAATACAGGCTAAATCTCCTTTACACAGAGCTACTGTGTTAATCTCTCTGTAAATTCTCTACATCTTCTTTCTTATTTGTCTTATTTGTCTCTCTGTCTGCAACAGTTTTCAAACCACAAGATGAGTTTAAAGGTGAGATGTGAAGTTTGATGGACTGTATGTTACAAACACTGCGGTCACGTAACTTAAACATGTTTTAAACTAAAGACCGTCACCAAGGTGAAAGAACGTTCCATAGAACACTAAAGAAGCTGAACGTCTAAAATCGTTCAGTCGTTCACCGACACCCAAACGATCAAGCTGCTTTCTCTTGAGCTCTCACTCTCAGCGAACTACCGGAGTCCTTCTGCTTTAAGATGAAGCTTCCTGCGTTCATCTTCGGCGCTCAGCTGCGGCCAGCGGTTCTTTGGGCCGCCGGCATCTCAGCAGCAGCTGTAACGTCTGCTCTTCTTTTTTACAGGTGGCGGATCCAGGACGGACAGCGGACGACGAGGGACGAAGATGCAGCGACCCAGACGGACGGCTGCGACGGTGAGTTAGGAGCGGATATTTCTGCCAGCATAGAGCGCTAAGAGAGACACCTGATGTAGAAAAACGGCCGCAGAGAGAGAAACTTAGTGCTGCTGATCCTGACAGCGTGTTCTGACCTGCAGCAGCTACAGCTGACGGTGGGCTTTAGTGGAAAACAGGTCTGAGGGGCTTCTGGGGAGAAAGACTTTTAAAAAATGCGCTTTTTATTTAAGTGAACGGTTGAAGACTTTAACAGGCCGAGACTGGGTGATATGGAGGGATTTCACTTTGTTTTGTGTCAGTAACGTTAGCTAACTTTAGCCTAAAGCTAATCACTTGTTGTGTCTGTTACTGAGCAACAGACGATCCGCGCGCAGCCGAAACGTGAACACTTCTCCACAATAATGTGAAAAATGTGAGTCAGTTTGTCACAGAGCTGCAGTTCTTGATGTGAAAAGGTCCAAACTAAAGTGTGATAAACTGTAAGATGTGAATGTAGTGAAAGCGCTCAGTGCTGTTTATCAGAGCAGCGTCAGTTTCTACTTCCCAAACGCTTTTAACCAGCAGCGCTAACGTTATTCCTCCTAATAAACAGACACAGACCAGCTCTGTCTCCTCATTATTCACCACCAGCACTGGAATAGCTCATTAGACGAGCTTTCACCAACATTAACACACGAAGTCGATAAGAGGAGACGGGGTAGATCGAGTCTGCTGGGCTTTTTAAAACGCATATTTAGAAAAACTAAAACATCAAAAGTCAACCCACCATTTTGCAGCAGGGATAAATGTAGTCATTATGCTGGTAGTGAACTATGCTGCCTGTCACAGCCCAGATACTAAGCAGATATTGGTCCAATGGCTTGATAAGATCGACCCCCTGTTGGACTGTGAGTGGAAAAAGTGATGGACATGACATTTTGTCTAATACTCTGTTTAACCACTGGTTGGCCGCCTGGAAAACGCTGAGCAAAAGTCATTGGGCTGCCAGTTTTGCCCTCAGTGGGGCAACAGGGGGCTCTATTGCAGTCTGAGAGTTGTCTAAAGACAATAGAAACAGACCGTTAAAACAGAGGTTAGAGTAACACTGGCCTCGTCCTAAAGTTGGGACAGTAATTAGGAAAATTTGTCATCCTAGTATCCTAATCCTAGTCAGGATGTTTCTGTGATACTGTTTTCTGATCTGGAGTTAGGATGAGATCATGAAGTTAGGAACTGTTGTTCTGTGATAGGTTTTGTCCTAAACTAAGTCCTAACAAGTTGTCATGGTTACTAAACAGATGAGATTTCAGAGTTAAGATGTTTCTGTAATTTGGCCCCAGAGTAACAAACGGTCAGATCATAGTGACCCTTCAGCTGCCCTTCATTCAGGAGAGTTGTTGAACATTGCTGCAGATTCTCTTTACACTGTAAAGCCCTTCAGGATCCTGAACATGCCAGTTACTATTTAAACTATTTTCCTCAGGAACGGAGGAACACAGGCTGGCCATCTTACCTTCAGGCTGTGTCCCCGTGCCACAGGTAGTCTTTCTTACTCATCAGTTTAAAATGGCTAAAGGTCATGAAGATAAAGTTTATTCAGACTTGACTACACCAATGTCCCTCTATTAACCACTGATTTGTCTTTCTGTAGGAGGTTTCTGTGCTCAGCTGGCAGCAGGCGGTCTTCATCCCACCCCTTTCTTGCGGAGCGCTGGTGAGATTTGAGGTAAAATTCTGTTCTTCACACTGATTCAATTCAGAGAAAGAATTTTTCCCACTAATATCTGATTAGTACTGCAGTCTCCCCTAAACACTTTATTCTCCTCTGTCCCTGTAGCAGCACTGCCAAGCTTTGGACAGAGCAAACAGGATGTTTGCTTACACCTTCTCACAGCCACGTTTTGACAGCACGAAGGTTCGTTTCAGCTGATTATTTTGCCAATGATTCACTTTTCAGCACAGAGAAACACTTTACTGACTGTTGTAGTTTGATTCTGAATGTGACGATGGTGAAGTTAATGAGATGTTTTCATGATTCCTGCAGCTGGTGGAGTTGAAGCTCCAACACAGGACCATCTGTGAGGGGCTGGAGTCTGAGCACTGGTGGGTGCTCAGCAACGAATTTTATCATCTGTTCCCGGAGGTGAGACTCAGTTATTGGAGCAGGTTCATCATTTCACTGTGATCATGTTTTCTGTCTGTTTTACTGCCTTTTTATTTGAACCTCATGGTGTTCACTGATTTTACAGCTTCCTCCTCAGCACTTTGCTACTGTGGCTGCTGTGGCCTGCATCAAGGTAAAGCTGTAATCTCATTTGGACCGTAAGACCTTTGCTGCCAGATTGCCCTGTTTAGATGTTTTCATCAACATCTCATCTGCTCATTCAGCGTTTTGGAACATCGATCAGCGAGGCGACCTTCTACCTTCGCACTGAATCAGTGGAGACATCACTGCAGAATGTTACTCTGGTTAGTACTTCATTGTGTACTTTTGCAGTTCAGTTAATAGATTGTAACTTAGTAGTTTGTAAAATTGTGTCCAATTATAAATGTAAGCATTTTCAGCATTTCTCTTTGTGTGTTTTGCAGCAAACCAAAGTGGGGAAGACACTGAAGATGGTATCCATTGGTTCAGATGGCTGTTTCAGGACTCACCATTCCAGCAACACCCGGATCCTTGAGACGCCGGCACCGTACATGGTTTCTAGCAAACCACGAGGACCCCCACCAGGCTTCTAATCACACTCTACACTTTAATATCAAACCTTTTTAAGTTCATTATCATAATAACTGTAGTTCTTATAGTGCTAATTATATCGTTTTTTTCTATGATTCTGTGTGTGTGTGTGTGTGTGTGTGTGTGTGTGTGTGTGTGTGTGTGTGTGTTTGTGTGTTTTTCAGATGCAGTTTTCTGTGTAACCAGGAGAGCCCCTGAAGTTTTATCTCTGAGAGAATGACGGTGGATCATCACATCTACTCATCTCTAGACTGGAAACATCCATCCATCCATCCATTTTCTAAGCCGCTTCTCCGTCAGGGTCGCGGGGGGATGCTGGAGCCCATCCCAGCAGTCTTCGGCTGGAAGGCAGGATACACCCTGGACAAGTCGCCAGTAGACTGGAAACTTGGTATGAAATAATATTTATTTTAAATAATAACAGTAACTGTTCAAATCCTGCATGGTTGAATCATTGCAGTGTAATATTAAAGTCATTCAGAGTGGTTTGATGTGAAATAGTTTACTGTAGAGAAATGTTTTCTATGTAATCTTTGTGACAGTAAAATAGTTCTCCATGTGAAAAATTCAGATTTCATAAGGGACTATATTGCCTTACAAAACCTTACAAATCCCTCCACCACAAAAGCTTTAAAAAACTGTTTTACTCTATGACATTGTCTCATAACTACTGTGTATATATGTATATGTACAATGTACAGTTTTGATACATTGGAATTCCCCTCTTAAGGACAGTTTTAGCTTTTTAAAGGCATTTTTATATACAAACACTCTGAAAAGTAACATTTTAATCCAGTCATAAGTTTTTCATAAATTGTATCAGCAGGTTTTTTTTTTTGTTTTATTAGCCTACCTGTTTATTATAAATGATCACACCAGTAGGCATTAAGGGAATTCTAACATTTTAAAACATTAACATTTATAATAGAGTTGTGTTGTAACTCTGGAAGGGCATGTGAGGAGAATATGAAACGGAGGAGTAAGTCAGAGTTTATGATTGGAGTGAATGTGATGGTGTGGGGAGTATGTGATGTGTGATTTTTGAGATTGAACAATTTCATGAGTACAAATGTTTTAATAATAGACTATAAAGTATATTCAGTTCAATTTGCTCCCGTGTCAGTAAAGATGCTAATGCCTTTTATCTTCTGTAAAATGAGCCATAAAAATAACCTCCAGTTAAATTAATCCTGTGCAAATGGAAATGTTAGTAAAACACTATCATATCGTGTGGAAACAGAGTTTCTCAAGTCGGGAGACGCTCAACAAAGTGCTTACTTGTGTTCTCTGACGAAGCTGAAGTCGGCTTCTTATTCGCCAGCTTCTTGTTGGGAATTTTCTTGTTCCTCCTTAAATGATGCTGCAGTTATTATTATAATGCCTGAGAAGCCAGAATGTAACTGCTGGACCATTTAAGGTGGAAGGAGAAAAATCAAACAAGAAGCTGGTGAATAGGAAGCTAACTTCAACTTCTCAGGCTAAAATGCAGCGTTTCTGTCCTGTCTCACGTGCACAACTGAGAACATGTAAACATGACAAAAAAAAAGCTAATGGCAATTAATAACACACTGCATTCACCTAACACAGTGAGGTAAATCATTATGTAGACAAAATAATGGATAAATGAAATGTTTTCACATCTGTTCTACTCTTTCTTGTAGTGAAGGCAGTGCATGAATAAAGCAGCCACTCCCATCTCTTCCATTTAGCCTGAGATTTCTTATCCTGTGTGAATCACTCTTAAACATTACAGATGTCCTCAGGGTGAACTGTCATTGCCCCACCTCCTCATAGAAAGTGCAACCTGTCTGAATAGAGCTTTACTCTGTCTTTTTCTCTCTTTCTCACTGTGCTTCATTCAGGGTTCCAGTGCATCATTCCTCCTGGATTCAAGGCTCTAGACAGCAGTGACTCCTACATGTCTTCAAGAAACTGTGGACTTCAGGGTCTGGACCAGATCAGAGGATGTACGCCGAAGGAAGCCTTGACAAGAAGTGCAGCAAGACCTTTAGAGACTTCACCATCAGCCATCACTGGACTTTATCTCCCGCGTTTATTTTCATCAGAAGCAGGATCGCCTCTGGCATCATCATTATTGTCTTAGCCACAGACCCAGGACCATTGGAGACATCAGGACCCATGAAGAGGAGGTCAGCGCCATCATCACCACTGGACATTATCATCAGCAAAAGCTTCATCATCATACACATCAAGATCTCAGTTATCATCATCATCTTAGCCATGGACTGAGTCAGAAGATGTTACTTCATCTCATCATCAAGACATCAAGCTACCAACCAGCTCAGAGGTTTTTGTGTTAAAGCAGTGAATCTGCTTTGTGTGACACACATGGACTCTTTACTGAGATCCTGCTAGAAGGCTTCCCAGCCTGGGTTCTAGACTATTGGCTGTAGTTACTGTTCTTCAGTTTGTCTATAACTAACAGTTTGGCATCCATGCTCGGACTAATCATCATTCAGATGGGATTTTGACTTTAATAAGTAAAAATAATTAAGATTATATTTAGTTATTGTCAATCAAAATAGTGGCAAGTCTCAACAGTATATAATTATCGTTATTTCTGTTTTGTAAATTGTATTTATAGAGTATTTATAACAACTATAACCCTATGAATAGTTTTCAATAAAGTCTGAATTTATTTCAATGTTACAAACAAATAGATTTGCTCTAATTTTTACCTTCTGTGAAAAAAAAAAGTTGTGAAGTGCATTTTTATACCTGCTAGAATCTGATCAATGTATTTATATTTTTTATTTTGTAGCTGCTATAAAAGGTATAAATTCATTTTAAACAAGACACATTTTCATGGTTTTCCTGGGGTCAAACCACCTGACTGACACCTGTGACAATAAATTAGAGTTTTTACATTTTTACTCATGAAAGGGCTGCTAACCTTGTTATTGCACCATGAAGATCACTTTTTAAAGATGTCAAAATAAAAGTCTTCTTCAGTTGGTTTTGCTACGACATGAAAACTCCCCATTTTCATAGGTTTTATCATAACTGGACATTCAGCTTTTAACTGTCTGAAGCCTTAGATAGAACTGTGCTAAAGCTACATACCTGCATAGTGATATTTTACAACACGCTCCTGCATTAAATCCTTCCAGAGTTTAAAGAAGGAATAATACTGAAAAGCAGGACGTTATGCAGATGATGATGTAGTTCCAGTTTAAGATTAAAAGTGTAAATAAGGAATATCCAAGCAGTTCTTCTAAAATGATTTTATATATTGAGTTTAGGTAGTTTATGAACATAATTCAAAGCAAGTATATGAAGATTTTGGTGAATATTTGTGGAAACGGTTTAAGTCACTGTCAAATTCCAGTGTTTGTTAGCACCATTAGCTTAGCAGTCCTAGGGTCATTATCATATGCTGTGACTTTAGAATCTCAGTTTTTAATTATTTTTAATATTCATCATCACTAAAAGAGTGAAATACACAGAAAATGTCTGTGTGAAACTTAAACACTTTATTTTGCAAGGTCAAGTCTACATCTTATGATGCAAGTCCATGTTGTGTCCACCCTGTCATGTAAAAAGACAACATACATAAATGATGTTTAGAAAGTCTTGTAGAAACTATAGAGTCATTTTCAGAGAGACATGGTGTCCTGTTTTTCACAGTAACTCTTATGGCCCGTCAAAATGATTGGTATCCATAATTACTGTTTACTCAAAAACACAGTAAAAAGATCACAAAAATCTGAATCAGAGACAGAGCCAGTCCAAAAAGTCAAAAAAAGATAATGAAACAGCAGTGGTACCAAGGGGGGATCAATAAACAGAGTCAAAGACTTCAGAAAAAGGTTTAGTTACTCTAAAATATCCAACAGTGGAGGAATCAAGTCAGTACTCAGGTGAGGATGACCTCTGGTGATGAAGGCAGGTATTACACCTGACAAGATTCAGATTCAGATTCCTTTATTGATCCCAGGGGGAAATTGCAGTTGTTACAGTTGCAGCCACTTATGTAAATATATGTAAATATAAACACTTATACTAATAATTTAAGACAATATAGAGAAATTTACAGTATGTACACAAGATTTAAGTACTTATGAATATAGTAAGGTGGCGGTGATTGTGATAGTAATATGAAACATCAGGTATAAAGCAGTTACAATTATTTAAATTAAGTTAGTGTCCCTCTGAGTTATTGCACACACAATTGTTAATATTGCACATATGAACAGTTTCGTATTGAGTTTTGTGAATCACACACTGAGGGAGGAGTTATAGAGTTTGATGGCCACAGGTAAGAATGACTTCCTGTGGGGCTCTGTGGTGCATTTTGGTAGAGTGAGTCTTGAGCTGAATGAGCTCCTGTGTCTCATCACTGTGTCGTAGAGTGGGTGGGAGCCATTGTTCATAATAAGATCATTTCATATTTACAACATTTCATATTTACTCACTGGGTGGTGAGAGACTGAGTGTGTCATGCTGACTATTTAAGTGCTCTTGTTACAGTGTGATGAGTGACAAGACAAACAATTAACCTGTTTTAAAATCCTTGAAATAACAGTTTCATTCTTTTAACTTCAGTACTTAAACGGTTAATAGAAACTATTATTTTATATAAAAAACAACAAAGAATTGTCATGTATATGTCCACCCTGTCAATGACAATGAGAATTAACTCAATATTTCAACATGACAGGGTGGACATCTTTAGTTTAACCTCAGCTAACTATAGAGACAATATGAGAAATATTAAGCTTAATTCATTTCCATATTTACTGACCGTGCAGCAGGTCTTCAGTCCAATGAAGATAATATCAGCCCCACGCCCTTGTGCCACTCGCATCACTGGTTTCTTGGTTCCAGACCAGCAAGTTTATGGAGTTGGAACGGCACTGGTTTTACAACTCACTATGAACATGCCTAGAAATGTCAGCCACAACAACGGCACTGATTTTAATAATCTCATTCACTCATGGGCAATGCCAGAGAGGGGCTTGGGGGTGCTGTAGCTAAACCCAGGACAGCCACAAGAAATTTCTGTGGTTTATTCAGAATTTTTAAGTTTTGAATGTGAATACCATGATCTATAATTTGAAAAATAAATAAATACTTTAATAAAACAAACCATTTATTTCTAGCCTAAAAATCATAAAGCCAACACAGATGATCTGATTCACCCAATGGGCACAGCACGCATTGAACTTTTGACCTTTTGACCAAATACTGTTTGCGGTGTTTGCAGCCAGTGTCAGAGAAATTGCATAAGGAATTTTTACATTTCACCCCAGCAGATGGGTTAAACATACACTCACTACTAGCCAGTATTTTTCCTCTGTTGCCCATTATGACTTTAATGCATTTGGTGGTTGAGGCACAAATGATCCACAAATACTGATCCTCATCCCGGCCGCTTCACACTCGGCTGCAAACCGATCCAGTGAAAGCTGAAGTTCACGGCCTGATGTCCCCAATAGGACCACATCATCTGCAAACAGCAGAGATGTGACCCTGAGGTCACCAAACCGGACACCCTCCATCCCCTGACTGCGCCTAGAAATTCTATCCATAAAAATTATGAATAGAATCGGTGACAAAGGGCAGCCCTGACGGAGTCCAACTCTCACTGGGAGTCTGACTTACTGCCGGCCATGCGAACCAAACTCCTGCTTTGTTTGTACAGGGCCTGAATGGCTCGTAGCAAAGAGCCATGTACCCCGTACTCCCGAAGCACCTCCCACAGAATACCCCGGGGAACACAGTCGAATGCCTTCTCCAAATCCACAAAGCACATGTGGACTGGTTGGGCAAACTCCCATGAACCCTCCAGAATCCTGGAGAGGGTAAAGAGTTGGTCCAGTGTTCCACGACCAGGGTGGAACCCGCACTGCTCCTCCTGAATCCGAGGTTCGACTATAAGCCGGACTCTCTTCTCCAGTACCCTTGCATAGACCTTACCAGGGAGGCTGAGGAGTGTGATTCCCCTGTAGTTGGAACATACCCTCCGGTCCCCCTTTTTAAAAAGAGGCACCACCACCCCAGTCTGCCAATCCAGTGGCACCACCCCCGATGTCCACGCAATGTTGAAAAGGCGTGTCAGCCAAGACAGCCCCACAACATCCAGAGCCTTGAGGAACTCGGGACGGATCTCATCCACCCCTGCAGCCCTGCTGCCAAGGAGCTTTTTAACTACCTTAGCGACTTCGGCCTCAGTAATGGACAAGCCTATTCCCGTGTCCCCAGACTCTGCCTCCTCACTGGAGAACGTGTTGGTGGGATTGAGAAGGTCCTCAAAGTATTCCTTCCACCGCCCAATGACGTCTTCAGTCGAAGTCAGCAGCACACCATCTCCACTATATACAGTGCTAGTGGCACACTGCTTTCCCCTTCTGAGTCGCCTGACGGTTTGCCAGAATCTTTTCGGAGCCGACTTAAAGTCACTTTCCAAGGCCTTACCGAACTCTTCCCACACCCGGGTTTTTGCATTGGCAACGACTGAAGCCGCAGATCGCTTGGCCTGTCGATACCTGCCAGCTGCCTCTGGTGTCCTACAGGCCAACCATGTCCGGTAGGACTCCTTCTTCAGCTTGACGGCATCTCTCACCTGGGGTGTCCACCACTGGGTTCGAGGATTACCGCCCCGACAGGCACCAACTACCTTGCGACCACAGCTACAGTCAGCCGCTTCAACAATGGAGGATCGGAACATGGCCCATTCTGAGTCAATGTCCCCCACCTCCCCCGATATCTGGTCAAAGTTCTGACGGAGGTGTGACTTGAAGATCAATCTGACAGGTTCTTCTGCCAGACGTTCCCAGCAAACCCTCACTATACATTTGGGTTTGCCTGGTCTGACTGGCATCTTTCCCCACCACCTGATCCAACTCACCACCAGGTGGTGATCAGTTGACAGCTCAGCTCCTCTCTTTACCCGAGTGTCCAGTACACATGGCCACAAGTCCGCTGACACGACTACAAAGTCAATCATTGAACTGCGGCCTAGGGTGTCCTGGTGCCATGTGCACTTATGGACATCCTTGTGTTTAAACATGGTGTTCGTTATGGACAAACTGTGGTTTGCACAGAAGTCCAAAAACTGAACACCACTCGGGTTCAGATCAGAGAGGCCATTCCTCCCAATCACACCCCTCCAGGTCTTACTGTCATTGCCCACGTGAGCGTTGAAGTCCCCCAGTAGGACAATCGAGTCTCCAGGAGGAGCACTTTCAAGCACCCCTTCCAATGACTCTATGAAGGCTGGGTATTCTGAACTGCTGTTCGGTGCATAAGCACAGACAACAGTCAGAAAAGCCAGTTTCAGCAACCGAGGATCAGAACGTCAAGGCCCACGCCTTCGGACACTGCCCGATCCACAATGCACCGCACCCCTACTACTGCCCCTCCCATCGGTGGTGGGTCGATGGGAGGGGGGGGACTCATGTAGCTCCTTCGGGCTGGGCGCGGCCGGGCACCATGAGTGAATGCCCGGCCACCAGACGCTCGCTGGCGAGCCCCTTCCCCAGGCCTGGCTCCAGGGTGGGGCGCCGGTAACCCTGATCCGAGCAGGGTACACAAGTCCTGCTTTGTTGTCCTCATAGGGGTGGTTATGGATCACACTTTGTCTGGCCTGTCACCTAGGACCAGTTTGCCATGGGAGACCCTACCAGGAGCTTTTGCTCCAGACAACATAGCTCCTAGGGTCCTTCAAGCACACAAACCTCTCCACCACGATAAGGTGGTGATCCATGGAGAGGACATCTATATTCCATGAGCTGAAAATCTCTCCGTGTGTTTAAAACAAAATAGCATTGTAACTGTCACAGATCGGGTGTGTGTGTGTGTGTGTGTTTGTGTGTCGGGGTGTTGCAGTACAAATTAAACTGGTGACTAGCACATTAATAGGAAACCCTAAATTTCAGAGCACCCACGCTGAAAAGTCAAGCTACCCCATACCGCCTGCAAAAGAAAATATCTGCACCGCCCCTGCATTCAATAAAACATGTCAGGAATAATCAGTAAAATATACACTAATTCATGCTGAGTAAAACGTACATACATAACAAACATATATCAATAATGCCCCTTTAGTAAAATACACCTTTTTAATAGATCTTGCTGAACAAAACATCAATAAAGCCACATCAACAATCTGCTGCTTGATAGGAAATCTTCCCAAACTTCATGTGGATGATGAAGGCCATTTTGAAAAAAGGAATGAACATAAATAAGAAACTTATATGGTTGTGGCAAAGATATGATAACCCTTTCCTCTCACTGTACCTTAATATTTCATCTGCTCCTGGTGACTCCTTTTGCTTCACAGTTTCACTATTCCCTGCCCCAACGTACCTGATCCATGCATGTTTTGGTTGAACACGTAATGTAGCCTACTTCTGTCTCATGACACTGTAGACCTTCTTTGAAAGGACTGAATCATAAATTTAGTGTAGAACTGTTCATCTGGGCAACTAAATCCTTATGTTCACATTTTCTATTCCACCTTAAAACGCATTTACCCTTCCACCTTAAAATGGCGCATACATTACATTGAGCTTTAGTAGATAAGTGTTTTATAAGTTTTATACATTTCTTCTCAAGTTTTGCGGACATTACAAACAGCAAATGTAAAACTAAACCTGGATTCCTAATCGAATGTTCTGTTCCACCTTAAAAGCCGAAGACGTTAAGTTCAAAGTGCATAAAAGGCACATCTTCAGCCTGAAGCCTGTGTTGCCACAGCAGCATTTAAGGTGGAATGGTAAATTTGAACAATCTAATCTAACATCTTCATGTGAGTGATTTACTGAAGGTAGTAAAGTGTATTTAAGGGAGCTAGATAGCAGCTACTTACACGCAGAGCCTTGGCCTGTGCAGCTTGTGCACATTAGTGAAGACGCAAGCCATGTGACTAATAATTAGTGTGAGACGGGCAGACGAGAGGGATAATTACTAACACGGAATGGTATGATCCACTTTAGGGGTGTGTGAAATCGTATTACAAGATTCTCCCAGGCATGGATCTGTACATATGTTATAATATATAACGATATAGGTTAGAAGAATATATAAATGTTTTGACCCCCCCAAAATATTGTTTTCATCCCTTTTGGGGGGGTTCAAGTCTTAACCTGGGGGGTCAGACCCCTCCAATTCCCCCGTAATTCACATTTACATATATATAAATGCACTGCATGAATGTTAGTGACTTTGCATTAATCACGTACTTATGAGACGAGACAGCGCTCACACAAAATGGATTTCAAATAAACAAGATATCCAATCAAGCATTTTCACAGTGTATCAGTACTTACTACACTTGCTTTTGCCCTGTTAAAGGTTCATTTATTAATGCTAAAAATGAAGATACCGGAATAGAATTCATACATTTTCAAATGTTTTTAATAGATTTACATACATTTATTTTTTAATAGTACATTTCTGTGTGCAGTATTTCTCCATGTATTTTAAAATAAATGCATTATAAAATATATTTGGCTAATATGGCAGTATATTCTGAAATATATCTTAGTGTTTGGAATGTATTTTGGTATGGACTGCAATGTATTTGAAATATATTTCAAGTATATAAAAATACATGTCCACGTATTATTTTCCCCATATGGGATCCTGTATTTGCTTGGCTTTATTGTTAATATTGATGCTTTTAATATCTTTTAGCCTTGACGCATCATCTGAAGATGGCTCGCTCGGAAGGCTCTGTAATGATAGTATGACCCAACACCAAAATGAAGATTGTGGTGATAAAAACATTCCTCACTTGTGTTTATTTGCTCTGAAAGACATTGATGTAGGAGATGAAATAACTTATGAATATGGAGGACAGGGCCTTCCATGGCGCAAAAAAAAATCTTAACAAAAAAGTAAGATGTAATGAACAGCTCTTTCACGCTCACTGTTCATTATTGTTTTCACAGCGGATAGTCCAGGAACCGGAAACATCAGTCACCAGTGTTACAGGAGTTGCCTGTGAAGGGAGTTGACGTCATTTTAGGAAATGATTTGGCAGGAGGAAGAGTTGTCCCTGTTTTGGTGGTTTCAGAATGTCCAGAAGTTGCCCCGTGTGATGTCTCTGAAACTAAAATTTTTCCTGCTTGTGTAGTCACTAGGTCACAAAAACTGGCAAAAGGCGATGAGGAAGAGGACCACATTGATTTGTCCAACACATTTTTAACTGAGCCTGTTCTGCCTGCTTCACATCTGCCTGCTATAGAGGGTAGAAAGTTGTTGGAGTCAACCTTGACTCATGGTAAAGTTACCAGAGAGGGTTTTATTTCTGCCCAGAAGAAAGATGTTGGCCTAGAGAAGTGTTTTCAGTCTATGTGTAGCCCTGGTGACTCGGAAGGTAAACAGGTAGCTTTCTTCTTGGAAGACAGCATGTTGATGTGACGGTGGACCTCGCACACTATAAATGAAGATGCTGTGTTTCAGGTTGTAGTTCCCACTGAATTTCGTTCCCTGGTTCTAAGTGTTGCTCATGATCACCCTTGGTCTGGTCACTTAGGAATTACCAAAACTTATGCAAGGATTTTAAAACATTTTTTCTCGCCTGGTTTGCGCAAGGATGTTGTAGCATTCTGTCGTTCATGTGATACTTGCCAGAAGGTAGGGAAATCAAATCAAACTGTCCCTCCAGCTCCTTTACATCCAATCCCTGTGTAACGGAGCTCTCGTCCGTTCCATGAAATTTTAAAAAACACAAGACAACCTCCAAGTTTTAAAGACTCTTTTATTGTTACCCACATGGCTGCAGTGGCAAACACCAGGCGGACCTTTTTGAGACTCTGCAAACCAAAACAATTGTGATTATCTTGCACTGTTCAGGGTGGCCAACTGATGGTGTAGAGAATGACCAATTTATCTATGAATCTATTTATTTGAAAGAACTGTTTGTTTAGAGATGAGATTGATTTACCTGTTTGTTCCAGCATGGCAGCAGCCTGTTGCAGGTCAAAGGATCCGAGCCTAGGGGGGTTGTGGGTTATGTAGTCTTGGGGTTGTCCTATAAGTGGAATGTTCCATCTCCCATGCTTGAGCAGGGGGAGGGGGACCAGCTTTCATGGTTCCAAATAGTAGTTGCAGTAGGAATGTTTTAATATTAAATGTTTTATATTTATATTAAAACATTGATTAAATAATAAAATAGATTATATTTATAAAATTTACTTTAGTTAAAGTGAATTTGTACATTTTAAAACTTACCTGCAAACTTACCTGTGGTTGGTTGAATCCAATAGGTTAAGGGGTTTATAAAATGGAGAACTCGCATGTTTGGAGAGTGAGGGTGAAGCTAGCTTGGTGTGTAGTTCTGTTTGTAAGGCCATAGTTGAAGGCATATTTTTTGATAGGAGTTTGTATCAAGTTGATCAGTTTATGTTGTTTTGTTTTCCCTTTATTTTCATTTTTCTTTTTGAATTGATTGTTTTTGGGATTTTGGTACACCGTGCACTTTTTGCTGTGGACTTAATAAACCTTCCTGCATCGGAACTTCCCGTTTTCCAGTGTTTTTAAACCTCCACTCAGCTATCCTGTAACACCCTGTGACTGGTGAACCATTTGAGAGGGTCTTGATAGACTGTATTGGGCCTCTTCCTAAAACTAAAACTGGAAACCAGTTCCTTATGACAGTCATGTGTGCTTCCACCCGTTTTCCTGAAGGATTCCTTTAAGATAAATAACCAGCCAGATTATTGTTAAGGCATTGGTTAAGTTTTTTACTATTTTTGGTCTTCCAAAAGTCATACAAACTGATCAGGGTACAAATTTCACATCAAAGCTTTTTGCTCAGGTTTCCAAGATGTTGGGCATCAAACACGAAATGTCTAGCCCATACCACCCCGAATCACAGGGGGCGCTAGAACGCTTCCATCAGTCACTGAAAAGTATGCTAAAGAAACATTGTGTAGACAGTGGACAGGATTGGGATGAGGGTTCTGAAGGTTCTGAAGGAGATGTTTCAGATTGAACAAACTCCTGTAAGTAAACATGTGCTAGATTACATCAGTTCATTTCGTGAGCGCTGGCATCGTGCATGTGGCCTAGCCAAAGAGATGCTGTGCAAGTCCAAAGTCAAAATGAAACGTTGCTTTGACAAAAAGGCTGTTGTTCGCCATTTTAACCCTGGCGATAAAGTTTTAGTGCTTTTACCTTCTGGTGCTTCTTCTTTTTCTTCCAGTTTTGCTGGGCCCTACATGATCCAGAAATGGTTAGGTGATCTTGACTATCAGGTGAGAACACCAGACCGTAGACGTAAATACAGAGTGTGTCATGTAAACATGCTCAAACCTTACTATGAACGACCACTGGCACATAGTGACACGTTGATAGCTGTAGAAGCTCCTGTAGTTTTAACTTCTGTGTTGGATACTTGCTCTGTTGCTGAAGAAAAAGATGAATTGGGTTTGTGCTGTTCTTCTCAAATGGGGGCTAGGTTGTCAAACTCTGAGATGCTAGCACAGTTGGATTCTGGACAGTCTTCACTTGTTAAACATTTACCTGACTCACAACGTGAAGATGTTGTAGTTTTGATTCACGAATTTCCCACTATACTCGGTGATGTACCAAAACAGACATCTGTACTTCAACATGATATCAAGGTAGTTACTGAGCGACCTTTGAAACAACATGCGTACCGAGTAAATGCCCAGAAACGAGAAATCATGAAGAAAGAGGTAGAGTACTTGCTGAAACATGGATTCGCAGTACCCAGTAGTAGCCCATGGAGTTCACCGTGTGTGTTGGTTCCAAAGCCTGATGGCACTTCTAGACTATGCACAGATTACTGCAGATTAAATGCTGTCACGATTTCTGATTCTTTTCCCTTACCACGCATTGATGACTGCATTGATAATGTTGGTTCAGCACGTTTTGTTTCAAAGTTGGATCTGTTAAAAGGGTACTGGCAAGTTCCCTTAACCCCAAAAGCTGCTGAATTATCTGCATTTGTTGCTCCTGATGCATTTTTACAATACACTGTCATGGCTTTTGGTCTCAAATGCCCCAGCAACATTCCAAAGATTGGTGAATACCCTATTTTCTGATGTACCAAACTGTACGGCTTACCTTGATGACATTGTGATTTATTCTCAGGACTAGGACAGTCACTTGGCTTCTTTGAGGACAGTTTTTACTTGTTTGGCTAAGGCAAACTTAACTTTGAACTTGGCTAAATGCGAGTTTGCACATGCTACTGTGACATACCTAGGTAAGCAAGTCGGTCAAGGAAAAGTCTGCCCGCTAAATGAAAAGGTCAGTGCTATTGTGAAATTTCCAGTTCCTACCACCAGACGTGAGCTGAGACGTTTTTTGGGTATGGTGGGTTACTACAGAGGATTCTGTCATAACTTCTCTTCTGTCGCCGCTCCCCTGACAGTGCTGTTAAGTCCTGCAAACAAATTTGTTTGGACTTCGGAATGTCACCAAGCTTTTGAAAATGTGAAAGCTTTGTTGTGTTCTGCTCCAGTTTTGGCAGCACCTGATTTTAACAAACCGTTTAAGTTAGAGGTTGATGCTAGTCAGGTAGGAGCTGGAGCTGTCCTCTTACAGGAGGATGAACAAAATGTTGACCACCCTGTGTCATTCTTTTCTAGAAAGTTTGATAAATATCAGTTAAACTATTCCACTATTGAGAAGGAAGCATTAGCCTTGCTTTTAGCCTTGAAGTTTTTTGAGGTTTATGTTGGCTCTAGTCTTTCACCAGTTGTTGTTTATACTGATCACAACCCACTTGTGTTTTTATCAAGGATGTATAACCACAACCATAGACTTATGAGATGGTTTTTGTTTTTGCAGGATTTTAACCTTGAGATAAGGCACAAAAAGGGAGTGGAAAATGTAACGGCGGATGCACTTTCTAGAATTGAATTATAACTGAATGTTTTAAAACAAAAATGTGTAACAAGTTGCTAATTTTTACAAGAGTAATTTTTGTTCTTTTTGGGTGGCCGTGTTACGTGCAAATGCACGTAGGGCATGTCTCTGTTTGTGTGTGTGTTCACAGGTACAGCCTGGGGTGTGGTCCTGTTGCAGGAGTACCTTGGTGGGTGGAGCCCACTTTATTGAAGTCTGCCACTAGAGGGGAACAGCAGGGCAGGAGGCAGACAGACACCACAGAACCACAGAAGGAGAGCAGCAGCCATGCTGTTTGGCGGGGGGGAGAACCATGTGGCCTACAAACTTTAATGCTCCATGTAATTGACCTATGTTTGAGATAACCAGTTCTTCTGTGGCTCTTTAAAACAGCCATTAGTATTTGTTTTAGGTGCTGGTACTAGAGAGGTAAGAAGGAGCATGCTCATACATTACACCACGTAGGACTGTCTACTGTTAAAAACCTTAGGTGAGGGGCGGGCACTACCCTCTGTATGTTTTGTTTAATTGATTAGGTTCAGAGTAGTTATTGTTTTCATTATTGACTTCTTAGATTAAAAGTTGTTTTGTTCAGTTAGCTTAGGGTTTCGTTTTTCTTTTGTTTTGTTTTTTTTCTTTGGTGCCGTCCTGAGTTCAGCCCTACATTTATTTTCAGTTTTGTATGGATTTGATCATTTTTGTTTTGTTTCTTTTATATATATATGGATATTCATGGCTGGTTTCTGTATATATTGAATTATGAGTTCAGTAAACTGCTAAAACGTGAGATTATCTGGTCTGTGGTTCTCTCCCTCTCCATTTCACATACACCAACCCACTCATCCAACCTCCACCACATGATATATGCTCCTTTTACCCCTAGATAGCTTAAAGGGGCTGTAACACCAGTGAATGTTTTTAAAGAATTTGTATTTGTTAAAGATTGGGGCCATATCTAAATGTCAATTCCAACAAACCTCATCACTTATTTGTGACCTGAAACTTTTGTGATGCATTCTGATGGAAGGCGATTCTTTGAATGCAACGTGTTCAATACCTGCTAGTTGTGAATGTTTGCAGTCTGTGGTACCCAGCGATAGCGGGATCTCTGAACATTTTCCTGCTGTTTTATTCCATAGTAACAGGACAGGAGACTCACCCGGTGAATAAGAATGCTGAGGCTCTTGAACCAAGCTTTTTAAAAAAGCAAGTGTAAAACACATGTGCAGCCACATAAATAATAATAGTATTTTGTATCTTTTTTGGGGGCTTCCCTTTCTTTGCAGGTGACCGTTAGTTTCATTTTCAGATATTTAGCCAGCTGCTTAGAGGAGAACCCATGGTTGTTGAGTGCTGACTCAAGGTTTGAAGTCAGAAAATTCATTATGCTTTAGAATCAGCTGACAAGTCCTATTGACAATTCTTGACCTACGTAACCAGTCCTAACAAGTTAATTAAGGCTGAGTAAGTTAATTAAGTATCAAATAAGGTTTCTTGGAGAAGTTGTATTTACTTAATTTCTCTTCTTTTTCTCTTCTGCGTACAACTGTACATACTGATCTATGATGTTGTGCTTATCTTATTCAGTGTCATACTCATGACCTAGTAAATGAAATTGTGATGCTGGAGAAATGCATGACATGTTACACACCTCTGACATCTTTCAAGTGGCATGGAGTCTGATGCAAAGGTGAGTTTGAGATACCTCACAACTATGTACACACCAGGCTTTCTTAATCTTGATGTGTATCCATTGAATTAAAAAACATGTATGAGAATGTAACACTATCACAGAATATCAAGAATCATGAGCAAAAAAGTAGATCAGCCTGTTTGTGTTTTATAATATATCTATAGAATCAGATGGATAAATTAAGGTAATATTACTTTATTTAAATGTAGGAATTAAGAGAACCACATGACTTCATCAATAAATAAAAATAAAACACTTAAACGCAAACTGGAACAGAACGATATATCTCTAACACTAATTCCTGCCAGAATTTCTGCCACTGATGGACAATGATCAATTTGTTCATCCTATATCTGTAAGCAGTGAAAAACATGCATTTAGCTTTAAAGCAGCCTGTCATTCTCATGAAAACGTGCTGAAGAATGGTTTGGTTTCCAGTTCATGTGTTTTCTAAGACTAATGTTTGCATTTGCGTATTGTTTTCCTGTTTGAAGAGTAAAATTTGTGTACATTTTGATGAGAATTTTGGCAAATCGCGGATACAATCGGCTGAAATGAGCTTTCTCTGCAGGGTCGCCGGGCTCTCCCTTAGAGATAGGGTGAGAAGCTCAGTGATGCATGAGAGGCTCGGAGTAGAGCCGCTGTTCCTCCACGTTGAGAGAAGCCAGTTGAGGTGGTTCAGGCATCTGGTGAGGATGGCCTCTGGACGCCTCCCTAGGGAGGTGTTCCAGACATGTCCGACGGGGAGGAGACCCCGGGGAAGACCCAGGACACATGGGAGGGATTATATCTCTCGACTGTCTTGGGAACTCCTCGGCATCCCTCCGGAAGAGCTGGAGAAGGTGGCGGAGGAGAGGGAGGCCTGGGCCTCTTTGCTTTGGCTGCTGCCCCCGCGACCCAGATTTGGATAAGCGGTGGATGGATGGATGGATGGATTTTGGCAAATTCTTTTGACTGATAGCTAATTGTTATTAGTCGGTGATTATCGATAAACCTACAATCAAACTGTTTTGTATAAATAAGGCTTTAGTCTTTATTGTGTGAAAAAACACAGCCAAACATAAGTTATAACAGTAACATAATGTAGTCTACTTGCTTACATTTACCACACAATTTCCTCGCCCTGCCGTGCAATTGCACTTTCTTTCTGAGAGTATGTACAAAATAGTTGTCTGTCTTGGTTTGTGCTTGCAGATGTTTGCTGCTGATATGGTACATCACTGTGCTTGTGCTTCTGCTGAACTTTAATACAGCACTGCATCAAAAATGGTCCTCAAGTTCAATGAAAAACCTACATATTCAAATATCAGTTGTTTATTGGAAATTAAATGAATTTTTTAACTGAAAGCATTGGTTGAACATTTATGTATTTGTTGGTTAACAGCTAATCAGTAAATCATTAACATCACTTAATGCAATTATAGTTGAGCCATATAACATGAGAGAGGTGGTTTATCTATGATTTTCTTTGATAGACTTGTAGATAGAAATGATGTTAGCCATGTTACTGAGTCATCTGAAATAATTACTTTGTTTCTTATAGTATGCAATGGTATAAGACATAGAGCATGCCTTGAAAAGTGGTCTGAAGACTTGGAACAATCCTATGTAAGTTTACTGAAACAAACTGCTGTTTATAAAAACATTTGATAACTGAATATATCGCTCACAAATGAATTCTATAACATTTCAGTATACTTTTCTTTTATGTTTAATATATAGGACAGCAGTTCATCTTGGGAGGAGTACAGTCAAAAAGAAGACAGTAATTCATCAGGGGAGCAGTACATTCCAGATTCTGCATCTGCATCTGGAAGTTCAGACTATGAATGCGACATTGAATTTGTGGAAAATCAGGGTAAAATCAAGAAAACAGGATTCATCCTTTCAGAGACATCCAGATTAGATCTTTCAGATGATTTGGGTGAAATTAGCCATTCCATTAGAGATGTTCAAAACAGCATTAAGATTGCAAAGACAGAAGTAAAATTAGGAAGCTACATAGAAATTACAAATGAGAGAAATTACTGTTTTGTTTGTGGAAAGCCTCAAACAAAAGTCACATGGCATTTCAAAATGCATGAAAAAGAAAGTCTGGAAATTGCTCAGGTGATTGGTGATTCTCTGAGAAAGGTCAGTGACCTTGTACAGTGCCGTGCACTCATGGCAGATGAGCAGGAGGCTATCAGAGCTGTCAGCATGTTCCAGAAGCTGTATGAAACGAAGTGGTCAGAGTTTGTCTCCCATTCTGCCTTGACAAATCTCAGTGAAGCAAAATACAACAAAGCTTCTCCGCTGCCACTTACTAGAGACATCCAAAAGCTCCATGAATTCCTTCATCAGGAGACAGAATCTGCACTGAGGGTCCTAAAAGAGAAAACATCTGCTGAAGATTATGCTGCACTAGCAAGATTGACTCTTTGTCAGGTCATACTCTTTAACAGGAGACGGGCTGGTGAAGTGTCAAAGATTATATAAAAACTACCAGGACCCCAAGACTTCAAAGATAAATGATAATGTAAGTTTTGGCCTGTCATTACAATCTTACTCCAAATTAATTACCTCATCAATCTTCAAAAAATACTCCATTATACTCCAGATATACTCCATTATACTCCAAAATACTGCACAAAGATTTTTTTTATGTAAAAGTAGAACTGAGAGCCTTTGCTATGACACTTTAAACTGAGTTCAGGTGCATCTGCTACCACTGATAATTGCTGGGCAGCCTTTTCTGAGCAAACTGAGCGAAAAGGGGAGATGGGCTTTGTCAATGAAGTGACCAAGAACTCAGAGGTCACTCTGGCGTGCAATGGGGAAGACAGGAGAACCTGCCAAAAGGACAGTGGTTTTTGCAGCACTCCACCTATCATGGCTTTATTGTAGTGGACAGATGGAAGCTACTCTTCAAAATGCACATGATGCCCCTCTTGGAGTTTTGACTTTAATACGTAGCGCTGAAGCAAGCCAGGCACCACTGATCATCCGGTGAATTGACATGATTTTCAGGACCATTAGTGCACTAACAGTCACCTTATGCTGACTGTTGCCTTGGTCAGAAGCTGATGGTGCCCAACCTTCAATGGGTGTTTCAACCCTTAACTCTAGCACTCTCCAGCTGACAGGTCAGCAGTGGTGGCCAATACTCTGCCCATCAGCTGCTGGCTTCCTGCTTATGTTCTCCCTCTGAAACCAGAGCTAACAAGAGACCACCATGATTCTAGCAACACTTGGCCAGAGTAGCCAATGAAAATCTGTCAAAATAAAAGTCCCTCCTAAAAATTTGAAAAATTGTTGTTTAATTCTTGGATTTGAATATTATAAACTAGCAAATTATGAGCTGTTGTAAATAATAACAGATATGAAAGAGAAATTATTCTATACTTACTGTTTCTGGGAAATACAATTTTGCACTGGCACTTAATCAGGACACAAAAATCTTTAATAAAAGTGGCATTATCACGGAAAATATACGTCTTTCAGCCACTGGTACCATGTTTTGTATTTGGCGAATACGCAAAATCAGTTGTTTTCAGACATTTTGGCTGTAATAGCTTTGGTATAATGAAGATTTTGGCCTGTATTTACAGAAACCGATTAGGTGACTATTTGCTTCCCATGCTTGTTAGCACTGTTAGCCTAGCAGCCCTAATACTACACTAAAGAAGCAGAACTCGGACATCAAACATGTCTTTGTTTAATGACTGTATTTGGAGTGAGCAGAAAACCCTATGAGTCATTATCGGTGTGCTGAGTCTTTGAGACTCTTCTGTATAATAAAGCAATTATGATGGTTTGTTTACCTGTGAAGAATTTCTGATTTATTCTAATAAAACATGAAGATGATGAGGCAGTAGTTTCATTAACAGTGTGTGCATCATAAACACCTCAGCTTATAAGAGAGGAGAGTGACTCTGGGTGAGTGAGGGACTGAGTGTGTCTGTGTTTTGGTCATGATGACTATTTAAGTGCTCTTGTTACAGTTTGATTCTTTTAACATTAATAGTTTAACAGTTAATAGAAAATATAAATTTGTATAAAAAACAAGAACGACAACAAGAAAACAACAAACACATGGCATCTATATGTCCACCCTATTGTGCATGTGTCCATCCTGCCATGGAAAGAAACATGACAGGGTGGATGATTTTAGCTAAATTATTATTACTTTTAAAGATTATTATTATAGAGACTGTGTGAGAAAAATGAAGTGAAATTCACTTATAGATTCTCTGAATGTGCAGCAGGTCTTCAGTCCATTGAAGATAAAACAATATGACTGTTGCGTCGTCACTGATGTCCAAGTTTACTTTCTTAAGGTGTCAGATATCCCAAGATGACAGAGTGGACAGCAAATCTTGAACGTGTGAACAGGTTAATACATTTATGAATAATGTAAATGTCTAAATTATTAATAAACATCTTTAAGACTTTATGAAAAAAATAAACATTTAAAAGTTGTTATTGAAGTTACACTTAAAAGAGACATTCAATTTAACCAGGAGCACCTCAGACACGTCAAAATCCACGTCAAAGAAAAAGGTCTAAAAAGTACAAAATGTATTTTAAAGTGAAGCTTAACATTCTTAGATATTCATAATAATGTGTTCATTCAGAGTGAAGCATGAACTGGTTCAGTAAAGTGAATCAAACTGTTTTCACTCTTCATCTCCATCTTGTCTCTTACTGTCTTTCAGGGACACTTTCCTGTAAGACACAGCAGGATTAAGACTCTGATTTGTTCCACTTGTAGAGCTATTTTACAGTAAATACAGTCTAAATCTCCTTTACACAGAGCTACTGTGTTAATCTCTCTGTAAATTCTCTACATCTTCTTTCTTATTTGTCTTATTTGTCTCTCTGTCTGCAACAGTTTTCAAACCACAAGATGAGTTTAAAGGTGAGATGTGAAGTTTGATGGACTGTATGTTACAAACACCGCTGTCACGTAACTTAAACATGTTTTGAACTAAAGACCGTTACCAAGGTGAAAGAACGTTCCATAGAACACTAAAGAAGCTGAACGTCTAAAATCGTTCAGTCGTTCACCGACACCCAAACGATCAAGCTGCTTTCTCTTGAGCTCTCACTCTCAGCGAACTACCGGAGTCCTTCTGCTTTAAGATGAAGCTTCCTGCGTTCATCTTCGGCGCTCAGCTGCGGCCAGCGGTTCTTTGGGCCGCCGGCATCTCAGCAGCAGCTGTAACGTCTGCTCTTCTTTTTTACAGGTGGCGGATCCAGGACGGACAGCGGACGACGAGGGACGAAGATGCAGCGACCCAGACGGACGGCTGCGACGGTGAGTTAGGAGCGGATATTTCTGCCAGCATAGAGCGCTAAGAGAGACACCTGATGTAGAAAAACGGCCGCAGAGAGAGAAACTTAGTGCTGCTGATCCTGACAGCGTGTTCTGACCTGCAGCAGCTACAGCTGACGGTGGGCTTTAGTGGAAAACAGGTCTGAGGGGCTTTTGGGGAGAAAGACTTTTAAAAAATGCGCTTTTTATTTAAGTGACCGGTTGAAGACTTTAACAGGCCGAGACTGGGTGATATGGAGGGATTTCACTTTGTTTTGTGTCAGTAACGTTAGCTAACTTTAGCCTAAAGCTAATCACTTGTTGTGTCTGTTACTGAGCAACAGACGATCCGCGCGCAGCCGAAACGTGAACACTTCTCCACAATAATGTGAAAAATGTGAGTCAGTTTGTCACAGAGCTGCAGTTATTGATGTGAAAAGGTCCAAACTAAAGTGTGATAAACTGTAAGATGTGAATGTAGTGAAAGCGCTCAGTGCTGTTTATCAGAGCAGCGTCAGTTTCTACTTCCCAAACGCTTTTAACCAGCAGCGCTAACGTTATTCCTCCTAATAAACAGACACAGACCAGCTCTGTCTCCTCATTATTCACCACCAGCACTGGAATAGCTCATTAGACGAGCTTTCACCAACATTAACACACGAAGTCGATAAGAGGAGACGGGGTAGATCGAGTCTGCTGGGCTTTTTAAAACGCATATTTAGAGAAACTAAAACATCAAAAGTCAACCCACCATTTTGCAGCAGGGATAAATGTAAAGTCATTATGCTGGTAGTGAACTATGCTGCCTGTCACAGCCCGGATACTAAGCAGATATTGGTCCAATGGCTTGATAAGATCGACCCCCTCTTGGACTGTGAGTGGAAAAAGTGATGGACATGACATTTTGTCTAATACTCTGTTCACTGGTTGACCGGCTGGAAAACGCTGAGCAAAAGTCATTGGGCTGCCAGTTTTGCCCTCAGTGGGGCAACAGGGGGCTCTATTGCAGTCTGAGAGTTATCTAAAGACAATAGAAACAGACCGTTAAAACAGAGGTTAGAGTAACACTGGCGTTGTCCTAAAGTTGGGACAGTAATTAGGAAAATTTGTCTAGTCAGGATGTTTCTGTGATACTGTTTTCTGATCTGGAGTTAGGATAAGATCATGAAGTTAGGAACTGTTGTTCTGTGATAGGTTTTGTCCTAAAGTCAGTCCTAACTGAAGTTGTCATGGTTACTAAACAGATGAGATTTCAGAGTTAAGATGTTTCTGTAATACGGCCCCAGAGTAACAAACGGTCAGATCATAGTGACCCTTCAGCTGCCCTTCATTCAGGAGAGTTGTTGAACATTGCTGCAGATTCTCATTACACTGTAAAGCCCTTCAGGATCCTGAACATGCCAGTTACTATTTAAACTATTTTCCTCAGGAACGGAGGAACACAGGCTGGCCATCTTACCTTCAGGCTGTGCCCCCGTGCCACAGGTAGTCTTTCTTACTCATCAGTTTAAAATGGCTAAAGATCATGAAGATAAAGTTTATTCAGACTTGACTACACCAATGTCCCCGTATTAACCACTGATTTGTCTTTGCTGTAGGAGGTTTCTGTGCTCAGCTGGCAGCAGGCGGTCTTAATCCCACCCCTTTCTTGCGGAGCGCTGGTGAGATTTGAGGTAAAATTCTGTAGAATTTTTCCCACTAATATGTGATTAGTACTGCAGTCTCCCCTAAACACTTTATTCTCCTCTGTCCCTGTAGCAGCACTGCCAAGCTTTGGACAGAGCAAACAGGATGTTTGCTTACACCTTCTCACAGCCACGTTTTGACAGCACGAAGGTTCGTTTCAGCTGATTATTTTGCCAATGATTCACTTTTCAGCACAGAGAAACACTTTACTGACTGTTGTAGTTTGATTCTGAATGTGACGATGGTGAAGTTAATGAGATGTTTTCATGATTCCTGCAGCTGGTGGAGTTGAAGCTCCAACACAGGACCATCTGTGAGGGGCTGGAGTCTGAGCACTGGTGGGTGCTCAGCAACGAATTTTATCATCTGTTCGCGGAGGTGAGACTCAGTTATTGGAGCAGGTTCATCATTTCACTGTGATCATGTTTTCTGCCATTTGTGTCTGTTTTACTGCCTTTTTATTTGAACCTCATGGTGTTCACTGATTTTACAGCTTCCTCCTCAGCACTTCGCTACTGTGGCTGCTGTGGCCTGCATCAAGGTAAAGCTGTAATCTCATTTGGACCGTAAGACCTTTGCTGCCAGATTGCCCTGTTTAGATGTTTTCATCAACATCTCATCTGCTCATTCAGCGTTTTGGAACATCGATCAGCGAGGCGACCTTCTACCTTCGCACTGAATCAGTGGAGACATCACTGCAGAATGTTACTCTGGTTAGTACTTCATTGTGTACTTTTGCAGTTCAGTTAATAGATTGTAACTTAGTAGTTCTGCAAATTGTGTCCGATTATAAATGTAAGCATTTTCAGCATTTCTCTGTGTGTGTTTTGCAGCAAACCAAAGTGGGGAAGACACTGAAGATGGTATCCATTGGTTCAGATGGCTGTTTCAGGACTCACCATTCCAGCAACACCCGGATCCTTGAGACGCCAGCACCATACATGGTTTCTAGCAAACCACGAGGACCCCCACCAGGCTTCTAATCACACTCTACACCTTAATATCATACCTTTTTTAAGTTCATTATCATAGTGATTGTAGTTCTTATAGTGGTAATTATATCGTTTTTTTCTATCATTCTGTGTGTGTGTGTGTGTGTGTGTGTGTGTGTGTGTGTGTGTTTTCAGATGCAGTTTTCTGTGTAACCAGGAGAGCCCCTGAAGATTTATCTCTGAGAGAATGACGGTGGATCATCACATCTTATCATCTCTAGACTGGAAACATGGTATGAAATAATATTTATTTTAAAGGTGAATAACAGTAACTGTTCAAATCCTGCATGGTTGAATCATTGCAGTGTAATATTAAAGTCATTCAGAGTGGTTTGATGTGAAATAGTTTACTGTAGAGAAATGTTTTCTATGTAATCTTTGTGACAGTAAAATAGTTCTACATCTGGTTTTATATACAAATGTGGACTCTGAAAAGTAACATTTTAATGCAGTCATATATTTTTCATAAATTGTATCAGCAGGTTTTTTTTTATCCAGTGATGGACAATGTTTTATTAGCCTACCTGTTTATTATAAATGATCACACCAGTAGGCATTAAGGGAATTTTAACATTTTAAAACATTAACATTTATAATAGAGTTGTGTTGTAACTCTGGAAGGGCATGTCAGGAGAACATGAAACGGAGGAGTAAGTCAGAGTTTATGATTGGAGTGAATGTGATGGTGTGGGGAGTGTGTGATGTGTGATCTTTGAGGTTGAACAATTTCATGAGTACAAATGTTTTAATAAAAGACTATAAAGTATATTCAGTTCAATTTGCTCCTGTGTCAGTAAAGATGCTAATGCCTTTTATCTTCTGTAAAATGAGCCATAAAAATAACCTCAGGTTATATTAATCCTGGGCAAATGGAAATGTTAGTAAAACACTATCATATCCTGTGGAAATAGAGTTTCTCAAGTCGGGAGACGCTCAAAGAAGCGCTTAATTGTGTTCTCTGACGAAGCTGAAGTCGGCTTCTTATTCGCCAGCTTCTTGTTGGGAATTTTCTTGTTCCTCCTTAAATGATGCTGCAGTTATTATTATAATGCCTGAGGAGCCAGAATGTAACTGCTGGACCATTTAAGATGGAAGGAGAAAAATGAAACAAGAACCTGGTGAATAGGAAGCTAACTTCAACTTCTCAGGCTAATATGCAGCGTTTCTGTCCTGTCTCACGTGCACAACTGAGAACATGTAAACATGACTAGAAAAAAAAAAGCTAATGGCAATTAATAATACACTGCATTCACCTAACACAGTGAGGTAAATCATTATGTAGACAAAATAATAGATAAATGAAATGTTTTCACATCTGTTCTACTCTTTCCTGTAGTGAAGGCAGTGCATGAATAAAGCAGCCACTCCCATCTCTTCCATTTAGCCTGAGATTTCTTATCCTGTGTGAATCACTCTTAAACATTACAGATGTCCTCAGGGTGAACTGTCATTGCCCCAGCTCCTCATAGAAAGTGCAACCTGTCTGAATAGAGCTTTACTCTGTCTTTTTCTCTCTTCATTCAGGGTTCCAGTGCATCATTCCTCCTGGATTCGAGGCTCTAGACAGCAGTGACTCCTACATGTCATCAAGAAACTGTGGACTTGTACGCCGGATGTACGCTGAAGGAAGCCTTGACAAGAAGTGCAGCAAGACCTTTAGAGACTTCACCATCAGCCATCACTGGACTTTATCTCCAGCGTTTATGTTCATCAGAAGCAGGATCGCCTCTGGCATCATCATTATTGTCTTAGCCACAGACCCAGGACCATTGGAGACATCAGGACCCATGAAGAGGAGATCAGCGCCATCATCACCACTGGACATTATCATCAGCAGAAGCTTCATCACCGCTGCCATCGTACACATCAAGATCTCAGTTATCATCATCGTCTTAGCCATGGACTGAGTCAGAAGATGTTACTTCATCTCATCATCATGACAACAAGCTA
The DNA here is from genome assembly GCF_015220715.1 of Pygocentrus nattereri. NCBI lineage: Eukaryota > Metazoa > Chordata > Actinopteri > Characiformes > Serrasalmidae > Pygocentrus > Pygocentrus nattereri. Next base: position 32,752,675 of record NC_051217.1, on the reverse strand, counting down.
GTCTCAACAGCATATAATTATCGTTATTCCTGTTTGTAAATTGTATTTGTAGAGTATTTATAACAACTATAACCCTATGAATAGTTTTCAATAAAGCCTGAATTTATTTCAATGTTACAAACAAATAGATTTGCTCTCATTTTTACCTTCTGTGAAAATTATTCCTTGAAAAATTCTCATCAAAAAAAAGTTGTGAGGTGCATTTTTATACCTGCTAGAATCTGATCAATGTGTTTATATTTGTTTTGTAGCTGCTATAAAAGGTATAAATTCATTTTAAACAAGACACATTTTCATGGTTTTCCTGGGGTCAAACCACCTGACTGACACCTGTGACAATAAATTAGAGTTTTTACATTTTTACTCATGAAAGGGCTGCTAACCTTGTTATTGCACCATGAAGATCACTTTTTAAAGACGTCAAAATAAAAGTCCTCTTCTGTTGGTTTTGCTACGACATGAAATCTTCTCATTTTCGTACGTTTTATCATAACTGCACATTCTCAGAACTTTCAAAAAATGACTTAAGGTTTTTAATTATTTTTAATATTCATCATCACTAAAAGAGTGAAATACACAGAAAATGTCTGCGTGAAACTTAAACACTTTATTTTGCAAGGTCAAGTCTACATCTTATGATGCAACTACATGTTGTGTCCACCCTGTCATGTAAAAAGACAACATACATAAATGATGTTTAGAAAGTCTTGTAGAAACTATGGAGTCATTTTCAGAGAGACATGGTATCCTGTTTTTCACAGTAACTCTTATGGCCCGTCAAAATGATTGGTATCCATAATTACTGTTTACTCAAAAACACAGTAAAAAGATCACAAAAATCTGAATCAGAGTCAGAGCCAGTCCAAAAAGTCAAAAAAAGATAATGAAACAGCAGTGGCACCAAGGGGGGATCAATAAACAGAGTCAAAGACTTCAGAAAAAGGTCTAGTTACTCTAAAATATCCAACAGTGGAAGAATCAAGTCAGTACTCAGGTGAGGATGACCTCTGGTGATGAAGCCAGGTATTACACCTCACAAGATCATTTCATATTTATAACATTCCATATTTACTCACTGGGTGGTGAGAGACTGAGTGTGTCATGCTGACTATTTAAGTGCTCTTGTTACAGTGTGATGAGTGACAAGACAAACAATTAACCTGTTTTAAAATCCTTGAAATAACAGTTTCATTCTTTTAACTTCAGTACTTAAACTGTTAATAGAAACTATTATTTTATATAAAAAACAACAAAGAATTGTCATGTATATGTCCACCCTGTCAATGACAATGAGAATTAACTCAATATTTCAACATGACAGGGTGGACATCTTTAGTTTGACCTCAGCTAACTATAGAGACAATATGAGAAATATTAAGCTTAATTCATTTCCATATTTACTGACCGTGCAGCAGGTCTTCAGTCCAATGAAGATAATATCAGCCCCACGCCCTTGTGCCACTCGCGTCACTGGTTCCTTGGTTCCAGACCAGCAAGTTTATGGAGTTGGAACGGCACTGGTTTTGCTACTCACTATGAACATGGCTAGAAATGTCAGCCACAACAACGGCACTAATTTTAATAATATCGTTCAATCATGGGCAATGCCAGGGAGGGGCTTGGGGGTGCTGTAGCTAAACCCAGGACAGCCATAGCACCCCCAAGAAATTTCTGTGGTTTATTCAGAATTTTTAAGTTTTGAATGTGAATACCATGATCTATAATTTGAAAAATAAATAAATAATGAAACAAACCATTTATTTCTAGACTAAAAATCATAAAGCCAACACAGATGATCTGATTCACCCAATGGGCACAGCACGCATTGAACTTTTGACCTTTTGACCAAATACTGTTTGCGGTGTTTGCAGCCAGTGTCAGAGAAATTGCATAAGTAATTTTTTTTACATTTCACCCCAGCAGATGGGTTAGACATACACTCACTACTAGCCAGTATTTTTCCTCTGTTGCCCATTATGACTTTAATGCATTTGGTGGTTGAGGCACAAATTCTGACTCCTTATAGTTCTCTCCATGTGATGCTCATTCATACAACATTAGGTCTGTGGAATGGAATACTGTTGATTTGTTGCTCAAGGTGTTGGTAACTGGCAACACAACTTTGTGATTTCAGAATCGGAGGAGAATCGGTGCACAAACCTGTGTCTGTTGCTTGCTGCTTGGGTGCAAGGCTTGGCCGTAGTATAACTGTGTGAAGTCTTATATTCAGAGGTGTGTTTCCGTAGGCTGACTTCTGACATCTATATCCCATGAGCTGAAAATCTCTCCTTGTGTTTAACACAAAATAGTATTGTAACTGTCACAGATCGGGTGTGTGTGTGTGTGTGTGTGTGTATGTGTGTTGGGGTGTTGCAGTAGAAATTAAAAAGGCACATTAATAGGAAACCCTAAATTTCAGAGCATCCACGCTGAAAAGTCAAGCTGCAAACGAAAATATCTGCCCCGCCCCTGCATTCAATAAAACATGTCAGGAATAATCAGTAAAATATACAGTAATTCATGCTGTGTAAAACATACATACATAACAAACATATCCCTTCCTGGATCGGGGCCTTGTCGTGGTGGAAGGGCTTGTGTGGTCTAGGGATCTTCAGAGCTAAATCGTCGAGAGCAATATGCTTCTGGTAGGGTCTCCCAGGGCGAACAGGTCTGGAGTGAAGACCCAGACTAACACGATCCAAAGTTCTTCATGCATATTGGGCACAAAAAATCATGTACCCTGCCCGGGAAAGGGTCACCGGGACCTACCCCTGGAGCCAGGCCTGGGGGTAGTGTTCCACGGCGAGCGCCTGGTGGCCGGGCAGCCCACGTAATCCGGCCGGGCTCAGCCCGAAGAGGCAACGTGGGGAGGCCATGTGGGATGAGGCATAAAAGCAATTCAGCAGCAGCAAAGCAAAAGGAGTCAGCTTGGCCAAAAATTGCTGACAGAGTCAATGCGTGAGTTAAAATAAATATTAAAAACTCACAATACATTTAGTGAAAGGACATGGAAAAATATTTTAACTGTTATTTCATTTAATTGTTTAATTTTTATTATTATTATTTAAACATTTGTATTTGTCTTGATTTGTACACTTTTCTTTTTTTTTATTAACCTAGGTGTAATCAAAGTGGGATTAAACGCACATGGCAGCAAGTGAAGATGAAATATAAAAACATAGTCCAAAGTGGTTTCACAACTACCTAATATTCTTACTTTTATCAAGCTATGTTCGCCCTACAGTTGATTATGGTTTTGTAGCTAATAGGAAAAAGGCTGAGGTAACAAAAACAGGAGGGGGGCCACCATCACCACCTTTTACCCAGGCAGAGGAGCTGGCACTTTCACAGAACAGTGGGAGGCCCATCACTCATGGAATCACTGGAGGGAGCTCATCTGAGCCATCAACCCCCCAGGACACACCTCATTATGTTAAAGGCAAGTTCATTACATTTATTAGTTCATAGTTCATAAACTGTGAACTGCATTGATATTCTTAACATGTTTAATGCCTTCTCCCCAGTGATTGGTGGTGTGGTGCAGCTAAATGAGCCTCCTGCAGTTGTAAGTTATCTTAGCGTTCCCAAATCTTACTTGATGTGTATAAATATCTGTGTTTAACAAAAAATCTAAATTCCTGTTGCAGGATGATGATGAAACAATCTCTGCTTCCTCAGAATGGGAGGATCCTGGGAGGCCTATGCAGGTACAGTATATGTTGAATATGTTGATCATAGTATTTCATTTGATTAAACATGGTAATGTGTGTGACTGGCCTATAACAGAATGTGACTGGTGATCAGGAATCTGATGAGGAACCATCCACCTCCAAAGCTCAGCTTGGAACAGTAAGAATGCTTATGTCTCAACAAATATCAAAACTATTCAGAACACAAAGCTATTTATTTGAGCATAACATCGTATTTTTGTTAAAGATTTATACAAGGTTCACCTAAAAAAACAAATTGAGAAGTGTGATCTTCAAAAGGAACACATAAAACTGCAAATAAAACAGACAAGACTGGAAATTGAGTTGCTGGAATACAAATTAAAGGTGGGAGTAGTTGCTGTGAGTGTATGTTTTTACCCAGAACAAGGACAAGAAAATTCACTTGTTGGCATTTTTTTTCTTCAGGAAATAAAGAAATCATAAACACAATTTAAATTGTCCTCAGTTTATATTGTAAAGGGCAGATGGGGAAGGAAAATTGGGGGGGGTAATCAATCAGTGAAATGGTGTTTGCAGATTGCATTTCTGACAATTCGACCATTTCTGTGTTCGGGTAAATCCACATGAGGTTCCTCCTCATCATTTATTTGGGGTATGGCAGGATGTTGCTCCCTTCTTATGGTGGCAATGTTGTGCAATACCACACATGCCACTATAATGTCACATGCCCTCTCTGGGGTGACCCTGAGCCCCCGCAGGCACTGAAACCTGGCCTTGAGGATCCCGATCGTCATTTCAACCCTTGCTCTTGTTCTACAGAGGGCCAGGTTGTAGTGTGACTGGGGCCCAGGCTCAGGGTCAGGGTATGGTGTCATCACATACGGCATGCAGGGATACCCTCTGTCTGCAAGGAGGATGCCGTCGTATTGCCCTGTAAGCACACAGGGGGTTTAAAACTGAAACAATGCAACAATACACTAAATGTGAAATACACCCATAGCTAAAGTGCCACAGGCGTACCCTGATCAAATTTACTGTATAGTGCAGACTCTCGAAAAATCCTTGCATCATGTACAGAGCCTGGCCATTTGGCTTCAACATTAGTAATAATGTTGGTAGCATAACATATGAGCTTAATGGAGGAGAAAATAAGTTTATGTAATGTATTAAATATTAATAAATATAAATAAATATTGTCAGAACTTTGACCAGATATCGGGGGAGGTGAGGGACTTTGACTCAGAATGGGCCATGTTCCGCTCCTCCATTGTTGAAGCGGCTGACTGTAGCTGTGGTCGCAAGGTAGTTGGTGTCTGTCGGGGCGGTAATCCTCGAACCCGGTGGTGGACACCCCAGGTGAGAGAAGAAGAAGCTGAAGAAGGAGTCCTACTGGGCATGGTTGGCCTCTAGGACACCAGAGGCAGCTGGCAGGTATCGACAGGCCAAGCGATCTGCGGCTTCAGTCGTTGCCAAGGCAAAAACCCGGGTGTGGGAAGAGTTTGGTGAGGCCTTGGAAAGTGACTTTAAGTTGGCTCCGAAAAGATTCTGGCAAACCGTCAGGCGACTCAGAAGGGGAAAGCAGTGTGCCACTAGCACTGTATATAGTGGAGATGGTGTGCTGCTGACTTCAAATGAAGACATCATTGGGCAGTGGAAGGAATACTTTGAGGACCTTCTCAATCCCACCAACACGTTCTCCAGTGAGGAGGAGAATGGCTTGTCCATTACTGAGGCCGAAGTCACGAAGGTAGTTAAAAAGCTCCTTGGCGGCAGGGCTCCAGAGGTGGATGAGATCCGTCCCGAGTTCCTCAAGGCTCTGGATGTTGTGGGGCTGTCTTGGCTGACATGCCTTTTCAACATTGCGTGGACATCGGGGGCGGTGCCACTGGATTGGCAGACTGGGGTGGTGGTGCCTCTTTTTAAAAAGGCGGACCGGAGGGTGTGTTCCAACTACAGGGGAATCACACTCCTCAGCCTCCCTGGTAAGGTCTATGCAGGGGTACTGGAGAAGAGAGTCCGGCTTATAGTCGAACCTCACATTCAGGAGGAGCCGTGCGGGTTCCACCCTGGTCGTGGAACACTGGACCAACTCTTTACCCTCTCCAGGATTCTGGAGGGTTCATGGGAGTTTGCCCAACCAGTCCACATGTGCTTTGTGGATTTAGAGAAGGCATTCGACTGTGTTCCCCGGGGTATTCTGTGGGAGGTACATGGCTCTTTGCTATGAGCCATTCAGGCCCTGTACAAACAAAGCAGGAGTTTGGTTCGCATGGCCGGCAGTAAGTCAGACTCGTTCCCAGTGAGAGTTGGACTCCGTCAGGGCTGCCCTTTGTCACCGATTCTATTCATAATTTTTATGGATAGAATTTCTAGGCGCAATCAGGGGATGGAGGGTGTCCGGTTTGGTGACCTCAAGGTCACATCACTGCTGTTTGCAGATGATGTGGTCCTATTGGGGACATTAGGCCATGAACTTCAGCTTTCGCTGGATCAGTTTGCAGCCGAGTGTGAAGCGGCCGGCATGAGGATCAGTACCTCCAAATCCGAGGCCATGGTTCTCAGGCAGGAAAGGGTGGAGAGCCCTTTCTGGTTCGGGGATGAGCTCTTGCCTCAAGTGGAGGAGTTTAAGTATCTTGGGGTCTTGTTCATGAGTGATGGTACAAGGGAGCGGGAGATTGACAGGCGGATTGGTGCTGGGTCAGCAGTGATGCGAGCTCTTTACCGGTCTATTGTGTTAAAGAAAGAGCTGAGCCATAAGGCAAGGCTCTCGATTTACTGGTCGATCTACGTTCCCACCCTCATCTATGGTCATGAGCTTTGGGTAATGACCGAAAGAACGAGATTGCGAATACAAGCGGCCGAAATGAGTTTCCTCCGCAGGGTGTCTGGACTCTCCCTTAGAGATAGGGTGAGAAGTTCGGTCATCCGGGAGGGACTCGGAGTAGAGCCGCTGCTTCTCCTTGTCGAGAGGAGCCAGTTGAGGTGGTTCGGGCATCTTGTTAGGACGCCTGCCTTGAGAGGTGTCACAGGCAAGTCCACCCGGGAGGAGACCCCGCTGAAGACCCAGGACACGCTGGCGTGACTATATTGCCCAGCTGGGAGCTAGTGGAAGTGGCTGGGGAAAGGGAGGTCTGGGCCTCATTGCTTAGGATGCTGCCTAGGCGACCCGAACCCCGGAGAAGCGAAAGATGATGGATGGATGGATGGATGGATGGATGGATGGATGGATGGATGGACGGATTGATGGATGGATGGATGGATGGATGGATGGATGGATGGATGGATGGATTAAATATCAGTCCTTTATTTTTTAAAAAGTAGTAAATTTATGATCAGTACTTGTATATTAATATTTTCTGTTTACATAATCCCCTTCATTTTCGGCAGGTGCTTTAATTGGAATGTGGGTTCCATCCATGCATCCAATGATTCTTGGAAATCCTAAAATATTAAATTTTGCAGAGCTATTTATCTTTCACTTCCCATTTGTCTGATAATCTTTGTTAATAAAGACAAACCTGCAATTCTGTGGAATCCTCTTTAATGTTCATTAAAGGCTTATGCCCAGGGAAAACCACAAAACTGTACAACAACTGTTTTAAAGCTAGGCAAACTTTGCGGACTGACCGACGTACAGTTGCCTTGCCTGTGTGTTCAGCGTCTCCTACACTGTACAAAAAAGACCCATTGGCAAAGAAACGGAGAGCAATGCATAAAGTCTGCAAAGATGTGAGGGCTGATCCACGATGTGTGGTATTTGAAACGTGTGGCTTTAAAATATTGTTTAGGTATAAAATTGACTGCGAAGAAAAACGGTAACGTTCGAGAAGAAACTCATCGGGAAATGAAAGCATGTCTAATCTGGGTCTAATTACTCGTTCACGACGAAGAGTTCTGTGAATAATTTGCGCTTCAATATCAACTGGATCCTGGAGAAAAGGACACGCCATGTGTGCATGAGAAAAGTGGACGTAACCCTGAGTTCGGAGTAAGTTAACCTGCCAGCGAGCGGGTTAGCTTCAGAGAGTAAGTTGCTATAGTAACTGACTCAGGTTGTCTCTAAGCTCGGTTTCTGGAACGGAAAACCCTGAGTTTTCGTTAACTCTGAGTATACTTACCCGGTTTGGTCACTTTTGGTCACCTGCTTTCTGGAATACCCCTCTGCTTTGCCTTTGAGCAGAAAGTTGTTTTCCTATCAACTCAAATGAAACTTCACACTCTGACTCCAACACATGCAAGCACTGGGACCCCAGGCCAGCTGGACACAACTTTTCAGTGGAACAACAGTGCAGTTTACAAACGGTAAGCGCTATCTGTAAGCTTCTAAACTGTTGTGCTGTTGTCATCTCTGCTGCTCAGATTAAATTTGTTGGCATGCTAATGTTGACACTGTATGTTATTAGGCTAAGTGGTTAGCTAGCTAGTAGACCTGTGGTTCTCAACTGGTGTGCCGTAAAGTAAGATCAAGTTTCAGGTCAAACAGTTCTCAGACCTCTGGTTTACTGGATTTAATCCAATAACACCATAACGATCCCACATATTGTTCAGAAGTAATTGGCAAGTGCTCATACAAGCCATCTAAACGATTAAATGAATAGCGACAACTACATTAGACATGTATTCGGTTCTTAGCTTACTTCAGAATTTCACTACAGCTGAATTCATTTCAAGGCACGTTTTGGTTGAACACGTAATGTAGCCTACTTCTGTCTCATGACAGTGTAGACCTTCTTTGAAAGGACTGAATGATAAATTTAGTGCAGTGAAATCTACCAAGTTGTACGAAGTCCCTCCCCAACCTTCCCGCCATGCCATGTTAACATGCCACCCTGGTAAAATGATCTAGATCTGTCACTGACTAGCATATCATTCTGCCATAGTTTCACCACCATATGCTTCAAAGCTAATCCGTTAGCTAAGTTATTTCAGCCTTGTTCGGACAAATCAGACTTCAGCAGAACAGATTTTCTGCAATGCGATTGGCAAAAATCCACATCAAATCTGACTTTTTTCAGTCGGGTTCAAGCCACATTTGTAGATGGTTTTGAATCTGATTCAGATCTGATTTCTGGATCTGTGACTCAGTTTGACTGGTCAGCAAAAACCTGCATTCCTCTCAGTATTTTGACAAGTGAGTAGCCGGACAGACCAGTAAGGCGTTTAGTGTTGAACAGTTGAGTAGTTTAAAGTTTGCCGGTCGGCCATGTTAGGCAGGGTAGCTAGCAGCTAACGCTCAGCCAGCCGAACAGACTGATGATGCTAACAGGCTAACTAGGTTAGGTAACCAGCTACGATTAAGCAGTTTAACTTAATGTAACTAACTTTGGCCTTTAAAAAGATATTGATATTCATGTGATATTCAAGACACACAAGCCAGCCATGGTGGCGTAACGCTTTCTTTACTCTCAGTAGCCGATGTCCCATTAAAAGTATCAGCACATAAATTGATAACAGCATGATATGATATTGTATCCATCCCATCAGCACCTTAAGGCATAATTTACCAAAATATCTAGTATAACGTCATACGTCCTTAAGTGCAGTATCCTTCCTATATGACCTCCTTGCTAGAAGGTCCTTCCTGCACACTCTTTTCCTGACTTCCTCCTGCCTGCTGACCTCCCTCTATTTCCTTATTATAATTACATGTAAAACTCACCACTATCACCACTCAGTACTGTATGACGTCCACAGAATACAGGTTGATACAGACTGTACTATCATCTCTATGCCCTAATTCCATCATGTTAAAACTTGGTCTATTTTAGCACCAAGAAGTGCCTCATATCTCCACCTGCTCTACTGCTCATGTTGACTCTGGGAACGAAATATAAGCTGAGTTCAAAAATCAGTCAGACTTTTAATCCCACAGTTACTCCAAACACACAATTAATACTGTTGAACTGTCTACCCACACTGTTAAAAGTGTTAGTTATTTTAGTTATTTACTGTGTTTAAACCAGTGTGATACTTTAAATGTGGTTTACAGTGTATGGCTGTTATACCACTGTAAAAATATTGTATAAATACAGCAAGTCGTCCTCTATCATCAGTTTTACTGCAAAACTAGACATTATATTTTCTGAAGCAGCAAATAATCTTAATCTGCAGTAACCATTTTAAACATGCTTTCAACTGTTACGTAGAACATCCCATAAACTCTATTTCAGCTAATCCTGTTAAGTGAAACAACAGAATTTTATCTTCAATGTATTGATTCATAGCATGAATATTTGAGTTAAGTGTAGAACTGTTCATCTGGGCAACTAAGTCCCTATCTTCACTTTTTATTTTCCACCTTAAAACGCATTTACCCTTCCACCTTAAAATGGCGCATACATTACATTGAGCTTTAGTAGATAAGTGTTTTATAAGTTTTATTCATTTCTTCTCAAGTTGTGCGGACATTACAAACAGCAAATGTAAAACTAAACCTGGATTCCTATTCGAATGTTCTGTTCCACCTTAAAAGCCGAAGACGTTAAGTTCAAAGCGCATAAAAGGCACATCTTCAGCCTGAAGCCTGTGTTGCCACAGCAGCATTTAAGGTGGAATGGTAAATTTGAACAATCTAATCTAACATCTTCATGTGAGTGATTTACTGAAGGTAGTAAAGTGTATTTAAGGGAGCTAGATAGCAGCTACTTACACGCAGAGCCTTGGCCTGTGCAGCTTGTGCACATTAGTGAAGATGCAAGCCATGTGACTAATAATTAGTGTGAGACGGGCAGACGAGAGGGATAATTACTAACACGGAATGGTATGATCCACTTTAGGGGTGTGTGAAATCGTACTACAAGATTCTCCCAGGCATGGATCTGTACATATATTATAATATTTAACATTATAGGTTAGAAGAATATATAAATGTTTTGACCCCCCCAAAATTGTTTTCATCCCTTTTGACCCGTTCAAGTCTCAACCTGGGGGATCAGACCCCTCCAATTCCCTTGTAATTCGCCCCCTGGTTACAGATATAAATAAATATAAATGCACTGAATGAATGTTAGTGACTTTGCATTAATCATGTACTTATGAGACGAGACAGCGCTCACACAAAATGGATTTCTAATAAACAAGATATCCAATCAAGCATTTTCACAGTGTATCAGTACTTACTACACTTGCTTTTGCCCTGTTAAATGTTCATTTATTAATACTAAAAATGAAGATACCGGAATACAATTCATACATTTTCAAATGTTTTTAATAGATTTACATACATTCATTTTTAATAGTACATTTCTGTGTGCAGTATTTCTCCATGCCTTTTAAAATAAATGCATTTTAAAATATATTTGGCTAATATGGCAGTATATTCTGAAATACATTTTAGTGTTTGGAATGTATTTTGGTATGGACTGCAATGTATTTGAAATGTATTTCAAGTATATAAAAATACATGTCCACGTATTATTTTCCCCATATGGGATCCTGTATTTGCTTGGCTTTATTGTTAATATTGATGCTTTTAATATCTTATAGCCTTGACGCATCATCTGAAGATGGCTCGCTCGGAAGGCTCTGTAATGATAGTGTGAGGCCCAACACCAAAATGAAGATTGTGGTGATAAAAACATTCCTAACTTGTGTTTATTTGCTCTGAAAGACATTGATGTAGGGGATGAAATCACGTATGAATATGGAGGACAGGGCCTTCCATGGCACAAAAAAAATCTTAACAAAAAAGTAAGATGTAATGAACAGCCCTTTCACGCTCACTGTTCATTATTGTTTTCACAGCGGATAGTCCAGGAACCGGAAACATCAGTCACCAGTGAATGTTTTTAAAGAATTTGTATTTCTTAAAGATTGGGGCTATATCTAAATGTCAATTCCAACAAACCTCATCACTTATTTGTGACCTGAAACTTTTATGTGATGCACTCTGATGGAAGGCGATTCTTTGAAGGCAACGTGTTCAATACCTGTTAGTTCTGAATGTTTGCAGTCTGTGGTACCCAGCGATAGCGGGATCTCTGAACATTTTCCTGCTGTTTTATTCCATAGTAACAGGACAGGAGACTCACCCAGTGAATAAGAATGCTGAGGCTCTTGAACCAAGCTTTTTAAAAAAGCATGTGTAAAACACATGTGCTGCCACATAAAAAAATTATAGTATTTTTTATCTTTTTTGGGCTTCCCTTTCTTTGTAGGCGTCCGTTAGCTTCATTTTCAGAAATTTAGCCAGCTGCTTAGAGGAACCCATGGTTGTTGAGTGCTGACTCAAGGTTTGAAGTCAGAAAATTCATTATGCTTTAGAATTGTCATCAGCTGACAAGTCCTATTGACAATTCTTGACCTACGTAACCAGTCCTAACAAGTTAATTACGGCTGAGTAAGTTAATTAAGTATCAAATAAGGTTTCTTGGAGAAGTTGTATTTACTTAATTTCTCTTCATTTCTGTTTCTCTTCTGCGTACAACTGTACATACTGATCTATGATGTTGTGCTTATCTTATTCAGTGTCATACTCATGACCTAGTAAATGAAATTGTGATGCTGGAGAAATGCATGACATGTTACACACCTCTGACATCTTTCAAGTGGCATGGAGTCTGATGCAACGGTGAGATTGAGATACTTGACAACTATGTACACACCAGGCTTTCTTAATCTTGATGTGTATCCATTGAATTAAAAAACATGTATGAGAATGTAACACTATCACAGAATATCAAGAATCATGAGCAAAAAAGTAGATCAGCCTGTTTGTGTTTTATAATATATCTATAGAATCAGATGGATAAATTAAGGTAATATTACTTTATTTAAATGTAGGAATTAAGAGAACCACATGACTTCATCAATAAATAAAAATAAAACACTAAAACGCAAACTAAAACAGAACGATATATCTCTAACACTAATTCCTGCCAGAATTTCTGCCACTGATGGACAATGACCAATTTATTCATCCTATATCTGTAAGCAGTGAAAAACATGCATTTAGCTTTAAAGCAGCCTGTCATTCTCATGAAAACGTGCCGAAGAATGGTTTGGTTTCCAGTTCATGTGTCTTCTAAGACTAGGAGATATCACCGTTTAATGTTTGCAGTTGCATATTGTTTTCCTGTTTGAAGAGTAAAATTTGTGTACATTTTGGTGATGAGAATTTTGGCAAATCGCGGATACAAGCGGCCGAAATGAGCTTTCTCTGCAGGGTCGCCGGGCTCTCCCTTAGAGATAGGGTGAGAAGCTCGGTGATGCGTGAGAGGCTCGGAGTAGAGCCGCTGCTCCTCCACGTTGAGAGAAGCCAGTTGAGGTGGTTCAGGCATCTGGTAAGGATGGCCTCTGGACGCCTCCCTAGGGAGGTGTTCCAGACATGTCCGACGGGGAGAAGACCCCGGGGAAGACCCAGGACACGTGGGAGGGATTATATCTCTCGACTGTCTTGGGAATGCCTCGGCATCCCTCCGGAAGAGCTGGAGGAGGTGGCGGAGGACAGGGAGGCCTGGGCCTCTTTGGATAAGCGGTGGAGGATGGATGGATGGATGGATGGATGGATGGATGGAAGGATGGATGGATGGATGAATTTTGGCAAATTCTTTTGACTGATAGCTAATTGTTATTAGTCGGTGATTATCGATAAACCTACAATCAAACTGTTTTGTATAAACAAGGCTTGAGTCTTTATTGCGTGAAAAAACGCAGCCAAACATAACAGTTATAACAGTAACATAATGTAGTCTACTTGCTTACATTTACCACACAATTTCCTCACATCACTTAATGCATTTATAGTTGAGCCATATAACATGAGAGAGGTGGTTTGTCTATGATTTTCTTTGATAGATTTGTAGATAGAAATGATGTTAGCCATGTTACTGAGTCATCTGAAATAATTACTTTGTTTCTTATAGTATGCAATGGTATAAGACATAGAGCATGCCTTGAAAAGTGGTCTGAAGACTTGGGACAATCCTCTAAGTTTACTGAAACAAACTGCTCTTTATAAAAACATTTGATAACTGAATATATCGCTCACAAACGCATTCTATAACCTTTTTAGTATACTTTTCTTTTATGTTTAATATACAGGACAGCAGTTCATCTGGGGAGGAGTACAGTCAAGAAGAAGACAGTAATTCATCAGGGGAGCAGTACATTCCAGATTCTGCATCTGCATCTGAAAGTTCAGACTATGAATGCGACATTGAATTTGTGGAAAATCAAGGAAAATCAAGAAAACAGGACTCGTCCTTTCAGAGACATCCAGATTAGATCTTTCAGATGATTTGGGTGAAATTAGCCATTCCATTAGAGATGTTCAAAACAGAAGTAAAATTAGGAAGCTGCATAGAAATTACAAATGAGAGAAATTACTGTTTTGTTTGTGGAAAGCCTCAAACAAAAGTCACATGACATTTCAAAATACATGAAAAAGAAAGTCTGGAAATTGCTCAGGCTCTTAGTCTCCCCCATGGAGCCAAAAACAGAAAGATACTGTTGGAAAAATTAAGAAATGAGGAAAATTTCAAGCACAATTCAGAAGTAAAAAGACTGGATCGGGTTGTCTCAAAGTAAAAAGGAATCCAAAAATGGGCAACAAAAAAAGAAGCATTTGACTACTGCAAAGGAATGTTTTCCAGAAAAGAACTGTGGAGATATGTGCTAAGATGCCCTTTAAAATCTATAGGCCAAAAACAGAGCACAGATGATGCACTTAAAGAATTAAAAAAATGCATCAAAATGATGTCACTTGCCATAAGAAATTACCACTGCACACTGCAAACATTCATGACTTAGAAGAGGCTAGAAAGCCCAGGAACTTTATCAAACTTACTAATGCAGTAAAGGAGGAAGCAGGATTTGATGGTGAAAACAGCAGCTACAAGTCTCCAAGCCTCACATTAAAAACTGGTCATTCTCTGAGAAAGGTCAGTGACCTTATACAGTGCTGTGCACTCATGGCAGATGATCAGGAGGCTATCAGACCTGTCAGCATGTTCCAGAAGCTGTATGAAACGAAGTGGTCAGAGTTTGTCTCCCATTCTGCCTTGTCAAATCTCAGTGAAGCAAAATACAACAAAGCTTCTCCGCTGCCACTTACTAGAGACATCCAAAAGATCCATGAACTCCATGAATGACTTTATCAGGAGACAGAATCTGCACTGAGGGTCATAAAAGAGAAAACATCTGGTAAAGATTATGCTGCACTAGCAAGATTGACCCTTTGTCAGGTCATACTCTTTAACAGGAGACGGGCTGGTGAAGTGTCAAAAATGACTTAAACTACCAGGACCCCAAGACTTCAAAGATAAATGATGATGTAAGTTTTGGCCTGTCATTACAGTCTTACTCCAAATTAATTACCTCATCAATCTTCAAAAAATACTCCATTATACTCCAGATATACTCCATTATACTCCATGAGATACTCCATTATACTCCATGAGACACTCCATTATATTCCAAAATACTGCACAAAGATTTTTTTTATGTATTAAAAGTAAAACTGAGAGCCTTTGCTATGACACTTTAAACTGAGTTCAGGTGCATCTGCTGCCACTGATAATTCTAGATTTCTAGAACTTGATTAAAATTTGCCTGTCAGAACCACAAGACTCTTCCTAGAAATGCCTGGGCAGCCATTTCTGAGCAAACTGAGCGAAAAGGGGAGATGGGCTTTGTCAATGAAGTGACCAAAAACTCAGAGGTCACTCTGGCGTGCAATGGAGAAGACAGGAGAACCTGCCAAAAGGACAGTGGTTTTTGCAGCACTCCACCTATCATGGCTTTATTGTAGTGGACAGATGGAAGCTACTCTTCAAAATGCACATGATGCCCCTCTTGGAGTTTTGACTTTAATACGTAGCGCTGAAGCAAGCCAGGCCCCACTGATCATCTGGTGAATTGACATGATTTTCAGGACCATTAGTGCACTAACAGTCACCTTATGCTGACTGTTGCCTTGGTCAGAAGCTGATGGTGCCCAACCTTCAATGGGTGTTTCAACCCTTAACTCTAACACTCTCCAGCTGGCAGGTCAGCAGTGGTGGCCAATACACTGCCCATAAGCTGCTGGCTTCCTGCTTATGCCCTACCTCTGAAACCACAGCTAACAAGAGACCACCATGATTCTAGCAACACTTGGCAAGAGTAGCCAACAAAAATCTGTCAAAATAAAAGTCCCTCCTAAAAATTTGAAAAATTATTGTTTAATTCTTGGATTTGAATATTATAAACTAGCTTTAGAAAACAGAATATTTAAAGCAATTTAAAAGCAGATATGAAAGAGAAATTATTCTATACTTACTGTTTCTGGGAAATACAATTTTGCGCTGGCACTTAATCAGGACACAAAAATCTTTAATAAAAGTGGCATTATCACGGAAAATATACGTCTTACAGCCACTGGTACCATGTTTTGTACTTGGCGAATATGCAAAATCAATGGTTTTCAGACATTTTGGCTGTAATAGCTTTGGTATAATGAAGATTTTGGCCTGTATTTACAGAAACCGATTAGGTGACTATTTGCTTCCCATGCTTGTTAGCACTGTTAGCCTAGCAGCCCTAATACTACACTAAAGAAGCAGAACTCGGACATCAAACATGTCTTTGTTTAATGACTGTATTTGGAGTGAGCAGAAAACCCTATGAGTCATTATCAGTGTGCTGAGTCTTTCAGACTGTTCTGTATAATAAAGCAATTATGATGGTTTGTTTACCTGTGAAGAATTTCTGATTTATTCTAATAAAACATGAAGATGATGAGGCAGTAGTTTCATTAACAGTGTGTCCATCATAAACACCTCAGTTTATGAGAGAGGAGAGTGACTCTGGGTGAGTGAGGGACTGAGTGTGTCTGTGTTTTGGTCATGCTGACTATTTAAATGCTCTTGTTACAGTTTGATTCTTTTAACATTAATAGTTTAACAGTTAATAGAAAATATAAATTTGTATAAAAAACAAGAACGATAACAAGAAAACAACAAACACATGGCATCTATATGTCCACCCTATTGTGCATGTGTCCACCCTGCCATGGAAAGAAACATGACAGGGTGGACGATTTTAGCTAAATTATTATTACTTTTAAAGATTATTATTATAGAGACTGTGTGAGAAAAATGAAGTGAAATTCACTTATAGATTCTCTGAATGTGCAGCAGGTCTTCAGTCCATTGAAGATAAAACAATATGACTGTTGCGTCGTCACTGATGTCCAAGTTTACTTTCTTAAGGGGTCAGATATCCCAAGATGACAGAGTGGACAGCAAATCTTGAACGTGTGAACAGGTTAATACATTTATGAATAATGTAAATGTCTAAAGTATTAATAAACAACTTTAAGACTTTATGAAAAAAATAAACATTTAAAAGTTGTTATTGAAGTTACACTTAAAAGAGACATTCAATTTAACCAGGAGCACCTCAGACACGTCAAAATCCACGTCAAAGAAAAAGGTCTAAAAAGTACAAAATGTACTTTAAAGTGAAGCTTAACATTCTTATATATTCATAATAATGTGTTCATTTACAGTGAAGCATGAACTGGTTCAGTAAAGTGAATCAAACTGTTTTCACTCTTCATCTCCATCTTGTCTCTTACTGTCTTTCAGGGATACTTTCCTGTAAGACACAGCAGGATTAAGACTCTGATTTGTACCACTTGTAGAGCTATTTTACAGTAAATACAGTCTAAATCTCCTTTACACAGAGCTACTGTGTTAATCTCTCTGTAAATTCTCTACATCTTCTTTCTTATTTGTCTTATTTGTCTCTCTGTCTGCAACAGTTTTCAAACCACAAGATGAGTTTAAAGGTGAGATGTGAAGTTTGATGGACTGTATGTTACAAACACCGCTGTCACGTAACTTAAACATGTTTTGAACTAAAGACCGTTACCAAGGTGAAAGAACGTTCCATAGAACACTAAAGAAGCTGAACTTCTAAAATCGTTCAGTCGTTCACCGACACCCAAACGATCAAGCTACTTTCTCTTGAGCTCTCACTCTCAGCGAACTACCGGAGTCCTTCTGCTTTAAGATGAAGCTTCCTGCGTTCATCTTCGGCGCTCAGCTGCGGCCAGCGGTTCTTTGGGCCGCCGGCATCTCAGCAGCAGCTGTAACGTCTACTCTTCTTTTTTACAGGTGGCGGATCCAGGACGGACAGCGGACGACGAGGGACGAAGATGCAGCGACCCAGACGGACGGCTGCGACGGTGAGTTAGGAGCGGATATTTCTGCCAGCATAGAGCGCTAAGAGAGACACCTGATGTAGAAAAACGGCCGCAGAGAGAGAAACTTAGTGCTGCTGATCCTGACAGCGTGTTCTGAACTGCAGCAGCTACAGCTGACGGTGGGCTTTAGTGGAAAACAGGTCTGAGGGGCTTTTGGGGAGAAAGACTTTTAAAAAATGCGCTTTTTATTTAAGTGACCGGTTGAAGACTTTAACAGGCCGAGACTGGGTGATATGGAGGGATTTCACTTTGTTTTGTGTCAGTAACGTTAGCTAACTTTAGCCTAAAGCTAATCACTTGTTGTGTCTGTTACTGAGCAACAGACGATCCGCGCGCAGCCGAAACGTGAACACTTCTCCACAATAATGTGAAAAATGTGAGTCAGTTTGTCACAGAGCTGCAGTTCTTGATGTGAAAAGGTCCAAACTAAAGTGTGATAAACTGTAAGATGTGAATGTAGTGAAAGCGCTCAGTGCTGTTTATCAGAGCAGCGTCAGTTTCTACTTCCCAAACGCTTTTAACCAGCAGCGCTAACGTTATTCCTCCTAATAAACAGACACAGACCAGCTCTGTCTCCTCATTATTCACCACCAGCACTGGAATAGCTCATTAGACGAGCTTTCACCAACATTAACACACGAAGTCGATAAGAGGAGACGGGGTAGATCGAGTCTGCTGAGCTTTTTAAAACGCATATTTAGAGAAACTAAAACATCAAAAGTCAACCCACCATTTTGCAGCAGGGATAAATGTAAAGTCATTATGCTGGTAGTGAACTATGCTGCCTGTCACAGCCCGGATACTAAGCAGATATTGGTCCAATGGCTTGATAAGATCGACCCCCTCTTGGACTGTGAGTGGAAAAAGTGATGGACATGACATTTTGTCTAATACTCTGTTTAACCACTGGTTGACCGCCTGGAAAACGCTGAGCAAAAGTCATTGGGCTGCCAGTTTTGCCCTCAGTGGGGCAACAGGGGGCTCTATTGCAGTCTGAGAGTTGTCTAAAGACAATAGAAACAGACCGTTAAACAGAGGTTAGAGTAACACTGGCGTTGTCCTAAAGTTGGGACAGTAATTAGGAAAATGTGTCTAGTCAGGATGTTTCTGTGATACTGTTTTCTGATCTGGAGTTAGGATGAGATCATGAAGTTAGGAACTGTTGCTCTGTGATAGGTTTTGTCCTAAAGTCAGTCCTAACTGAAGTTGTCATGGTTACTAAACAGATGAGATTTCAGAGTTAAGATGTTTCTGTAATATGGCCCCAGAGTAACAAACGGTCAGATCATAGTGACCCTTCAGCTGCCCTTCATTCAGGAGAGTTGTTGAACATTGCTGCAGATTCTCTTTACACTGTAAAGCCCTTCAGGATCCTGAACATGCCAGTTACTATTTAAACTATTTTCCTCAGGAACGGAGGAACAGAGCCTGGCCATCTTACCTTCAGGCTGTGCCCCCGTGCCACAGGTAGTCTTTCTTACTTATCAGTTTAAAATGGCTAAAGATCATGAAGATAAAGTTTATTCAGATTTGACTACACCAATGTCCCCGTATTAACCACTGATTTGTCTTTGCTGTAGGAGGTTTCTGTGCTCAGCTGGCAGCAGGCGGTCTTCATCCCACCCCTTTCTTGCGGAGCGCTGGTGAGATTTGAGGTAAAATTCTGTTCTTCACACTGATTCAATTCAAAGAAAGAATTTTTCCCACTAATATCTGATTAGTACTGCAGTCTCCCCTAAACACTTTATTCTCCTCTGTCCCTGTAGCAGCACTGCCAAGCTTTGGACAGAGCAAACAGGATGTTTGCTTACACCTTCTCACAGCCACGTTTTGACAGCACGAAGGTTCGTTTCAGCTGATTATTTTGCCAATGATTCACTTTTCAGCACAGAGAAACACTTTACTGACTGTTGTAGTTTGATTCTGAGTGTGACGATGGTGAAGTTAATGAGATGTTTTCATGATTCCTGCAGCTGGTGGAGTTGAAGCTCCAACACAGGACCATCTGTGAGGGGCTGGAGTCTGAGCACTGGTGGGTGCTCAGCAACGAATTTTATCATCTGTTCGCGGAGGTGAGACTCAGTTATTGGAGCAGGTTCATCATTTCACTGTGATCGTGTTTTCTGCCATTTGTGTCTGTTTTACTGCCTTTTTATTTGAACCTCATGGTGTTCACTGATTTTACAGCTTCCTCCTCAGCACTTCGCTACTGTGGCTGCTGTGGCCTGCATCAAGGTAAAGCTGTAATCTCATTTGGACCGTAAGACCTTTGCTGCCAGATTGCCCTGTTTAGATGTTTTCATCAACATCTCATCTGCTCATTCAGCGTTTTGGAACATCGATCAGCGAGGCGACCTTCTACCTTCGCACTGAATCAGTGGAGACATCACTGCAGAATGTTACTCTGGTTAGTACTTCATTGTGTACTTTAGCAGTTCAGTTAATAGATTGTAACTTAGTAGTTCTGCAAATTGTGTCCAATTATAAATGTAAGCATTTTCAGCATTTCTCTGTGTGTGTTTTGCAGCAAACCAAAGTGGGGAAGACACTGAAGATGGTATCCATTGATTCAGATGGCTGTTTCAGGACTCACCATTCCAGCAACACCCGGATCCTTGAGACGCCGGCACCGTACATGGTTTCTAGCAAACCACGAGGACCCCCACCAGGCTTCTAATCACACTCTACACTTTAATATCAAACCTTTTTAAGTTCATTATCATAATAACTGTAGTTCTTATAGTGCTAATTATATCGTTTTTTTCTATGATTCTGTGTGTGTGTGTGTGTGTGTGTGTGTGTGTGTGTGTGTGTGTGTGTGTGTGTGTGTGTTTCAGATGCAGTTTTCTGTGTAACCAGGAGAGCCCCTGAGAGAATGACGGTGGATCATCACATCTACTCATCTCTAGACTGGAAACATCCATCCATCCATCCATTTTCTAAGCCGCTTCTCCGTCAGGGTCGCGGGGGGATGCTGGAGCCCATCCCAGCAGTCTTCGGGCGGAAGGCAGGATACACCCTGGACAAGTCGCCAGTAGACTGGAAACATGGTATGAAATAATATTTATTTTAAAGGGGAATAACAGTAACTGTTCAAATCCTGCATGGTTGAATCATTGCAGTGTAATATTAAAGTCATTCAGAGTGGTTTGATGTGTAATAGTTTACTGTAGAGAAATGTTTTCTATGTAATCTTTGTGACAGTAAAATAGTTCTCCATGTGAAAAATTCAGATTTCATAAGGGACTATATTGCCTTACAAAACCTTACAAATCCCTCCACCACAAAAGCTTTAAAAAACTGTTTTACTCTATGACATTATCTCATAACTACTGTGTATATATGTATATGTACAGTGTACAGTTTTGATACATTGGAATTCCCCTCTTAAGGACAGTTTTAGCTTTTCAGAGGCATTTTTATTTACAAATACTCTGAAAAGTAACATTTTAATCCAGTCATAAGTTTTTCATAAATTGTATCAGCAGGTTTTTTTTGTTTTATTAGCCTACCTGTTTATTATAAATGATCACACCAGTAGGCATTAAGGGAATTTTAACATTTTAAAACATTAACATTTATAATAGAGTTGTGTTGTAACTCTGGAAGGGCATATCAGGAGAATATGAAACAGAGGAGTAAGTCAGAGTTTATGATTGGAGTGAATGTGATGGTGTGGGGAGTGTGTGATGTGTGATTTTTGAGATTGAACAATTTCACGAGTACAAATGTTTTAATAATAGACTATAAAGTATATTCAGTTCAATTTGCTCCTGTGTCAGTAAAGATGCTAATGCCTTTTATCTTCTGTAAAATGAGCCATAAAAATAACCTCAGGTTATATTAATCCTGTGCAAATGGAAATGTTAGTAAAACACTATCATATCATGTGGAAACAGAGTTTCTCAAGTCGGGAGACGCTCAAAGAAGCGCTTACTTGTGTTCTCTGATGAAGCTGAAGTCGGCTTCTTATTCGCCAGCTTCTTGTTGGGAATTTTCTTGTTCCTCCTTAAATGATGCTGCAGTTATTATTATAATGCCTGAGAAGCCAGAATGTAACTGCTGGACCATTTAAGATGGAAGGAGAACAATCAAACAAGAAGCTGGTGAATAGGAAGCTAACTTCAACTTCTCAGGCTAAAATGCAGCGTTTCTGTCCTGTCTCACGTGCACAACTGAGAACATGTAAACATGACAAAAAAAAAAGCTAATGGCAATTAATAACACACTGCATTCACCTAACACAGTGAGGTAAATCATTATGTAGACAAAATAATGGATAAATGAAATGTTTTCACATCTGTTCTACTCTTTCCTGTAGTGAAGGCAGTGCATGAATAAAGCAGCCACTCCCATCTCTTCCATTTAGCCTGAGATTTCTTATCCTGTGTGAATCACTCTTAAACATTACAGATGTCCTCAGGGTGAACTGTCATTGCCCCACCTCCTCATAGAAAGTGCAACCTGTCTGAATAGAGCTTTACTCTGTCTTTTTCTCTCTTTCTCACTGTGCTTCATTCAGGGTTCCAGTGCTTCGTTCCTCCTGGATTCGAGGCTCTAGACAGCAGTGACTCCTACATGTCTTCAAGAAACTGTGGACTTCAGGGTCTGGACCAGATCAGAGGATGTACGCCGAAGGAAGCCTTGACAAGAAGTGCAGCAAGACCTTTAGAGACTTCACCATCAGCCATCACTGGACTTTATCTCCAGCGTTTATGTTCATCAGAAGCAGGATCGCCTCTGGCATCATCATTATTGTCTTAGCCACAGACCCAGGACCATTGGAGACATCAGGACCCATGAAGAGGAGATCAGCGCTATCATCACCACTGGACATTATCATCAGCAGAAGCTTCATCATCATACACATCAAGATCTCAGTTATCATCATCATCTTAGCCATGGACTGAGTCAGAAGATGTTACTTCATCTCATCATCAAGACATCAAGCTACCAACCAGCTCAGAGGTTTTTGTGTTAAAGCAGTGAATCTGCTTTGTGTGACACACATGGACTCTTTACTGAGATCCTGCTAGAAGGCTTCCCAGCCTGGGTTCTAGACTATTGGCTGTAGTTACTGTTCTTCAGTTTGTCTATAACTAACAGTTTGGCATCCATGCTCGGACTAATCATCATTCAGAAGGAATTTTGACTTTAATAAGTAAAAATAATTAAGATTATATTTAGTTATTGTCAATCAAAATAGTGGCAAGTCTCAACAGCGTATAATTATCGTTATTTCTATTTTGTAAATTGTATTTATAGAGTATTTATAACAACTATAACCCTATGAATAGTTTTCAATAAAGTCTGAATTTATTTCAATGTTACAAACAAATAGATTTGCTCTACTTTTTACCTTCTGTGAAAATTATTCCTTGAAAAATTCTCATCAAAAAAAAGTTGTGAAGTGCATTTTTATACCTGCTAGAATCTGAACAATGTATTTATATTTTTTATTTTGTAGCTGCTATAAAAGGTAGAAATTCATTTTAAACACATTTTCATGGTTTTCCTGGGGTCAAACCACCTGACTGACACCTGTGACAATAAATTAGAGTTTTTACACTTTTACTCATGAAAGGGCTGCTAACCTTGTTATTGCACCATGAAGATCACTTTTTAAAGACGTCAAAATAAAAGTCTTCTTCAGTTGGTTTTGCTACAACATGAAAACTCCCCATTTTCATAGGTTTTATCATAACTGGACATTCAGCTTTTAACTCTCTGAAGCCTTAGATAGAACTGTGCTAAAGCTACATACCTGCATAGTGATATTTTACAACACGCTCCTGCATTAAATCCTCCCAGAGTTTAAAGAAGGAATAATACTGAAAAGCAGGACGTTATGCAGATGATGATGTAGTTCCAGTTTAAGATTAAAAGTGTAAAAAAGGAATATCCATGCAGTTCTTCTAAAATGATCTTATTCATTGAGTTTAGGTAGTTTATGAACATAATTCAAAGCAAGTATATGAAGATTTTGGTAAATATTTGTGGAAACGTTTTAAGTCACTGTCAAATTCCAGTGTTTGTTAGCACCATTAGCTTAGCAGTCCTAGAGTGAAAAGAGTGAAATACACAGAAAATGTCTGCGTGAAACTTAAACACTTTATTTTGCAAGGTCAAGTCTACATCTTATGATGCAACTCCATGTTGTGTCCACCCTGTCATGTAACAAGACAACATACATAAATGATGTTTAGAAAGTCTTGTAGAAACTATAGAGTCATTTTCAGAGAGACATGGTGTCCTGTTTTTCACAGTAACTCTTATGGCCCATCAAAATGATTGGTATCCATAATTACTGTTTACTCAAAAACACAGTAAAAAGATCACAAAAATCTGAATCAGAGTCAGAGCCAGTCCAAAAAGTCAAAAAAAGATTATGAAACAGCAGTGGCACCAAAGGGGGGTCAATAAACAGAGTCAAAGACTTCAGAAAAAGGTCTAGTTACTCTAAAATATCCAACAGTGGAGGAATCAAGTCAGTACTCAGGTGAGGATGACCTCTGGTGATGAAGCCAGGTATTACACCTGACAAGATTCAGATTCAGATTCCTTTATTGATCCCAGGGGGAAATTGCAGTTGTTACAGTTGCAGCCACTTATGTAAAAATAAACACTTTACTAATAATTTAAGACAATATAGAGAAATTTACAGTATGTACACAAGATTTAAGTACTTATGAATATAGTAAGGTGGTGGTGATTGTGATAGTAATATGAAACATCAGGTATAAAGCAGTTACAATTATTTAAATTAAGTTAGTGTCCCTCTGAGTTATTGCACACACAATTGTTAATATTGCACATATGAACAGTTTCGTATTGAGTTTTGTGAATCACACACTGAGGGAGGAGTTATAGAGTTTGATGGCCACAGGTAAGAATGACTTCCTGTGGGGCTCTGTGGTGCATTTTGGTAGAGTGAGTCTTGAGCTGAATGAGCTCCTGTGTCTCATCACTGTGTCGTAGAGTGCGTGGGAGCCATTGTACATAATAAGATCATTTCATATTTACAACATTCCATATTTACTCACTGGGTGGTGAGAGACTGAGTGTGTCATGCTGACTATTTAAGTGCTCTTGTTACAATGTGATGACTGACAGGACAAACAATTAACCTGTTTTAAAATCCTTGAAATAACATTCTTTTAACTTCAGTACTTAAACGGTTAATAGAAACTATTATTTTATATAAAAAACAACAAAGAATTGTCATGTATATGTCCACCCTGTCAATGACAATGAGAATTAACTCAATATTTCAACATGACAGGGTGGACATCTTTAGTTTGACCTCAGCTAACTATAGAGACAATATGAGAAATATTAAGCTTAATTCATTTCCATATTTACTGACCGTGCAGCAGGTCTTCAGTCCAATGAAGATAATATCAGCCCCACGTGTGTGTGTGTGTGTATGTATGTGTGTCGGGGTGTTGCAGTAGAAATTAAACTGGTGACTAGCACATTAATAGGAAACCCTAAATTTCAGAGCACCCACGCTGAAAAGTCAAGCTACCCCATAGCGCCTGCAAAAGAAAATATCTGCCCCGCCCCTGCATTCAATAAAACATGTCCGGAATAATCAGTAAAATATACACTAATTCATGCTGAGTAAAACATACATACATAACAAACATATATCAATAATGCCCCTTTAGTAAAATACACCTTTTTAATAGCTCTTGCCAGGGGCGTCGCCTGGGGTGGGCTTCCGGGGCTTCAGCCCCGAATGATTATCCAGTAGCCCCGAACCTTTTCGCTCAGCTGTACTATTAATGAGGAGGCCAATGCTGCTGTGAGAATAGGAAATCTCTTAACGCCAATCATAGTGCCGCTTCAAGGATAAAGTTCCGCCTTTCAGGAGAAACAGCCAATCAGCTTGCTGGTTTTGCGGCCGCGGAGGAGAGCCCACCCCCACCCCCGTGGGGGAGCGCACATGTGCTCTAGCCATTTCTGGCAGCAGGTTGCAGGAAGCTGACGGTGAAAGAAAATGGATATACGGCGTTTTTTCAAGGAGAAAGGTAACGGTAGTTAACTATGTAAACTGTGATGACATTGTTTGTGGAGCTCTGATAGCTGGTTAAAAACACACGTCTCCCAAACAAAACACACAGATCAAACCCACTGTGTGCTTAATAAAATGCAGCTTGTCACTAGTCAGCTTCGGAATTAGTTAGCTAACAGACAACAGGAGAGGAGAGCAGAGCAGAGGATAGGAGAACAGAGACCTGGAGAATAGAGGAGAGAACAGGAGAGGAGAACAGAGTAGAACTGGAGAGGAGAGGAGATGGGAGAAGACAATACAAGCGGAATGGAAAACAATGCCTAATAAACACATTATTAATAAAATACACATGTTTTTAGTACGAAGACTAGCAAAATAATGCCAGATGTAGTTTGTTTTAGCACAGTCTTTTGTATTTAAAATATTGTTTCCAGCTTTATTTTAAGCATGCTTTCCTGAATTACTATTTAACAGGGTAGAAGAGAGGGTGGAGAGGGAGGAAATGTGGAGAGACCTGAAATGAACTGATCAGGACTGGACTGATCTAAAGAAAGAACAGGTTAGGAGAAGAAAGACTGTGCAGAAACATACAGGATAGATAATAAGTAATTCTTAAAGAGTGTTAATTGTGTAGACCCCTTAGCACTAATAATTATTAATATTTCTTTCAATAATTTGTTTCAATGTGTCATAAAAGGTAAAAGAACAATTTAGAAACAAGTGAATTGTTTACATTATTACACAGTTGCATGAAATCCATTGTTTACATACTGTTTTGCATACTTTATTGAGGAATGGATTTACTGATGGAATATACCTGGTCCATGTCCTTTAGTAAAAGCTCAGTATCTTTAGGTCACCAACAGTCATTCTGCAGAATTTGTGCACCCTTTGTTAAATTTTAAATCTGTTGAATAAAAAAATATAACTCTATATATATATATATATATAATTAATTAATTGGGCAGAGCCCCGGATCTTTACATACCCAGGCAACGCCCCTGGCTCTTGCTGAACAAAACATCAATAAAGCCACATCAACAATCTGCTGCTTGATTGGAAATCTTCCCAAACTTCATGTGGATGATGACGGTCATTTTGCAAAAAGGAATGAACATAAATAAGAAACTTATATGGTTGTGGCAAAGATATAATAACCCTTTCCTCTCCCTGTACCTTAACGTTTCTTCTGCTCCTGGTGACTCATTTCGCTGCACAGTTTCACTATTCCCTGCCCCAACGTACCTGATCCAGCTTATGAAGGGCATCATAATTAGCTGATGTTCCACACTAACACATCCACTTTAACTCAAGAAGGGCTTGTAAATTGGCTTATTAGTGTGTTCAGATGTGTTCATGGTGTGAGAGAAGGGAAAACACCAAAACATGGAGCACTCCAGGACCAGGGTTGAAAACCACTGATGTGGTGACCACTTGGTTACAGTGTTATAAGCGGAACCAAAATGTAAACAAACAAAGCTCTGTAATAAATTCCACTCTTCTGCTTCAAAATTAAGGCATTCTTATGGCTTACTGTTGTTCTTCAGATTCATGCAGCATAATTATCATACATTTAACTGCAATAGCGCCATGCACAGTTTTAATGCGGTAGCATCTTGGGTGGCCAATGTCTTCTCTACAATATGACTGGCCATCCCAAATTTTCTGCCAGGTTATTGTTTTCCACTTCGCTGTGGAGTGGGTTTTTGGCCAGCATGTTTGTTTCTAACAAGTACGTCTGGTCTGTCCTGCTTTGCCTTTGAGCAGAAAGTTGTTTTCCTATCAACTCAAATGAAACTTCACACTCTGACTCCAACACATGCAAGCACTGGGACCCCAGGCCAGCTGGACACAACTTTTCAGTGGAACAACAGTGCAGTTTACAAACAGTAAGCGCTATCTGTAAGCTTCTAAACTGTTTTGCTGTTGTCATCTCTGCTGCTCAGATTAAATTTGTAGGCATGCTAATGTTGACACTGTATGTTATTAGGCTAAGTGGTTAGCTAACTAGTAGACCTGTGGTTCTCAACTGGTGTGCCGTGAAGCAAGATCAAGTGTGCCATGAAATTTTAGGACGAGTTTCAGGTCAAACAGTTCTCAGACCTCTGGTTTACTGGATTTAATCCAATAACACAATAACAATCCCACATATTGTTCAGAAGTAATTGACAAATGCTCATACAAGCCATCTAAACGATTAAATGAATAGCGACAACTACATTAGACATGTATTCGGGTCTTAGCTTAGTTCAGAATTTCACTACAGCTGAATTCATTTCAAGGCACGTTTTGGTTGAACACGTAATGTAGCCTACTTCTGTCTCATGACAGTGTAGACCTTCTTTGAAAGGACTGAATGATAAATTTAGTGCAGTGAAATCTACCAAGTTGTACGAAGTCCCTCCCCAACCTTCCCGCCGTGCCACGTTAACATGCCACCCTGGTAAAATGATCTAGATCTGTCACTGACTAGCATATCATTCTGCCATAGTTTCACCACCATATGCTTCAAAGCTGATCCGTTAGCTAAGTTATTTCAGCCTTGTTCGGACAAATCAGACTTCAGCAGAACAGATTTTCTGCAATGCAATTGGCAAAAAGCCACATCAAATCTGACTTTTTTCAGTCGGATTGAAGCCACATTTGTAGATGCTTTTGAATCTGATTCAGATCTGATTCCTGGATCTGTGACTCAGTTTGACTGGTCAGCAAAAACCTGGACGGGAACCTGCATTCCTCTCAGTATTTCGACAAGTGTGACGCCGGACAGACCAGTAAGGGGTTTAGTGTTGAACAGTCGAGTAGTTTAAAGTTTGCCGGTCGGCCATGTTAGGCAGGGTAGCTAGCAGCTAACGCTCAGCCAGCCGAACAGACTGATGATGCTAACAGGCTAACTAGGTTACGTAACCAGCTACGATTAAGCAGTTTAGCTTAATGTAACTAACTTTGGCCTTTAAAAAGATATTGATATTCATGTGAAATACAAGACACACAAGCCAGCCATGGTGGCGTAACGCTTTCTTTACTCTCAGTAGCCGATGTCCAATTAAAAGTATCAGCACATAAATTGATAACAGCATGATTTGACTTGTATCCATCCCATCAGCACCTTAAGGAATAATCTACCAAAATATCTAGTATAACGTCATACGTCCTTAAGTGCAGTATCCTTCCTATCTGACCTCCTTGCTAGAAGGTCCTTCCTGCACACTGTCTTCCTGACTTCCTCCTGCCTGCTGACCTGCCTCTATTTCCTTATTATAATTACATGTAAAACTCACCACTATCACCACTCAGTACTGTATGATGTCCACAGAGTACAGGTTGATACAGACTGTACTATCATCTCTATGCCCTAATTCCATCATGTTAAAACTTGGTCTATTTTAGCACCAAGAAGTGCCTCATATCTCCACCTGCTCTCCTGCTCATGTTGACTCTGGGAACGAAATATAAGCTGAGTTCAAAAATCAGTCAGACTTTTAATCCCACAGTTACTCCAAACACACAATCAGTACTGTTGAACTGTCTACCCACACTGTTAAAAGTGTTAGTTATTTTAGTTATTTACTGTGTTTAAACCAGTGTGATACTTTAAATGTGGTTTACAGTGTATGGCTGTTATACCACTGTAAAAATATTGTATAAAAACAGCAACTCGTCCTCTATCATCAGCTTTACTGCAAAACTAGAGATTATATTTTCTGAAGCAGCAAATAATCTTAATCTGCAGTAACCATTTTAAACATGCTTTCAACTGTTACCTAGAACATCCCATAAACTCTATTTCAGCTAATCCTGTTAAGTGAAACAACAGAATTTTATCTTCAATGTATTGATTCACAGCATGAATATTTGAGTTAAGTGTAGAACTGTTCATCTGGGCAACTAAATCCCTATCTTCATTTTTTATTTTCCACCTTAAAACGCATTTACCCTTCCACCTTAAAATGGCGCATACATTACATTGAGCTTTAGTAGATAAGTGTTTTATAAGTTTTATTCATTTCTTCTCAAGTTGTGCGGACATTACAAACAGCAAATGTAAAACTAAACCTGGATTCCTATTCGAATGTTCTGTTCCACCTTAAAAGCCGAAGACGTTAAGTTCAAAGCGCATAAAAGGCACATCTTCAGCCTGAAGCCTGTGTTGCCACAGCAGCATTTAAGGTGGAATGGTAAATTTGAACAATCTAATCTAACATCTTCATGTGAGTGATTTACTGAAGGTAGTAAAGTGTATTTAAGGGAACTAGATAGCAGCTACTTACACGCAGAGCCTTGGCCTGTGCAGCTTGTGCACATTAGTGAAGACGCAAGCCATGTGACTAATAATTAGTGTGAGACGGGCAGACGAGAGGGATAATTACTAACACGGAATGGTATGATCCACTTTAGGGGTGTGTGAAATCGTACTACAAGATTCTCCCAGGCATGGATCTGTACATATATTATAATATTTAACATTATAGGTTAGAAGAATATATAAATGTTTTGACCCCCCCCCAAAATTGTTTTCATCCATTTTGACCCGTTCAAGTCTCAACCTGGGGGGTCAGACCCCTCCAATTCCCTTGTAATTCGCCCCCTGGTTACAGATATAAATAAATATAAATGCACTGAATGAATGTTAGTGACTTTGCATTAATCATGTACTTATGAGACGAGACAGCGCTCACACAAAATGGATTTCTAATAAACAAGATATCCAATCAAGCATTTTCACAGTGTATCAGTACTTACTACACTTGCTTTTGCCCTGTTAAAGGTTCATTTATTAATACTAAAAATGAAGATACCGGAATACAATTCATACATTTTCAAATGTTTTTAATAGATTTACATACATTCATTTTTAATAGTACATTTCTGTGTGCAGTATTTCTCCATGCCTTTTAAAATAAATGCATTTTAAAATATATTTGGCTAATATGGCAGTATATTCTGAAATACATTTTAGTGTTTGGAATGTATTTTGGTATGGACTGCAATGTATTTGAAATGTATTTCAAGTATATAAAAATATATGTCCACGTATTATTTTCCCCATATGGGATCCTGTATTTGCTTGGCTTTATTGTTAATATTGATGCTTTTAATATCTTATAGCCTTGACGCATCATCTGAAGATGGCTCGCTCGGAAGGCTCTGTAATGATAGTGTGAGGCCGAACACCAAAATGAAGATTGTGGTGATAAAAACATTCCTCACTTGTGTTTATTTGCTCTCAAAGACATTGATGTAGGGGATGAAATAACTTATGAATATGGAGGACAGGGCCTTCCATGGCACAAAAAAAATCTTAACAAAAAAGTAAGATGTAATGAACAGCCCTTTCACGCTCACTGTTCATTATTGTTTTCACAGCGGATAGTCCAGGACCCGGAAACATCAGTGACCAGTGAATGTTTTTAAAGAATTTGTATTTGTTAAAGATTGGGGCTATATCTAAATGTCAATTCCAACAAACCTCATCACTTATTTGTGACCTGAAACTTTTATGTGATGCACTCTGATGGAAGGCGATTCTTTGAAGGCAACGTGTTCAATACCTGTTAGTTCTGAATGTTTGCAGTCTGTGGTACCCAGTGATAGCGGGATCTCTGAACATTTTCCTGCTGTTTTATTCCATAGTAACAGGACAGGAGACTCACCCAGTGAATAAGAATGCTGAGGCTCTTGAACCAAGCTTTTTAAAAAAGCATGTGTAAAACACATGTGCTGCCACATAAAAAAATTATAGTATTTTTTATCTTTTTTGGGCTTCCCTTTCTTTGTAGGCGTCCGTTAGCTTCATTTTCAGAAATTTAGCCAGCTGCTTAGAGGAACCCATGGTTGTTGAGTGCTGACTCAAGGTTTGAAGTCAGAAAATTCATTATGCTTTAGAATTGTCATCAGCTGACAAGTCCTATTGACAATTCTTGACCTACGTAACCAGTCCTAACAAGTTAATTACGGCTGAGTAAGTTAATTAAGAATCAAATCTTTTTCTCTTCTGCATACAACTGTACATACTGATCTATGATGTTGTGCTTATCTTATTCAGTGTCATACTCATGGCCTAGTAAATGAAATTGTGATGCTGGAGAAATGCATGACATGTTACACACCTCTGACATCTTTCAAGTGGCATGGAGTCTGATGCAACGGTGAGTTTGAGATACTTGACAACTATGTACACACCAGGCTTTCTTAATCTTGATGTGTATCCATTGAATTAAAAAACATGTATGAGAATGTAACATTATCACAGAATATCAAGAATCATGAGCAAAAAAGTAGATCAGCCTGTTTGTGTTTTATAATATATCTATAGAATCAGATGGATAAATTAAGGTAATATTACTTTATTTAAATGTAGGAATTAAGAGAACCACATGACTTCATCAATAAATAAAAATAAAACACTAAAACGCAAACTGGAACAGAACGATATATCTCTAACACTAATTCCTGCCAGAATTTCTGCCACTGATGGACAATGATCAATTTGTTCATCCTATATCTGTAAGCAGTGAAAAACATGCATTTAGCTTTAAAGCAGCCTGTCATTCTCATGAAAACGTGCCGAAGAATGGTTTGGTTTCCAGTTCATGTGTCTTCTAAGACTAGGAGATATCACTGTTTAATGTTTGTATTTGCATATTGTTTTCCTGTTTGAAGTAAAATTTGTGTACATTTTGGTGATGAGAATTTTGGTAAATCGTGGATACAATCAGCTGAAATGCGCTTTCTCCGCAGGGTCGCCAGGTTCTCCCTTAGAGATAGGGTGAGAAGCTCTGTGATGCGTGAGAGGCTCGGAGTAGAGCCGCTGCTCCTCTACGTTGAGAGAAGCCATTTGAGGTGGTTCAGGCATATGGTAAGGATGGCCTCTGGACGCCTCCCGACGGGGAGGAGACCCCGGGGAAGACCCAGGACATGTGGGAGGGATTATATCTCTCGACTGTCTTGGGAACAAAAAAAGAAGCATTTGACTATTGTTTGTACTGCAAAGGAATGTTTTCCCGAAAAGAACTGTGGAGATATGTGCTAAGATGCCCTTTAAAATCTATAGGCCAAAAACAGAGCACAGATGATGCACTTAAAGACCGGAGAAAAGTTTTTCAATCCTCCTTGTCTCAACCTATTTCAGACGGCGTGTGGAAGATGTTCGGAAAAATGCATCAAAATGATGTCACTTGCCATAAGAAATGACCACTGCACACTGCAGCTTGCTCAGTCATTATTTAATAAACATGGGCATGACCCATCAAAACAGTACACTCGTCAAAAAATAAGAGAACTGGGAAGATTAATTATCACCCTTCATAAAACTACAAACATTCATGACTTAGAAGAGGCTAGAAAGCCCAGGAACTTTATCAAACTCACTAATGCAGTAAAGGAGGAAGCAGGATTTGATGGTGAAAACAGCAGCTACAAGTCTCCAAGCCTCACATTAAAAACTGGTGATTCTATGAGAAAGGTCAGTGACCTTGTACAGTGCTGTGCACTCATGGCAGATGAGCAGGAGGCTATCAGACCTGTCAGCATGTTCCAGAAGCTGTATGAAACGAAGTGGTCAGAGTTTGTCTCCCATTCTGCCTTGTCAAATCTCAGTGAAGCAAAATACAACAAAGCTTCTCCCCTGCCACTTACTAGAGACATCCAAAAGCTCCATGAATTCCTTCATCAGGAGACAGAATCTGCACTGAGGGTCCTAAAAGAGAAAACATCTGCTAAAGATTATGCTGCACTAGCAAGATTGACCCTTTGTCAGGTCATACTCTTTAACAGGAGACGGGCTGGTGAAGTGTCAAAAATATATAAAAACTACCAGGACCCCAAGACTTCAAAGATAAATGATGATGTAAGTTTTGGCCTGTCATTACAGTCTTACTCCAAATTAAATTAATTACCTCATCAATCTTCAAAAAATACTCCATTATACTCCAGATATACTCCATTGTACTCCAAAATACTGCACAAAGATTTTTTTTATGTAAAAGTAAAACTGAGAGCCTTTGCTATGACACTTTAAACTGAGTTCAGGTGCATCTGCTGCCACTGATAATTGCTGGGCAGCCATTTCTGAGCAAACTGAGCGAAAAGGGGAGATGGGCTTTGTCAATGAAGTGACCAAGAACTCAGAGGTCACTCTGGCGTGCAATGGGGAAGACAGGAGAACCTGCCAAAAGGACAGTGGTTTTTGCAGCACTCCACCTATCATGGCTTTATTGTAGTGGACAGATGGAAGCTACTCTTCAAAATGCACATGATGCCCCTCTTGGAGTTTTGACTTTAATACGCAGCGCTGAAGCAAGCCAGGCACCACTGATCATCTGGTGAATTGACATGATTTTCAGGACCATTAGTGCACTAACAGTCACCTTATGCTGACTGTTGCCTTGGTCAGAAGCTGATGGTGCCCAACCTTCAATGGGTGTTTCAACCCTTAACTCTAACACTCTCCAGCTGACAGGTCAGCAGTGGTGGCCAATACTCTGCCCATCAGCTGCTGGCTTCCTGCATATGCCCTACCTCTGAAACCACAGCTAACAAGAGACCACCATGATTCTAGAATCACTTGGCCAGAGTAGCCAATGAAAATCTGTCAAAATAAAAGTCCCTCCTAAAAATTTGTAAAATTATTGTTTAATTCTTTGATTTGAATATTATAAACTAGTTTAAGAAAACCAGAGTATTTAAAGCAATTTAAAAGCTTTAAAAAAGCTTTTTAAAAAAATTATTCTATACTTACTGTTTCTGGGAAATACAATTTTGTGCTGGCACTTAATCAGGACACAAAAATATACGGATATAAATATACGGATATAAATATACCATGTTTTGTACTTGGCAAATACGCAAAATCAATGGTTTTCAGACATTTTGGCTGTAATAGCTTTGGTATAATGAAGATTTTGGCCTGTATTTACAGAAACCGATTAGGTGACTATTTGCTTCCCATGCTTGTTAGCACTGTTAGCCTAGCAGCCCTAATACTACACTAAAGAAGCAGAACTCGGACATCAAACATGTCTTTGTTTAATGACTGTATTTGGAGTGAGCAGAAAACCCTATGAGTCATTATCGGTGTGCTGAGTCTTTGAGACTGTTCTGTATAATAAAGCAATTATGATGGTTTGTTTACCTGTGAAGAATTTCTGATTTATTCTAATAAAACATGAAGATGACGAGGTGGACCAGGATATGACAGGGTGGACAAGAACATTTCACATTTACAACAATGGCAGTAGTTTCATTAACAGCGTGTCCATCATAAACACCTCAGCTTATATTTGAGAGAGGAGAGTGACTCTGGGTGAGTGAGGGACTGAGTGTGTCTGTGTTTTGGTCATGCTGACTATTTAAGTGCTCTTGTTACAGTTTGACTCTTTTAACATTAATAGTTTAACAGTTAATAGAAAATATTAATTTGTATAAAAAACAAGAACGACAACAAGAAAACAACAAACACATGGCATCTATATGTCCACCCTATTGTGCATGTGTCCACCCTGCCATGGCAAGAAACATGACAGGGTGGATGATTTTAGCTAAATTATTATTACTTTTAAAGATTATTATTATAGAGACTGTGTGAGAAAAATGAAGTGAAATTCACTTATAGATTCACTGAACATGCAGCAGGTCTTCAGTCCATTGAAGATAAAACAATATGACTGTTGTGTCGTCACTGATGTCCAAGTTCACTTTCTTAAGGGGTCAGATATCCCAAGATGACAGAGTGGACAGCAAATCTTGAACGTGTGAACAGGTTAATACATTTATGAATAATGTAAATGTCTAAATTATTAATAAACATCTTTAAGACTTTATGAAAAAAATAAACATTTAAAAGTTGTTATTGAAGTTACACTTAAAAGAGACATTCAATTTAACCATGAGCACCTCAGACACGTCAAAATCCACGTCAAAGAAAACGGTCTAAAAAGTACAAAATGTATTTTAAAGTGAAGCTTAACATTCTTATATACTCATAATAATGTGTTCATTTAGAGTGAAGCATGAACTGGTTCAGTAAAGTGAATCAAACTCATCTCCATCTTGTCTTTTACTGTCTTTCAGGGACACTTTCCTGTAAGACACAGCAGGATTAAGACTCTGATTTGTTCCACTTGTAGAGCTATTTTACAGTAAATACAGTGTAAATCTCCTTTACACAGGGCTACTGTGTTAATCTTTCTGTAAATTCTCTACATCTTCTTTCTTATTTGTCTCTCTGTCTGCAACAGTTTTCAAACTACAAGATGACTTTAAACTCCCATTCATTCACTAAATCAGGGTCAAATGTGGTTCTGAGGGTCTTTTTTTGGAGAGTCTGCCTATGAGGTTGTCTGCCACAAAATATATAACAAATTAGCCATAAATGTTGCACAAAAACAAACAATATTGCAAACAGGTCAGCGCCCGTCCAGTCCACCATCAACAAACTGAATGAGTGTGTGAGCAGCAGGACTGGCAGCACCAACTTCCACAGTTCACCATAACACATGAAATGTCAATGTCGTAGTAAGAGTGCCAGTTCATAATAAGAGATGAGTTCACTCAGGTACTGAGGGGCCAAGCTGTTCAGAGCTTTATATGTTAGTAGCAGAATTTTGTCCAGCTGAGGTCATCAGTGATGTGCAGACCACAGAACCTGGAGCTTTCGACTCTCCGCAGATTTGAAGTTCACAATCATCTCTTTCTTCGTGCTGTAGTGCTTTGATTCTGAGTGGCTGGAGAGTTTGGTGTAATGGTAGAATTACACAGTCGAACTTACACAAGTCTAGAACTGTGTTTTACAAAGAGGGGGTTCTGTAGGTGATGTGGAAGTGTGTCAAAGACAAAAAAGGCAAAGCAAGTTCAGCTTGTGACTGACACCCATCCAGGGTTTCCCTTTATTGTACAGGAATCCAAGCATTTTAATATGTTAGTGTTTCATGTGAAGTTTAAACTGCTTCTTCTGATCCAGTCTGACTTTACTTTACATCTGAAGAATAGGCTTCATTAGTTTAGATTACCCTCAAAATAGGGACAGTTATTTGGGAAAGACGCACTGCTGGTGAAATGTTTAGGCAACAAGCAGCTTTTCAACTCAGTAAATGAGAAGATGAAGATCTGCAGCTGACCTCTAACGTATCTGCTTTAGACTGATGGAGATCAGAGCTACCTGTCTGCTGATTTAGTGACCAATCAAGCCGCTGATCGAGTGCTGAAGGATTTTATTGAGTTGAGGTGAGATGTGAAGTATGATGGACTGTATGTTACAAACACCGCTGTCACGTAACTTAAACATGTTTTGAACTAAAGACCGTTACCAAGGTGAAAGAACGTTCCATAGAACACTAAAGAAGCTGAACGTCTAAAATCGTTCAGTCGTTCACCGACACCCAAACGATCAAGCTGCTTTCTCTTGAGCTCTCACTCTCAGCGAACTACCGGAGTCCTTCTGCTTTAAGATGAAGCTTCCTGCGTTCATCTTCGGCGCTCAGCTGCGGCCAGCGGTTCTTTGGGCCGCCGGCATCTCAGCAGCAGCTGTAACGTCTGCTCTTCTTTTTTACAGGTGGCGGATCCAGGACGGACAGCGGACGACGAGGGACGAAGATGCAGCGACCCAGACGGACGGCTGCGACGGTAAGTTAGGAGCGGATATTTCTGCCAGCATAGAGCGCTAAGAGAGACACCTGATGTAGAAAAACGGCCGCAGAGAGAGAAACTTAGTGCTGCTGATCCTGACAGCGTGTTCTGACCTGCAGCAGCTACAGCTGACGGTGGGCTTTAGTGGAAAACAGGTCTGAGGGGCTTTTGGGGAGAAAGACTTTTAAAAAATGCGCTTTTTATTTAAGTGACCGGTTGAAGACTTTAACAGGCCGAGACTGGGTGATATGGAGGGATTTCACTTTGTTTTGTGTCAGTAACGTTAGCTAACTTTAGCCTAAAGCTAATCACTTGTTGTGTCTGTTACTGAGCAACAGACGATCCGCGCGCAGCCGAAACGTGAACACTTCTCCACAATAATGTGAAAAATGTGAGTCAGTTTGTCACAGAGCTGCAGTTATTGATGTGAAAAGGTCCAAACTAAAGTGTGATAAACTGTAAGATGTGAATGTAGTGAAAGCGCTCAGTGCTGTTTATCAGAGCAGCGTCAGTTTCTACTTCCCAAACGCTTTTAACCAGCAGCGCTAACGTTATTCCTCCTAATAAACAGACACAGACCAGCTCTGTCTCCTCATTATTCACCACCAGCACTGGAATAGCTCATTAGACGAGCTTTCACCAACATTAACACACGAAGTCGATGAGAGGAGACGGGGTAGATCGAGTCTGCTGGGCTTTTTAAAACGCATATTTAGAGAAACTAAAACATCAAAAGTCAACCCACCATTTTGCAGCAGGGATAAATGTAAAGTCATTATGCTGGTAGTGAACTGTGCTGCCTGTCACAGCCCGGATACTAAGCAGATATTGGTCCAATGGCTTGATAAGATCGACCCCCTCTTGGACTGTGAGTGGAAAAAGTGATGGACATGACATTTTGTCTAATACTCTGTTTAACCACTGGTTGGCCGCCTGGAAAACGCTGAGCAAAAGTCATTGGGCTGCCAGTTTTGCCCTCAGTGGGGCAACAGGGGGCTCTATTGCAGTCTGAGAGTTGTCTAAAGACAATAGAAACAGAGGTTAGAGTAACACTGGCCTTGTCCTAAAGTTGGGACAGTAATTAGGAAAATTTGTCTAGTCAGGATGTTTCTGTGATACTGTTTTCTGATCTGGAGTTAGGATGAGAACATGAAGTTAGGAACTGTTGCTCTGTGATAGGTTTTGTCCTAAAGTCAGTCCTAACTGAAGTTGTCATGGTTACTAAACAGATAAGTTCAAGTTCAAAGTGTTTATTGTCATATGTACAGAGGAAACAGGTTTCCATATATACAATGAAAAGCTTACTTTGCTCCTCGCTAAGAATGCCAGATATAACATTAAAAAATACAAAAGAGTATATATACAACCATATATATTAATCAAGAAACAGTGCAATGTATAAATTACAGTGGTATGGATGGATAGTGCTGTGCCTTGCCGGGAACATGATTATCTGCAGCAGAAATGAGTAGTAAAGTGATAAGATAAGATTTCAGAGTTAAGATGTTTCTGTAATTCGGCCCCAGAGTAACAAACGGTCAGATCATAGTGACCCTTCAGCTGCCCTTCATTCAGGAGAGTTGTTGAACATTGCTGCAGATTCTCTTTACACTGTAAAGGCCTTCAGGATCCTGAACATGCCAGTTACTATTTAAACTATTTTCCTCAGGAACGGAGGAACACAGGCGGCCATCTTACCTTCAGGCTGTGCCCCCGTGCCACAGGTAGTCTTTCTTACTCATCAGTTTAAAATGGCTAAAGATCATGAAGATAAAGTTTATTCAGACTTGACTAAACCAATGTCCCTGTATTAACCACTGATTTGTCTTTGCTGTAGGAGGTTTCTGTGCTCAGCTGGCAGCAGGCGGTCTTCATCCCACCCCTTTCTTGCGGAGCGCTGGTGAGATTTGAGGTAAAATTCTGTTCTTCACACTGATTCAATTCAAAGAAAGAATTTTTCCCACTAATATGTGATTAGTACTGCAGTCTCCCCTAAACACTTTATTCTCCTCTGTCCCTGTAGCAGCACTGCCAAGCTTTGGACAGAGCAAACAGGATGTTTGCTTACACCTTCTCACAGCCACGTTTTGACAGCACGAAGGTTCGTTTCAGCTGATTATTTTGCCAATGATTCACTTTTCAGCACAGAGAAACACTTTACTGACTGTTGTAGTTTGATTCTGAGTGTGATGATGGTGAAGTTAATGAGATGTTTTCATGATTCCTGCAGCTGGTGGAGGTGAAGCTCCAACACAGGACCATCTGTGAGGGGCTGGAGTCTGAGCACTGGTGGGTGCTCAGCAACGAATTTTATCATCTGTTCCCGGAGGTGAGACTCAGTTATTGGAGCAGGTTCATCATTTCACTGTGATCATGTTTTCTGCCATTTGTGTCTGATTTACTGTCTTTTTATTTGAACCTCATGGTGTTCACTGATTTTACAGCTTCCTCCTCAGCACTTCGCTACTGTGGCTGCTGTGGCCTGCATCAAGGTAAAGCTGTAATCTCATTTGGACCGTAAGACCTTTGCTGCCAGATTGCCCTGTTTAGATGTTTTCATCAACATCTCATCTGCTCATTCAGCGTTTTGGAACATCGATCAGCGAGGCGACCTTCTACCTTCGCACTGAATCAGTGGAGACATCACTGCAGAATGTTACTCTGGTTAGTACTTCATTGTGTACTTTTGCAGTTCAGTTAATAGATTGTAACTTAGTAGTTTGTAAAATTGTGTCCAATTATAAATGTAAGCATTTTCAGCATTTCTCTGTGTGTGTTTTGCAGCAAACCAAAGTGGGGAAGACACTGAAGATGGTATCCATTGGTTCAGATGGCTGTTTCAGGACTCACCATTCCAGCAACACCCGGATCCTTGAGACGCCGGCACCGTATATGGTTTCTAGCAAACCACGAGGACCCCCACCAGGCTTCTAATCACACTCTACACTTTAAAATCATACCTTTTTAAAGTTCATTATCATAGTGACTGTAGTTATTATAGTGCTAATTATATCGTTTTTTTCTATCATTCTGTGTGTGTGTGTGTGTGTGTGTGTGTGTTTTTCAGATGCAGTTTTCTGTGTAACCAGGAGAGCCCCTGAAGTTTTATCTCTGAGAGAATGACGGTGGATCATCACATCTTATCATCTCTAGACTGGAAACATGGTATGAAATAATATTTATTTTAAAGGGGAATAACAGTAAATGTTCAAATCCTGCATGGTTGAATCATTGCAGTGTAATATTAAAGTCATTCAGAGTGGTTTGATGTGAAATAGTTTACTGTAGAGAAAAGTTTTCTATGTAATCTTTGTGACAGTAAAATAGTTCTCCATCTGTTTTTATATACAAATGTGGACTCTGAAAAGTAAAATTTTAATCCAGTCATATTTTTTTCATAAATTGTATCAGCAGGGTTTTTTTTTTTGTTTTATTAGCCTACCTGTTTATTATAAATGATCACACCAGTAGGCATTAAGGGAATTCTAACATTTTAAAACATTAACATGTATAATAGTGTTGTGTTGTAACTCTGGAAGGGCATGTCAGGAGAATATGAAACAGAGGAGTAAGTCAGAGTTTATGATTGGAGTGAATGTGATGGTGTGGGGAGTGTGTGATGTGTGATTTTTGAGGTTTCATGAGTTTTTCATGAGTAAAAATGTTTTAATAATAGACAATAAAGTATATTCAGTTCAATTTGCTCCTGTGTCAGTAAAGATGCTAATGCCTTTTATCTTCTGTAAAATGAGCCATAAAAATAACCTCCGGTTATATTAATCCTGTGCAAATGGAAATGTTACTAAAACACTATCATATCGTGTGGAAACAGAGTTTCTCAAGTCGGGAGACGCTCAAAGAAGCGCGTACTTGTGTTCTCTGACGAAGCTGAAGTCGGCTTCTTATTCGCCAGCTTCTTGTTGGGAATTTTCTTGTTCCTCCTTAAATGATGCTGCAGTTATTATTATAATGCCTGAGGAGCCAGAATGTAACTGCTGGACCATTTAAGGTGGAAGGAGCACAATCACACAAGAAGCTGGTGAATAGGAAGCTAACTTCAACTTCTCAGGCTAATATGCAGCGTTTCTGTCCTGTCTCACGTGCACAACTGAGAACATGTAAACATGACTAGAAAAAAAAAAGCTAATGGCAATTAATAACACACTGCATTCACCTAACACAGTGAGGTAAATCATTATGTAGACAAAATAATAGATAAATGAAATGTTTTCACATCTGTTCTACTCTTTCCTGTAGTGAAGGCAGTGCATGAATAAAGCAGCCACTCCCATCTCTTCCATTTAGCCTGAGATTTCTTATCCTGTGTGAATCACTCTTAAACATTACAGATGTCCTCAGGGTGAACTGTCATTGCCCCACCTCCTCATAGAAAGTGCAACCTGTCTGAATAGAGCTTTACTCTGTCTTTTTCTCTCTTTCTCACTGTGCTTCATTCAGTGCATCATTCCTCCTGGATTCGAGGCTCTAGACAGCAGTGACTCCTACATGTCTTCAAGAAACTGTGGACTTCAGGGTCTGGACCAGATCAGAGGATGCACGCCGAAGGAAGCCTTGACAAGAAGTGCAGCAAGACCTTTAGAGACTTCACCATCAGCCATCACTGGACTTTATCTCCAGCGTTTATTTTCATCAGAAGCAGGATCACCTCTGGCATCATCATTATTGTCTTAGCCACAGACCCAGGACCATTGGAGACATCAGGACCCATGAAGAGGAGATCAGCGCCATCATCACCACTGGATATTATCATCAGCAGAACCTTCATCACCGCTGCCATCTTACACATCAAGATCTCAGTTATCATCATCATCATCTTAGCCATGGACTGAGTCAGAAGATGTTACTTCATCTCATCATCATGACAACAAGCTACCAACCAGCTCAGAGTTTTTTGCGTTAAAGCAGTGAATCTGCTTTGTGTGACATTGACTCTTTACTGAGATCCTGCTAGAAGGCTTCACAGCCTGGGTTCTAGACTGTTGGTTGTAGTTGCTGTTCTTTAGTTTGTCTATAACTAACAGTTTGGCATCCATGCTCGGACTAATCATCATTCAGATGGAATTTTGACTTTAATAAGTAAAAATAATTAAGATTATATTTAGTTATTGTCAATCAAAATAGTGGCAAGTCTCAACAGCATATAATTATCATTATTTCTATTTTGTAAATTGTATTTGTAGAGTATTTATAATAACTATAACCCTATGAATAGTTTTCAATAAAGTCTGAATTTATTTCAATGTTACAAACAAATAGATTTGTTCTAATTTTTACCTTCTGTGAAAATTATTCCTTGAAAAATTCTCATCAAAAAAAAGTTGTGAAGTGCATTTTTATACCTGCTAGAATCTGATCAGTGTATTTATATTTGCTTTGTAGCTGCTATAAAAGGTATGAATTCATTTTAAACAAGACACATTTTCATGGTTTTCTTTGGGTCAAACCACCTGACTGACACCTGTGACAATAAATTAGAGTTTTTACATTTTTACTCATGAAAGGGCTGCTAACCTTGTTAGATCACCATGAAGATCACATTTTAAAGACGTCAAAATAAAAGTCTTCTTCAGTTGGTTTTGCTACAACATGAAAACTCCCCATTTTCATAGGTTTTATCATAACTGGACATTCAGCTTTTAACTGTCTGAAGCCTTAGAACTGTGCTAAAGCTACATACCTGCATAGTGATATTTTACAACACGCTCCTGCATTAAATCCTCCCAGAGTTTAAAGAAGGAATAATACTGACAAGCAGGACGTTATGCAGATGATGATGTAGTTCCAGTTTAAGATTAAAAGTGTAAATAAGGAATATCCATGCAGTTCTTCTAAAATGATTTTATATATTGAGTTTAGGTAGTTTATGAACATAATTCAAAGCAAGTCTATGAAGATTTTGGTGAATATTTGTGGAAACGGTTTAAGTCACTGTCAAATTCCAGTGTTTGTTAGCACCATTAGCTTAGTAGTCCTAGGGTCATTATCATATGCTTTGACTTTAGAATCTCAGAACTTTCAAAAAATGACTTAAGGTTTTTAATTATTTTTAATATTCATCATCACTAAAAGAGTGATACACAGAAAATGTCTGCGTGAAACTTAAACACTTTATTTTGCAAGGTCAAGTCAACAACTTATGATGCAACTACATGTTGTGTCCACCCTGTCATGTAAAAAGACAACATACATAAATGATGTTTAGAAAGTCTTGTAGAAACTATGGAGTCATTTTCAGAGAGACATGGTGTCCTGTTTTTCACAGTAACTCTTATGGCCCATCAAAATGATTGGTATCCATAATTACTGTTTACTCAAAAACACAGTAAAAAGATCACAAAAATCTGAATCAGAGACAGAGCCAGTCCAAAAAGTCAAAAAAAGATAATGAAACAGCAGTGGCACCAAGGGGGGATCAATAAACAGAGTCAAAGACTTCAGAAAAAGGTCTAGTTACTCTAAAATATCCAACAGTGGAGGAATCAAGTCAGTACTCAGGTGAGGATGACCTCTGGTGATGAAGGCAGGTATTACACCTGACAAGATTCAGATTCAGATTCCTTTATTGATCCCAGGGGGAAATTGCAGTTGTTACAGTTGCAGCCACTTATGTAAAAATAAACACTTTACTAATAATTTAAGACAATATAGAGAAATTTACAGTATGTACACAAGATTTAAGTACTTATGAGTATAGTAAGGTGGCGGTGATTGTGATAGTAATATGAAACATCAGGTATAAAGCAGTTACAATTATTTAAAT
This sequence comes from Pygocentrus nattereri, assembly GCF_015220715.1. Classification (NCBI taxonomy): domain Eukaryota; kingdom Metazoa; phylum Chordata; class Actinopteri; order Characiformes; family Serrasalmidae; genus Pygocentrus; species Pygocentrus nattereri. The sequence goes on along the minus strand of NC_051217.1, from coordinate 32,708,393 downwards.
TAAGTTAGTGTCCCTCTGAGTTATTGCACACACAATTGTTAATATTGCACATATGAACAGTTTCGTATTGAGTTTTGTGAATCACACACTGAGGGAGGAGTTATAGAGTTTGATGGCCACAGGTAAGAATGACTTCCTGTGGGGCTCTGTGGTGCATTTTGGTAGAGTGAGTCTTGAGCTGAATGAGCTCCTGTGTCTCATCACTGTGTCGTAGAGTGGGTGGGAGCCATTGTACATAATAAGATCATTTCATATTTACAACATTCCATATTTACTCACTGGGTGGTGAGAGACTGAGTGTGTCATGCTGACTATTTAAGTCCTCTTGTTACAATGTGATGAGTGACAAGACAAACAATTAACCTGTTTTAAAATCCTTGAAATAACAGTTTCATTCTTTTAACTTCAGTACTTAAACTGTTAATAGAAACTATTATTTTATATAAAAAACAACAAAGAATTGTCATGTATATGTCCACCCTGTCAATGACAATGAGAATTAACTCAATATTTCAACATGACAGGGTGGACATCTTTAGTTTGACCTCAGCTAACTATAGAGACAATATGAGAAATATTAAGCTTAATTCATTTCCATATTTACTGACCGTGCAGCAGGTCTTCAGTCCAATGAAGATAATATCAGCCCCACGCCCTTGTGCCACTCGCGTCACTGGTTCCTTGATTCCAGACCAGCAAGTTTATGGAGTTGGAACGGCACTGGTTTTGCTACTCACTATGAACATGGCTAGAAATGTCAGCCACAACAACGGCACTGATTTTAATAATCTCGTTCAATCATGGGCAATGCCAGGGAGGGGCTTGGGGGTGCTGTAGCTAAACCCAGGACAGCCATAGCACCCCCAAGAAATTTCTGTGGTTTATTCAGAATTTTTAAGTTTTGAATGTGAATACCATGATCTATAATTTGAAAAATAAATAAATACTTTAATAAAACAAACCATTTATTTCTAGACTAAAAATCATAAAGCCAACACAGATGATCTGATTCACCCAATGGGCACAGCACGCATTGAACTTTTGACCTTTTGACCAAATACTGTTTGCGGTGTTTGCAGCCAGTGTCAGAGAAATTGCATAAGTAATTTTTACATTTCACCCCAGCAGATGGGTTAGACAGACTCACTACTAGCCAGTATTTTTCCTCTGTTGCCCATTATGACTTTAATGCATTTGGTGGTTGAGGCACAAATTCTGACTCCTTATAGTTCTCTCCATGTGATGCTCATTCATACAACATTAGGTCTGTGGAATGGAATACTGTTGATTTGTTGCTCAAGGTGTTGGTAACTGGCAACACAACTTTGTGATTTCAGAATCGGAGGAGAATCGGTGCACAAACCTGTGTCTGTTGCTTGCTGCTTGGGTGCAAGGCTTGGCCATAGTATAACTGTGTGAAGTCTTATATTCAGAGGTGTGTTTACGTAGGATGGCTTCTGACATCTATATCCCATGAGCTGAAAATCTCTCCTTGTGTTTAACACAAAATAGTATTGTAACTGTCACGGATCGGGTGTGTGTGTGTGTGTGTGTGTGTGTGTCGGGGTGTTGCAGTAGAAATTAAACTGGCGACTAGCACATTAATAGGAAACCCTAAATTTCAGAGCACCCACGCTGAAAAGTCAAGCTACCCCATAGCACCTGCAAAAGAAAATATCTGCCCCGCCCCTGCATTCAATAAAACATGTCAGGAATAATCAGTAAAATATACAGTAATTCATGCTGTGTAAAACATACATACATAACAAACATATCCCTTCCTGGATCGGGGCCTTGTCGTGGCGGAAGGGCTTGTGTGGTCTAGGGATCTTCAGAGCTAAATCGTCGAGAGCAATATGCTTCTGGTAGGGTCTCCCAGGGCGAACAGGTCTGGAGTGAAGACCCAGACTAACATGATCCAAAGTTCTTCATGCATATTGGGCACAAAAAATCATGTACCCTGCCCGGGAAAGGGTCACCGGGACCTACCCCTGGAGCCAGGCCTGGGGGTAGTGTTCCACGGCGAGCGCCTGGTGGCCGGGCAGCCCACGTAATCCGGCCGGGCTCAGCCCGAAGAGGCAACGTGGTGAGGCCATGTGGGATGAGGCATAAAAGCAACTCAGCAGCAGCAAAGCAAAAGGAGTCAGCTTGGCCAAAAATTGCTGACAGAGTCAATGCGTGAGTTAAAATAAAAATTAAAAACTCACAATACATTTAGTGAAAGGACATGGAAAAATATTTAAACTGTTGTTTCATTTAATTGTTTAATTTTTATTATTATTATTTAAACATTTGTATTTGTCTTGATTTGTACACTTTCCTTTTTTTTAATTAACCTAGATGTAATCAAAGTGGGATTAAACGCACATGGCAGCAAGTGAAGATGAAATATAAAAACATAGTCCAAAGTGGTTTGACTTGTACACAACTACCTATTGTTCTTACTTTTTTCAAGCTATGTTCGCCCTACAGTTGATTATGGTTTTGTAGCTAATAGGAAAAAGGCTGAGGTAAGAAAAACAGGAGGGGGGCCACCACCACCACCTTTTACCCAGGCAGAGGAGCTGGCACTTTCACAGAACAGTGGGAGGCCCATCACTCATGGAATCACTGGAGGGAGCTCATCTGAGCCATCAACCCCCCAGGACACACCTCATTATGTTACAGGCATGTTCATTACATTTATTAGTTCATAGTTCATAAACTGTGAACTGCATTGATAGTCTTAACATGTTTAATGCCTTCTCCCCAGTGATTGGTGGTGTGGTGCAGCCAAATGAGCCTCCTGCAGTTGTAAGTTATCTTAGCGTTCCCAAATCTTACTTGATGTGTATAAATATCTGTGTTTAACAAAAAATCTAAATTCCTGTTGCAGGATGATGATGAAACAATCTCTGCTTCCTCAGAATGGGAGGATCCTGGGAGGCCTATGCAGGTACAGTATATGTTGAATATGTTGATCATAGTATTTCATTTGATTAAACATGGTAATGTGTGTGACTGGCCTATAACAGAATGTGACTGGTGATCAGGAATCTGATGAGGAACCATCCACCTCCAAAGCTCAGCTTGGAACAGTAAGAATGCTTATGTCTCAACAAATATCAAAACTATTCAGAACACAAAGCTATTTATTTGAGCATAACATCGTATTTTTGTTAAAGATTTATACAAGGTTCACCTAAAAAAACAAATTGAGAAGTGTGATCTTCAAAAGGAACACATAAAACTGCAAATAAAACAGACAAGACTGGAAATTGAGTTGCTGGAATACAAATTAAAGGTGGGAGTAGTTGCTGTGAGTGTATGTTTTTACCCAGAACAAGGACAAGAAAATTCACTTGTTGGCATTTTTTTTCTTCAGGAAATAAAGAAATCATAAACACAATTTAAATTGTCCTCAGTTTATATTGTAAAGGGCAGATGGGGAAGGAAAATTGGGGGGGGTAATCAATCAGTGAAATGGTGTTTGCAGATTGCATTTCTGACAATTCGACCATTTCTGTGTTCGGGTAAATCCACATGAGGTTCCTCCTCATCATTTATTTGGGGTATGGCAGGATGTTGCTCCCTTCTTATGGTGGCAATGTTGTGCAATACCACACATGCCACTATAATGTCACATGCCCTCTCTGGGGTGACCCTGAGCCCCCGCAGGCACTGAAACCTGGCCTTGAGGATCCCGATCGTCATTTCAACCCTTGCTCTTGTTCTACAGAGGGCCAGGTTGTAGTGTGACTGGGGCCCAGGCTCAGGGTCAGGGTATGGTGTCATCACATACGGCATGCAGGGATACCCTCTGTCTGCAAGGAGGATGCCGTCGTATTGCCCTGTAAGCACACAGGGGGTTTAAAACTGAAACAATGCAACAATACACTAAATGTGAAATACACCCATAGCTAAAGTGCCACAGGCGTACCCTGATCAAATTTACTGTATAGTGCAGACTCTCGAAAAATCCTTGCATCATGTACAGAGCCTGGCCATTTGGCTTCAACATTAGTAATAATGTTGGTAACATCACATATGAGCTTAATGGAGGAGAAAATAAGTTTATGTAATGTATTAAATATTAATAAATATAAATAAATATTGTCAGAACTTTGACCAGATATCGGGGGAGGTGAGGGACATTGACTCAGAATGGGCCATGTTCCGCTCCTCCATTGTTGAAGCGGCTGACTGTAGCTGTGGTCGCAAGGTAGTTGGTGTCTGTCGGGGCGGTAATCCTCGAACCCGGTGGTGGACACCCCAGGTGAGAGAAGAAGAAGCTGAAGAAGGAGTCCTACTGGGCATGGTTGGCCTCTAGGACACCAGAGGCAGCTGGCAGGTATCGACAGGCCAAGCGATTTGCGGCTTCAGTCGTTGCCAAGGCAAAAACCCGGGTGTGGGAAGAGTTTGGTGAGGCCTTGGAAAGTGACTTTAAGTCAGCTCCGAAAAGATTCTGGCAAACCGTCAGGCGACTCAGAAGGGGAAAGCAGTGTGCCACTAGCACTGTATATAGTGGAGATGGTGTGCTGCTGACTTCAAATGAAGACATCATTGGGCGGTGGAAGGAATACTTTGAGGACCTTCTCAATCCCACCAACACGTTCTCCAGTGAGGAGGAGAATGGCTTGTCCATTACTGAGGCCGAAGTCGCGAAGGTAGTTAAAAAGCTCCTTGGCGGCAGGGCTCCAGAGGTGGATGAGATCCGTCCCGAGTTCCTCAAGGCTCTGGATGTTGTGGGGCTGTCTTGGCTGACATGCCTTTTCAACATTGCGTGGACATCGGGGGCGGTGCCACTGGATTGGCAGACTGGGGTGGTGGTGCCTCTTTTTAAAAAGGCGGACCGGAGGGTGTGTTCCAACTACAGGGGAATCACACTCCTCAGCCTCCCTGGTAAGGTCTATGCAGGGGTACTGAAGAAGAGAGTCCGGCTTATAGTCGAACCTTACATTCAGGAGGAGCCGTGTGGGTTCCACCCTGGTCGTGGAACACTGGACCAACTCTTTACCCTCTCCAGGATTCTGGAGGGTTCATGGGAGTTTGCCCAACCAGTCCACATGTGCTTTGTGGATTTAGAGAAGGCATTCAACTGTGTTCCCCGGGGTACTCTGTGGGAGGTACATGGCTCTTTGCTACGAACCATTCAGGCCCTGTACAAACAAAGCAGGAGTTTGGTTCGCATGGCCGGCAGTAAGTCAGACTCGTTCCCAGTGAGAGTTGGACTCCGTCAGGGCTGCCCTTTGTCACCGATTCTATTCATAATTTTTATGGATAGAATTTCTAGGCACAATCAGGGGATGGAGGGTGTCCGGTTTGGTGACCTCAAGGTCACATCACTGCTGTTTGCAGATGATGTGGTCCTATTGGGGACATTAGGCCGTGAACTTCAGCTTTCGCTGGATCAGTTTGCAGCCGAGTGTGAAGCGGCCGGCATGAGGATCAGTACCTCCAAATCCGAGGCCATGGTTCTCAGGCGGGAAAGGGTGGAGAGCCCTTTCTGGTTTGGGGATGAGCTCTTGCCTCAAGTGGAGGAGTTTAAGTATCTTGGGGTCTTGTTCATGAGTGATGGTACAAGGGAGCGGGAGATTGACAGGCGGATTGGTGCTGGGTCAGCAGTGATGCGAGCTCTTTACTGGTCTGTTGTGGTAAAGAAAGAGCTGAGCCATAAGGCAAGGCTCTCGATTTACTGGTCGATCTACGTTCCCACCCTCATCTATGGTCATGAGCTTTGGGTAATGACCGAAAGAACGAGATCGCGAATACAAGCGGCCGAAATGAGTTTCCTCCGCAGGGTGTCTGGACTCTCCCTTAGAGATAGGGTGAGAAGTTCGGTCATCCGGGAGGGACTCGGAGTAGAGCCGCTGCTTCTCCTTGTCGAGAGGAGCCAGTTGAGGTGGTTCGGGCATCTTGTTAAGATGCCTCCTGGACGCCTGCCTTGAGAGGTGTCACAGGCAAGTCCACCCAGGAGGAGACCCCGCTGAAGACCCAGGACACGCTGGTGTGACTATATTGCCCAGCTGGGAGCTAGTGGAAGTGGCTGGGGAAAGGGAGGTCTGGGCCTCATTGCTTAGGATGCTGCCTAGGCGACCCGAACCCCGGAGAAGCGGAAGATGATGGATGGATGGATGGATGGATGGATGGATGGATGGATGGATGGATGGATGGATGGATTAAATATTAGTCCTTTATTTTTTAAAAAGTAGTAAATTTATGATCAGTACTTGTATATTAATATTTTCTGTTTACATAATCCCCTTCATTTTCGGCAGGTGCTTTAATTGGAATGTGGGTTCCATCCATGCATCCTTGGAAATCCTAAAATATTAAATTTTGCAGAGCTATTTATCTTTCACTTCCCATTTGTCTGATAATCTTTGTTAATAAAGACAAACCTGCAATTCTGTGGAATTCCTCTTTAATGTTCATTAAAGGCTTTTGCCCAGGGAAAACCACAAAACTGTACAACAACTGTTTTAAAGCTAGGCAAACTTTGCGGACTGACCGACATACAGTTGCCTTGCCTGTGTGTTCAGCGTCTCCTACACTGTACAAAAAAGACCCATTGGCAAAGAAACGGAGAGCAATGCATAAAGTCTGCAAAGATGTGAGGGCTGATCCACGATGTGTGGTATTTGAAACGTGTGGCTTTAAAATATTGTTTAGGTGTAAAATTGACTGCGAAGAAAAACGGCAACGTTCGAGAAGAAACTCCTCGGGAAATGAAAGCATGTCTAATCTGGGTCTAATTACTCGTTCACGATGAAGAGTTCTGTGAATAATTTGCGCTTCAATATCAACTGGATCCTGGAGAAAAGGACATGCCATGTGTGCATGAGAAAAGTGGACGTAACCCTGAGTTCGGAGTAAGTTAACCTGCCAGCGAGCGGGTTAGCTTCAGAGAGTAAGTTGCTATAGTAAACCCGGTTTGGTCACTTTTGGTCACCTGCTTTCTGGAATACCCCTCTGCTTTGCCTTTGAGCAGAAAGTTGTTTTCCTATCAACTCAAATGAAACTTCACATTCTGACTGCAACACATGCAAGCACTGGGACCCCAGGCCAGCTGGACACAACTTTTCAGTGGAACAACAGTGCAGTTTACAAACGGTAAGCGCTATCTGTAAGCTTCTAAACTGTTGTGCTGTTGTCATCTCTGCTGCTCAGATTAAATTTGTTGGCATGCTAATGTTGACACTGTATGTTATTAGGCTAAGTGGTTAGCTAACTAGTAGACCTGTGGTTCTCAACTGGTGTGCCGTAAAGCAAGATCAAGTTTCAGGTCAAACAGTTCTCAGACCTCTGGTTTACTGGATTTAATCCAATAACACCATAACGATCCCACATATTGTTCAGAAGTAATTGGCAAGTGCTCATACAAGCCATCTAAACGATTAAATGAATAGCGACAACTACATTAGACATGTATTCGGTTCTTAGTTAGCTTACTTCAGAATTTCACTACAGCTGAATTCATTTCAAGGCACGTTTTGGTTGAACACGTAATGTAGCCTACTTCTGTCTCATGACAGTGTAGACCTTCTTTGAAAGGACTGAATCATAAATTTAGTGCAGTGAAATCTACCAAGTTGTACGAAGTCCCTCCCCAACCTTCCCGCCATGCCACGTTAACATGCCACCCTGGTAAAATGATCTAGATCTGTCACTGACTAGCATATCATTCTGCCATAGTTTCACCACCATATGCTTCAAAGCTAATCCGTTAGCTAAGTTATTTCAGCCTTGTTTGGACAAATCAGACTTCAGCAGAACAGATTTTCTGCAATGCGATTGGCAAAAATCCACATCAAATCTGACTTTTTTCAGTCGGGTTCAAGCCACATTTGTAGATGGTTTTGAATCTGATTCAGATCTGATTTCTGGATCTGTGACTCAGTTTGACTGGTCAGCAAAAACCTGCATTCCTCTCAGTATTTTGACAAGTGAGTAGCCGGACAGACCAGTAAGGCGTTTAGTGTTGAACAGTTGAGTAGTTTAAAGGTTGCCGGTCGGCCATGTTAGGCAGGGTAGCTAGCAGCTAATGCACAGCCAGCCGAACAGACTGATGATGCTAACAGGCTAACTAGGTTACGTAACCAGCTACGATTAAGCAGTTTAGCTTAATGTAACTAACTTTGGCCTTTAAAAAGATATTGATATTCATGTGATATTCAAGACACACAAGCCAGCCATGGTGGCGTAACGCTTTCTTTACTCTCGGTAGCCGATGTCCCATTAAAAGTATCAGCACATAAATTGATAACAGCATGATATGACTTGTATCCATCCCATCAGCACCTTAAGGCATAATTTACCAAAATATCTAGTATAACGTCATACGTCCTTAAGTGCAGTATCCTTCCTATCTGACCTCCTTGCTAGAAGGTCCTTCCTGCACACTGTCTTCCTGACTTCCTCCTGCCTGCTGACCTGCCTCTATTTCCTTATTATAATTACATGTAAAACTCACCACTATCACCACTCAGTACTGTATGACGTCCACAGAATACAGGTTGATACAGACTGTACTATCATCTCTATGCCCTAATTCCATCATGTTAAAACTTGGTCTATTTTAGCACCAAGAAGTGCCTCATATCTCCACCTGCTCTCCTGCTCATGTTGACTCTGGGAACGAAATATAAGCTGAGTTCAAAAATCAGTCAGACTTTTAATCCCACAGTTACTCCAAACACACAATCAATACTGTTGAACTGTCTACCCACACTGTTAAAAGTGTTAGTTATTTTAGTTATTTACTGTGTTTAAACCAGTGTGATACTTTAAATGTGGTTTACAGTGTATGGCTGTTATACCACTGTAAAAATATTGTATAAATACAGCAAGTCGTCCTCTATCATCAGTTTTACTGCAAAACTAGACATTATATTTTCTGAAGCAGCAAATAATCTTAATCTGCAGTAACCATTTTAAACATGCTTTCAACTGTTACGTAGAACATCCCATAAACTCTATTTCAGCTAATCCTCTTAAGTGAAACAACAGAATTTTATCTTCAATGTATTGATTCACAGCATGAATATTTGAGTTAAGTGTAGAACTGTTCATCTGGGCAACTAAGTCCCTATCTTCACTTTTTATTTTCCACCTTAAAACGCATTTACCCTTCCACCTTAAAATGGCGCATACATTACATTGAGCTTTAGTAGATAAGTGTTTTATAAGTTTTATTCATTTCTTCTCAAGTTGTGCGGACATTACAAACAGCAAATGTAAAACTAAACCTGGATTCCTATTCGAATGTTCTGTTCCACCTTAAAAGCCGAAGACGTTAAGTTCAAAGCGCATAAAAGGCACATCTTCAGCCTGAAGCCTGTGTTGCCACAGCAGCATTTAAGGTGGAATGGTAAATTTGAACAATCTAATCTAACATCTTCATGTGAGTGATTTACTGAAGGTAGTGAAGTGTATTTAAGGGAACTAGATAGCAGCTACTTACACGCAGAGCCTTGGCCTGTGCAGCTTGTGCACATTAGTGAAGACGCAAGCCATGTGACTAATAATTAGTGTGAGACGGGCAGACGAGAGGGATAATTACTAACACGGAATGGTATGATCCACTTTAGGGGTGTGTGAAATCGTACTACAAGATTCTCCCAGGCATGGGTCTGTACATATATTATAATATTTAACATTATAGGTTAGAAGAATATATAAATGTTTTGACCCCCCCAAAATTGTTTTCATCCCTTTTGACCCGTTCAAGTCTCAACCTGGGGGGTCAGACCCCTCCAATTCCCTTGTAATTCGCCCCCTGGTTACAGATATAAATAAATATAAATGCACTGAATGAATGTTAGTGACTTTGCATTAATCATGTACTTATGAGACGAGACAGCGCTCACACAAAATGGATTTCTAATAAACAAGATATCCAATCAAGCATTTTCACGGTGTATCAGTACTTACTACACTTGCTTTTGCCCTGTTAAAGGTTCATTTATTAATACTAAAAATGAAGATACCGGAATACAATTCATACATTTTCAAATGTTTTTAATAGATTTACATACATTCATTTTTAATAGTACATTTCTGTGTGCAGTATTTCTCCATGCCTTTTAAAATAAATGCATTTTAAAATATTTTTGGCTAATATGGCAGTATATTCTGAAATACATTTTAGTGTTTGGAATGTATTTTGGTATGGACTGCAATGTATTTGAAATGTATTTCAAGTATATAAAAATATATGTCCACGTATTATTTTCCCCATATGGGATCCTGTATTTGCTTGGCTTTATTGTTAATATTGATGCTTTTAATATCTTATAGCCTTGACGCATCATCTGAAGATGGCTCGCTCGGAAGGCTCTGTAATGATAGTGTGAGGCCCAACACCAAAATGAAGATTGTGGTGATAAAAACATTCCTCACTTGTGTTTATTTGCTCTCAAAGACATTGATGTAGGGGATGAAATAACTTATGAATATGGAGGACAGGGCCTTCCATGGCACAAAAAAAATCTTAACAAAAAAGTAAGATGTAATGAACAGCCCTTTCACGCTCACTGTTCATTATTGTTTTCACAGCGGATAGTCCAGGAACCGGAAACATCAGTCACCAGTGAATGTTTTTAAAGAATTTGTATTTCTTAAAGATTGGGGCTATATCTAAATGTCAATTCCAACAAACCTCATCACTTATTTGTGACCTGAAACTTTTATGTGATGCACTCTGATGGAAGGCGATTCTTTGAAGGCAACGTGTTCAATACCTGTTAGTTCTGAATGTTTGCAGTCTGTGGTACCCAGCGATAGCGGGATCTCTGAACATTTTCCTGCTGTTTTATTCCATAGTAACAGGACAGGAGACTCACCCAGTGAATAAGAATGCTGAGGCTCTTGAACCAAGCTTTTTAAAAAAGCATGTGTAAAACACATGTGCTGCCACATAAAAAAATTATAGTATTTTTTATCTTTTTTGGGCTTCCCTTTCTTTGTAGGCGTCCGTTAGCTTCATTTTCAGAAATTTAGCCAGCTGCTTAGAGGAACCCATGGTTGTTGAGTGCTGACTCAAGGTTTGAAGTCAGAAAATTCATTATGCTTTAGAATTGTCATCAGCTGACAAGTCCTATTGACAATTCTTGACCTACGTAACCAGTCCTAACAAGTTAATTACGGCTGAGTAAGTTAATTAAGTATCAAATAAGGTTTCTTGGAGAAGTTGTATTTACTTAATTTCTCTTCATTTCTGTTTCTCTTCTGCGTACAACTGTACATACTGATCTATGATGTTGTGCTTATCTTATTCAGTGTCATACTCATGACCTAGTAAATGAAATTGTGATGCTGGAGAAATGCATGACATGTTACACACCTCTGACATCTTTCAAGTGGCATGGAGTCTGATGCAACGGTGAGATTGAGATGCTTGACAACTATGTACACACCAGGCTTTCTTAATCTTGATGTGTATCCATTGAATTAAAAAACATGTATGAGAATGTAACACTATCACAGAATATCAAGAATCATGAGCAAAAAAGTAGATCAGCCTGTTTGTGTTTTATAATATATCTATAGAATCAGATGGATAAATTAAGGTAATATTACTTTATTTAAATGTAGGAATTAAGAGAACCACATGACTTCATCAATAAATAAAAATAAAACACTAAAACGCAAACTAGAACAGAACGATATATCTCTAACACTAATTCCTGCCAGAATTTCTGCCACTGATGGACAATGACCAATTTATTCATCCTATATCTGTAAGCAGTGAAAAACATGCATTTAGCTTTAAAGCAGCCTGTCATTCTCATGAAAACGTGCCGAAGAATGGTTTGGTTTCCAGTTCATGTGTCTTCTAAGACTAGGAGATATCACCGTTTAATGTTTGCAGTTGCATATTGTTTTCCTGTTTGAAGAGTAAAATTTGTGTACATTTTGGTGATGAGAATTTTGGCAAATCGCGGATACAAGCGGCCGAAATGAGCTTTCTCTGCAGGGTCGCCGGGCTCTCCCTTAGAGATAGGGTGAGAAGCTCGGTGATGCGTGAGAGGCTCGGAGTAGAGCCGCTGCTCCTCCACGTTGAGAGAAGCCAGTTGAGGTGGTTCAGGCATCTGGTAAGGATGGCCTCTGGACGCCTCCCTAGGGAGGTGTTCCAGACATGTCCGACGGGGAGAAGACCCCGGGGAAGACCCAGGACACGTGGGAGGGATTATATCTCTCGACTGTCTTGGGAATGCCTCGGCATCCCTCCGGAAGAGCTGGAGGAGGTGGCGGAGGACAGGGAGGCCTGGGCCTCTTTGGATAAGCAGTGGAGGATGGATGGATGGATGGATGGATGGATGGAAGGATGGATGGATGGATGGATGAATTTTGGCAAATTCTTTTGACTGATAGCTAATTGTTATTAGTCGGTGATTATCGATAAACCTACAATCAAACTGTTTTGTATAAACAAGGCTTGAGTCTTTATTGCGTGAAAAAACGCAGCCAAACATAACAGTTATAACAGTAACATAATGTAGTCTACTTGCTTACATTTACCACACAATTTCCTCACATCACTTAATGCATTTATAGTTGAGCCATATAACATGAGAGAGGTGGTTTGTCTATGATTTTCTTTGATAGATTTGTAGATAGAAATGATGTTAGCCATGTTACTGAGTCATCTGAAATAATTACTTTGTTTCTTATAGTATGCAATGGTATAAGACATAGAGCATGCCTTGAAAAGTGGTCTGAAGACTTGGGACAATCCTCTAAGTTTACTGAAACAAACTGCTCTTTATAAAAACATTTGATAACTGAATATATCGCTCACAAACGCATTCTATAACCTTTTTAGTATACTTTTCTTTCATGTTTAATATACAGGACAGCAGTTCATCTGGGGAGGAGTACAGTCAAGAAGAAGACAGTAATTCATCAGGGGAGCAGTACATTCCAGATTCTGCATCTGCATCTGAAAGTTCAGACTATGAATGCGACATTGAATTTGTGGAAAATCAAGGAAAATCAAGAAAACAGGACTCGTCCTTTCAGAGACATCCAGATTAGATCTTTCAGATGATTTGGGTGAAATTAGCCATTCCATTAGAGATGTTCAAAACAGAAGTAAAATTAGGAAGCTGCATAGAAATTACAAATGAGAGAAATTACTGTTTTGTTTGTGGAAAGCCTCAAACAAAAGTCACATGACATTTCAAAATACATGAAAAAGAAAGTCTGGAAATTGCTCAGGCTCTTAGTCTCCCCCATGGAGCCAAAAACAGAAAGATACTGTTGGAAAAATTAAGAAATGAGGAAAATTTCAAGCACAATTCAGAAGTAAAAAGACTGGATCAGGTTGTCTCAAAGTAAAAAGGAATCCAAAAATGGGCAACAAAAAAAGAAGCATTTGACTACTGCAAAGGAATGTTTTCCAGAAAAGAACTGTGGAGATATGTGCTAAGATGCCCTTTAAAATCTATAGGCCAAAAACAGAGCACAGATGATGCACTTAAAGAATTAAAAAAATGCATCAAAATGATGTCACTTGCCATAAGAAATTACCACTGCACACTGCAAACATTCATGACTTAGAAGAGGCTAGAAAGCCCAGGAACTTTATCAAACTTACTAATGCAGTAAAGGAGGAAGCAGGATTTGATGGTGAAAACAGCAGCTACAAGTCTCCAAGCCTCACATTAAAAACTGGTGATTCTCTGAGAAAGGTCAGTGACCTTGTACAGTGCTGTGCACTCATGGCAGATGATCAGGAGGCTATCAGACCTGTCAGCATGTTCCAGAAGCTGTATGAAACGAAGTGGTCAGAGTTTGTCTCCCATTCTGCCTTGTCAAATCTCAGTGAAGCAAAATACAACAAAGCTTCTCCGCTGCCACTTACTAGAGACATCCAAAAGCTCCATGAACTCCATGAATGACTTTATCAGGAGACAGAATCTGCACTGAGGGTCATAAAAGAGAAAACATCTGGTAAAGATTATGCTGCACTAGCAAGATTGACCCTTTGTCAGGTCATACTCTTTAACAGGAGACGGGCTGGTGAAGTGTCAAAAATGACTTAAACTACCAGGACCCCAAGACTTCAAAGATAAATGATGATGTAAGTTTTGGCCTGTCATTACAGTCTTACTCCAAATTAAATTAATTACCTCATCAATCTTCAAAAAATACTCCATTATACTCCAGATATACTCCATTATACTCCATGAGATACTCCATTATACTCCATGAGACACTCCATTATATTCCAAAATACTGCACAAAGATTTTTTTTATGTATTAAAAGTAAAACTGAGAGCCTTTGCTATGACACTTTAAACTGAGTTCAGGTGCATCTGCTGCCACTGATAATTCTAGATTTCTAGAACTTGATTAAAATTTGCCTGTCAGAACCACAAGACTCTTCCTAGAAATGCCTGGGCAGCCATTTCTGAGCAAACTGAGCGAAAAGGGGAGATGGGCTTTGTCAATGAAGTGACCAAAAACTCAGAGGTCACTCTGGCGTGCAATGGAGAAGACAGGAGAACCTGCCAAAAGGACAGTGGTTTTTGCAGCACTCCACCTATCATGGCTTTATTGTAGTGGACAGATGGAAGCTACTCTTCAAAATGCACATGATGCCCCTCTTGGAGTTTTGACTTTAATACGTAGCGCTGAAGCAAGCCAGGCCCCACTGATCATCTGGTGAATTGACATGATTTTCAGGACCATTAGTGCACTAACAGTCACCTTATGCTGACTGTTGCCTTGGTCAGAAGCTGATGGTGCCCAACCTTCAATGGGTGTTTCAACCCTTAACTCTAACACTCTCCAGCTGGCAGGTCAGCAGTGGTGGCCAATACTCTGCCCATAAGCTGCTGGCTTCCTGCTTATGCCCTACCTCTGAAACCACAGCTAACAAGAGACCACCATGATTCTAGCAACACTTGGCAAGAGTAGCCAACAAAAATCTGTCAAAATAAAAGTCCCTCCTAAAAATTTGAAAAATTATTGTTTAATTCTTGGATTTGAATATTATAAACTAGCTTTAGAAAACAGAATATTTAAAGCAATTTAAAAGCAGATATGAAAGAGAAATTATTCTATACTTACTGTTTCTGGGAAATACAATTTTGCGCTGGCACTTAATCAGGACACAAAAATCTTTAATAAAAGTGGCATTATCACGGAAAATATACGTCTTACAGCCACTGGTACCATGTTTTGTACTTGGGGAATATGCAAAATCAATGGTTTTCAGACATTTTGGCTGTAATAGCTTTGGTATAATGAAGATTTTGGCCTGTATTTACAGAAACCGATTAGGTGACTATTTGCTTCCCATGCTTGTTAGCACTGTTAGCCTAGCAGCCCTAATACTACACTAAAGAAGCAGAACTCGGACATCAAACATGTCTTTGTTTAATGACTGTATTTGGAGTGAGCAGAAAACCCTATGAGTCATTATCAGTGTGCTGAGTCTTTCAGACTGTTCTGTATAATAAAGCAATTATGATGGTTTGTTTACCTGTGAAGAATTTTTGATTTATTCTAATAAAACATGAAGATGATGAGGCAGTAGTTTCATTAACAGTGTGTCCATCATAAACACCTCAGTTTATGAGAGAGGAGAGTGACTCTGGGTGAGTGAGGGACTGAGTGTGTCTGTGTTTTGGTCATGCTGACTATTTAAATGCTCTTGTTACAGTTTGATTCTTTTAACATTAATAGTTAATAGAAAATATTAATTTGTATAAAAAACAAGAATGACAACAAGAAAACAACAAACACATGGCATCTATATGTCCACCCTATTGTGCATGTGTCCACCCTGCCATGGAAAGAAACATGACAGGGTGGACGATTTTAGCTAAATTATTATTACTTTTAAAGATTATTATTATAGAGACTGTGTGAGAAAAATGAAGTGAAATTCACTTATAGATTCTCTGAATGTGCAGCAGGTCTTCAGTCCATTGAAGATAAAACAATATGACTGTTGCGTCGTCACTGATGTCCAAGTTTACTTTCTTAAGGTGTCAGATATCCCAAGATGACAGAGTGGACAGCAAATCTTGAACGTGTGAACAGGTTAATACATTTATGAATAATGTAAATGTCTAAATTATTAATAAACATCTTTAAGACTTTATGAAAAAAATAAACATTTAAAAGTTGTTATTGAAGTTACACTTAAAAGAGACATTCAATTTAACCATGAGCACCTCAGACACGTCAAAATCCACGTCAAAGAAAAAGGTCTAAAAAGTACAAAATGTATTTTAAAGTGAAGCTTAACATTCTTATATATTCATAATAATGTGTTCATTTAGAGTGAAGCATGAACTGGTTCAGTAAAGTGAATCAAACTGTTTTCACTCTTCATCTCCATCTTGTCTCTTACTGTCTTTCAGGGATACTTTCCTGTAAGACACAGCAGGATTAAGACTCTGATTTGTTCCACTTGTAGAGCTATTTTACAGTAAATACAGTCTAAATCTCCTTTACACAGAGCTACTGTGTTAATCTCTCTGTAAATTCTCTACATCTTCTTTCTTATTTGTCTTATTTGTCTCTCTGTCTGCAACAGTTTTCAAACCACAAGATGAGTTTAAAGGTGAGATGTGAAGTTTGATGGACTGTATGTTACAAACACCGCTGTCACGTAACTTAAACATGTTTTGAACTAAAGACCGTTACCAAGGTGAAAGAACGTTCCATAGAACACTAAAGAAGCTGAACGTCTAAAATCGTTCAGTCGTTCACCGACACCCAAACGATCAAGCTGCTTTCTCTTGAGCTCTCACTCTCAGCGAACTACCGGAGTCCTTCTGCTTTAAGATGAAGCTTCCTGCGTTCATCTTCGGCGCTCAGCTGCGGCCAGCGGTTCTTTGGGCCGCCGGCATCTCAGCAGCAGCTGTAACGTCTGCTCTTCTTTTTTACAGGTGGCGGATCCAGGACGGACAGCGGACGACGAGGGACGAAGATGCAGCGACCCAGACGGACGGCTGCGACGGTGAGTTAGGAGCGGATATTTCTGCCAGCATAGAGCGCTAAGAGAGACACCTGATGTAGAAAAACGGCCGCAGAGAGAGAAACTTAGTGCTGCTGATCCTGACAGCGTGTTCTGACCTGCAGCAGCTACAGCTGACGGTGGGCTTTAGTGGAAAACAGGTCTGAGGGGCTTTTGGGGAGAAAGACTTTTAAAAAATGCGCTTTTTATTTAAGTGACCGGTTGAAGACTTTAACAGGCCGAGACTGGGTGATATGGAGGGATTTCACTTTGTTTTGTGTCAGTAACGTTAGCTAACTTTAGCCTAAAGCTAATCACTTGTGTCTGTTACTGAGCAACAGACGATCCGCGCGCAGCCGAAACGTGAACACTTCTCCACAATAATGTGAAAAATGTGAGTCAGTTTGTCACAGAGCTGCAGTTATTGATGTGAAAAGGTCCAAACTGAAGTGTGATAAACTGTAAGATGTGAATGTAGTGAAAGCGCTCAGTGCTGTTTATCAGAGCAGCGTCAGTTTCTACTTCCCAAACGCTTTTAACCAGCAGCGCTAACGTTATTCCTCCTAATAAACAGACACAGACCAGCTCTGTCTCCTCATTATTCACCACCAGCACTGGAATAGCTCATTAGACGAGCTTTCACCAACATTAACACACGAAGTCGATGAGAGGAGACGGGGTAGATCGAGTCTGCTGGGCTTTTTAAAACGCATATTTAGAGAAACTAAAACATCAAAAGTCAACCCACCATTTTGCAGCAGGGATAAATGTAAAGTCATTATGCTGGTAGTGAACTATGCTGCCTGTCACAGCCCGGATACTAAGCAGGTATTGGTCCAATGGCTTGATAAGATCGACCCCCTCTTGGACTGTGAGTGGAAAAAGTGATGGACATGACATTTTGTCTAATACTCTGTTTAACCACTGGTTGACCGCCTGGAAAACGCTGAGCAAAAGTAATTGGGCTGCCAGTTTGCCCTCAGTGGGGCAACAGGGGGCTCTATTGCAGTCTGAGAGTTGTCTAAAGACAATAGAAACAGACCGTTAAACAGAGGTTAGAGTAACACTGGCGTTGTCCTAAAGTTGGGACAGTAATTAGGAAAATTTGTCTAGTCAGGATGTTTCTGTGATACTGTTTTCTGATCTGGAGTTAGGATAAGATCATGAAGTTAGGAACTGTTGCTCTGTGATAAGTTTTGTCCTAAACTAAGTCCTAACAAGTTGTCATGGTTACTAAACAGATAAGATTTCAGAGTTAAGATGTTTCTGTAATACGGCCCCAGAGTAACAAACGGTCAGATCATAGTGACCCTTCAGCTGCCCTTCATTCAGGAGAGTTGTTGAACATTGCTGCAGATTCTCTTTACACTGTAAAGCCGTTCAGGATCCTGAACATGCCAGTTACTATTTAAACTATTTTCCTCAGGAACGGAGGAACAGAGCCTGGCCATCTTACCTTCAGGCTGTGCCCCCGTGCCACAGGTAGTCTTTCTTACTTATCAGTTTAAAATGGCTAAAGGTCATGAAGATGAAGTTTATTCAGATTTGACTACACCAATGTCCCTGTATTAACCACTGATTTGTCTTTGCTGTAGGAGGTTTCTGTGCTCAGCTGGCAGCAGGCGGTCTTCATCCCACCCCTTTCTTTTGGAGCGCTGGTGAGATTTGAGGTAAAATTCTGTTCTTCACACTGATTCAATTCAAAGAAAGAATTTTTCCCACTAATATCTGATTAGTACTGCAGTCTCCCCTAAACACTTTATTCTCCTCTGTCCCTGTAGCAGCACTGCCAAGCTTTGGACAGAGCAAACAGGATGTTTGCTTACACCTTCTCACAGCCACGTTTTGACAGCACGAAGGTTCGTTTCAGCTGATTATTTTGCCAATGATTCACTTTTCAGCACAGAGAAACACTTTACTGACTGTTGTAGTTTGATTCTGAGTGTGACGATGGTGAAGTTAATGAGATGTTTTCATGATTCCTGCAGCTGGTGGAGTTGAAGCTCCAACACAGGACCATCTGTGAGGGGCTGGAGTCTGAGCACTGGTGGGTGCTCAGCAACGAATTTTATCATCTGTTCCCGGAGGTGAGACTCAGTTATTGGAGCAGGTTCATCATTTCACTGTGATCGTGTTTTCTGCAATTTCTGTCTGTTTTACTGCCTTTTTATTTGAACCTCATGGTGTTCACTGATTTTACAGCTTCCTCCTCAGCACTTCGCTACTGTGGCTGCTGTGGCCTGCATCGAGGTAAAGCTGTAATCTCATTTGGACCGTAAGACCTTTGCTGCCAGATTGCCCTGTTTAGATGTTTTCATCAACATCTCATCTGCTCATTCAGCGTTTTGGAACATCGATCAGCGAGGCGACCTTCTACCTTCGCACTGAATCAGTGGAGACATCACTGCAGAATGTTACTCTGGTTAGTACTTCATTGTGTACTTTAGCAGTTCAGTTAATAGATTGTAACTTAGTATTTCTGCAAATTGTGTCCAATTATAAATGTAAGCATTTTCAGCATTTCTCTGTGTGTGTTTTGCAGCAAACCAAAGTGGGGAAGACACTGAAGATGGTATCCATTGGTTCAGATGGCTGTTTCAGGACTCACCATTCCAGCAACACCCGGATCCTTGAGACGCCGGCACCGTACATGGTTTCTAGCAAACCACGAGGACCCCCACCAGGCTTCTAATCACACTCTACACTTTAATATCAAACCTTTTTAAGTTCATTATCATAATAACTGTAGTTCTTATAGTGCTAATTATATCGTTTTTTCTATGATTCTGTGTGTGTGTGTGTGTGTGTGTGTGTGTGTGTGTGTGTGTGTTTTTCAGATGCAGTTTTCTGTGTAACCAGGAGAGCCCCTGAGAGAATGACGGTGGATCATCACATCTACTCATCTCTAGACTGGAAACATCCATCCATCCATCCATTTTCTAAGCCGCTTCTCCGTCAGGGTCGCGGGGGGATGCTGGAGCCCATCCCAGCAGTCTTCGGGCGGAAGGCAGGATACACCCTGGACAAGTCGCCAGTAGACTGGAAACATGGTATGAAATAATATTTATTTTAAAGGGGAATAACAGTAACTGTTCAAATCCTGCATGGTTGAATCATTGCAGTGTAATATTAAAGTCATTCAGAGTGGTTTGACGTGAAATAGTTTACTGTAGAGAAATGTTTTCTATGTAATCTTTGTGACAGTAAAATAGTTCTCCATGTGAAAAATTCAGATTTCATAAGGGACTATATTGCCTTACAAAACCTTACAAATTCCTCCACCACAAAAGCTTTAAAAAAACTGTTTTACTCTATGACATTATCTCATAACTACTGTGTATATATGTATATGTACAGTGTACAGTTTTGATACATTGGAATTCCCCTCTTAAGGACAGTTTTAGCTTTTCAGAGGCATTTTTATTTACAAATACTCTGAAAAGTAACATTTTCATCCAGTCATAAGTTTTTCATAAATTGTATCAGCAGGTTTTTTTTGTTTTATTAGCCTACCTGTTTATTATAAATGATCACACCAGTAGGCATTAAGGGAATTCTAACATTTTAAAACATTAACATGTATAATAGTGTTGTGTTGTAACTCTGGAAGGGCATGTCAGGAGAATATGAAACAGAGGAGTAAGTCAGAGTTTATGATTGGAGTGAATGTGATGGTGTGGGGAGCGTGTGATGTGTGATTTTTGAGGTTGAACAATTTCATGAGTACAAATGTTTTAATAATAGACTATAAAGTATATTCAGTTCAATTTGCTCCCGTGTCAGTAAAGATGCTAATGCCTTTTATCTTCTGTAAAATGAGCCAGAAAAATAACCTCAGGTTATATTAATCCTGTGCAAATGGAAGTGTTAGTAAAACACTATCATATCGTGTGGAAACAGAGTTTCTCAAGTCGGGAGACGCTCAAAGAAGTGCGTACTTGTGTTCTCTGATGAAGCTGAAGTCGGCTTCTTATTCGCCAGCTTCTTGTTGGGAATTTTCTTGTTCCTCCTTAAATGATGCTGCAGTTATTATTATAATGCCTGAGAAGCCAGAATGTAACTGCTGGACCATTTAAGATGGAAGGAGAACAATCAAACAAGAAGCTGGTGAATAGGAAGCTAACTTCAACTTCTCAGGCTAAAATGCAGCGTTTCTGTCCTGTCTCACGTGCACAACTGAGAACATGTAAACATGACAAAAAAAAAAGCTAATGGCAATTAATAACACACTGCATTCACCTAACACAGTGAGGTAAATCATTATGTAGACAAAATAATAGATAAATGAAATGTTTTCACATCTGTTCTATTCTTTCTTGTAGTGAAGGCATTGCATGAATAAAGCAGCCACTCCCATCTCTTCCATTTAGCCTGAGATTTCTTATCCTGTGTGAATCACTCTTAAACATTACAGATGTCCTCAGGGTGAACTGTCATTGCCCCAGCTCCTCATAGAAAGTGCAACCTGTCTGAATAGAGCTTTACTCTGTCTTTTTCTCTCTTTCTCACTGTGCTTCATTCAGGGTTCCAGTGCTTCATTCCTCCTGGATTCGAGGCTCTAGACAGCAGTGACTCCTACATGTCTTCAAGAAACTGTGGACTTCAGGGTCTGGACCAGATCAGAGGATGCACGCCGAAGGAAGCCTTGACAAGAAGTGCAGCAAGACCTTTAGAGACTTCACCATCAGCCATCACTGGACTTTATCTCCAGCGTTTATTTTCATCAGAAGCAGGATCGCCTCTGGCATCATCATTATTGTCTTAGCCACAGACCCAGGACCATTGGAGACATCAGGACCCATGAAGAGGAGATCAGCGCCATCATCACCACTGGACATTATCATCAGCAAAAGCTTCATCATCATACACATCAAGATCTCAGTTATCATCATCATCTTAGCCATGGACTGAGTCAGAAGATGTTACTTCATCTCATCATCAAGACATCAAGCTACCAACCAGCTCAGAGGTTTTTGTGTTAAAGCAGTGAATCTGCTTTGTGTGACACACATGGACTCTTTACTGAGATCCTGCTAGAAGGCTTCCCAGCCTGGGTTCTAGACTGTTGGCTGTAGTTACTGTTCTTCAGTTTGTCTATAACTAACAGTTTGGCATCCATGCTCGGACTAATCATCATTCAGATGGGATTTTGACTTTAATAAGTAAAAATAATTAAGATTATATTTAGTTATTGTCAATCAAAATAGTGGCAAGTCTCAACAGTATATAATTATCATTATTTCTGTTTTGTAAATTGTATTTATAGAGTATTTATAACAACTATAACCCTATGAATAGTTTTCAATAAAGTCTGAATTTATTTCAATGTTACAAACAAATAGAATTGTTCTAATTTTTACCTTCTGTGAAAATTATTCCTTGAAAAATTCTCATCAAGAAAAAGTTGTGAAGTGCATTTTTATGCCTGCTAGAATCTGATCAATGTATTTATATTTGTTTTGTAGCTGCTATAAAAGGTAGAAATTAATTTTAAACAAGACACATTTTCATGGTTTTCCTGGGGTCAAACCACCTGACTGACACCTGTGACAATAAATTAGAGTTTTTACATTTTTACTCATGAAAGGGCTGCTAACCTTGTTATTACACCATGAAGATTACTTTTTAAAGACGTCAAAATAAAAGTCTTCTTCTGTTGGTTTTGCTACGACATGAAAACTCCCCATTTTCATAGGTTTTATCATAACTGGACATTCAGCTTTTAACTGTCTGAAGCCTTAGAACTGTGCTAAAGCTACATACCTGCATAGTGATATTTTACAACACGCTCCTGCATTAAATCCTCCCAGAGTTTAAAGAAGGAATAATACTGAAAAGCAGGACGTTATGCAGATGATGATGTAGTTCCAGTTTAAGATTAAAAGTGTAAATAAGGAATATCCATGCAGTTCTTCTAAAATGATCTTATTCATTGAGTTTAGGTAGTTTATGAACATAATTCAAAGCAAGTCTATGAAGATTTTGGTGAATATTTGTGGAAACGGTTTAAGTCACTGTCAAAGTCCAGTGTTTGTTAGCACCGTTAGCTTAGTAGTCCTAGGGTCATTATCATATGCTGTGACTTTAGAATCTCAGAACTTTCAAAAAATGACTTAAGGTTTTTAATTATTTTTAATATTCATCATCACTAAAAGAGTGAAATACACAGAAAATGTCTGCGTGAAACTTAAACACTTTATTTTGCAAGGTCAAGTCAACAACTTATGATGCAACTCCATGTTGTGTCCACCCTGTCATGTAAAAAGACAACATACATAAATGATGTCTAGAAAGTCTTGTAGAAACTATGGAGTCATTTTCAGAGAGACATGGTGTCCTGTTTTTCACAGTAACTCTTATGGCCCGTCAAAATGATTGGTATCCATAATTACTGTTTACTCAAAAACACAGTAAAAAGATCACAAAAATCTGAATCAGAGTCAGAGCCAGTCCAAAAAGTCAAAAAAAAGATAATGAAACAGCAGTGGCACCAAGGGGGGATCAATAAAGAGAGTCAAAGACTTCAGAAAAAGGTCTAGTTACTCTAAAATATCCAACAGTGGAGGAATCAAGTCAGTACTCAGGTGAGGATGACCTCTGGTGATGAAGCCAGGTATTACACCTCACAAGATCATTTCGTATTTACAACATTCCATATTTACTCACTGGGTGGTGAGAGACTGAGTGTGTCATGCTGACTATTTAAGTGCTCTTGTTACAGTGTGATGAGTGACAGGACAAACAATTAACCTGTTTTAAAATCCTTGAAATAACAGTTTCATTCTTTTAACTTCAGTACTTAAACTGTTAATAGAAACTATTATTTTATATAAAAAACAACAAAGAATTGTCATGTATATGTCCACCCTGTCAATGACAATGAGAATTAACTCAATATTTCAACATGACAGGGTGGACATCTTTAGTTTGACCTCAGCTAACTATAGAGACAATATGAGAAATATTAAGCTTAATTCATTTCCATATTTACTGACCGTGCAGCAGGTCTTCAGTCCATTGAAGATAATATGACAGATGTGATGTCAGTGATGTCCGAGGTCACTTTCTTAAAGGGTCAGATATCCCAAGATGACAGAGTGGACAGCAAATCTTGGACATGTGTGAATAATTTTAATAATCATAATAATAATAAATTATTATTATTTATTATTAATAATAAATAATCTAAATGCCTAAATTATTAACAAGCATCTTTAAAACTTCAGGAAAGGTTTCCGGTCTACCATGACGTTGAGAACGGTCGACTAGCTTTATCGCTCCTGGACATTCTGAAAAAACAACCCTGAAAACTCGGAGTATACACAGAAAAATAGATTGTTTTGGACTATTTAAGAAGGGGTTGTCACTAGAAGCAGAAGAACAACAACTACAGCCGTGAATATGGAAGCAGAGACAAAACAAACAAGTCAAAGCAGCTCCTCAGAACACAGGAAGATGGCGCCCATCAGCCCAGCGCTAGTCTCGAATGCATTCTGAGCGAAATTAAAGAGTTCAGACGCGACAACTGACAACAGCTTACAGATATCAAACAAGAACTGAGCAAGACCAACAGAAGACTGGAAGGAGTAGAGGGACGAATTGAAGAAACCGAGCAAAGAACGACCACTTTGGAAACTGCGCGTCATACAACAGCAAACCGCAGTTGAAGCTGGACTGCTCGACCAAGAGGGACGCGCGCGCAGGGAAGACATCCGAATCTACGGTATTCCAGAAGGCGCAGAGGGAGGTTGCATGGTGGATTTCTTGGAAACCCTCTTGAAGAACCAGTTCGACTACCCCGAAGATACAGAGCTCCGAATCGAGAGGGCACATAGAGCCCTCGCTCCAAAGCCCGTTCTATTGTGGCAAAGTTCCAGAGTGCCTGCATGAAAGAAGACGTGCTCCGCGAGCTTGGGAAAGAAATCTTCTTCAACAATAGCAGATTCTTTGTAGATCATGAATATCCACCCACAGTCCTCAAAAAACGCATGGAATATGCAGAGGCTAAAAGAGAGCCGAAGAGTAAGAAAATCAGGTTTCAAACACCTTTTCCAGCGAAGCTTCGAGTTTTCTACGAGGACAGGGTGAAGGTATATCAAACTGCTACAGACGCTACAGAGACACGGTCAAGCGGGGACTCACAGTGAAGGTGGTGCACACATCTCCAGCCCTCATTGAGGAGATTGAAAAGCTGTTCGTGTGGCAGGAGACTGAGAAACACAGCCGCGGAAAGAAAGGTAAACTGAGCAGGCAACCAAAGGAACACTCGGTCCCTCCGTATAAAGAAAGACTGCAGAGTTTTAGACGGAGATCTCCTGAGCGCGAGTGACTTTAACAAAGTGAACTGCTGCTTTCCAAACACATGCATATTATTTAAAAAAGGTTTTCTGTATTTTATACACGAATTTCTTTAAAATGTCCAGATACGTTATCCCTTTCCCCCCCTTTTCTTTTTAGAAAGTAAGGCACACTGTTCTTATTAAGGGCCTCCTCCCAAAAGCGGAGGCCTTTTCTCCCTTATGAGAGTCTCCTAACATCAGACTCTCAAAAGGTTCAAATTAAACGAACCTCAACCTTGGAAGTCAATGTTACGTTTAATTTGTCAATGTTCATAATTGTTTATATTATATGGTTGTTTAAGTTATATAGGAGGGTGCCTAATAGTTTAAACATTTTCTATAGTGAGAGAATGTGATATTACTTCAGGAACATGTCAGAAACTCAAGATAATTTCATTTAACGTAAATGGTCTATTAAACCCTGTAAAGAGAAGCCAAATTTTGACCAAAACGAAAAAAGAAGAGGCATCTGTCGTTTTTCTTCAAGAAACTCATTTAAATGACATGGGACACGAAAAGTTAAAAGGATTAGGCTTCTCCAAAATATATTTATCTTCATATAAAACTGGGAGTAGAAGAGGTGTAGCAATATTAATATCACAACGAGTAGCTTTTGAGTTACTTACAATGACCAAAGATGAGGAGGGCAGGTTTATTTTCATTTCAGGAAACGTAGATGGGATGGAAATAACATTGTTAAACGTGTATGCTCCCCCAGGTAGCAATATTAAATTTTATCCGAAAATGTTCAATTTAATGGCAGAAGCTACAGGAGTATTAATATGTGGAGGTGACTTTAATATTCATCTTAATCCAAAAATGGACGTGTCCCATACGTCACCTAAAAAAAACAACCTCAATACAAAAAAGAATTGGACTTATAATGGAGGAACTAGGAATAATAGACTTGTGGAGGGACTTCTACCCAACAGAAGATGATTATACTCACTACTCATTTTCCCATTCAACATACTCCAGAATTGATTATTTCTTTATTTACAAACAAGACTGACATAAAATATTAAAATGTGAAATAGGAACCATAGACCTCTCTGATCATGCACCAGTCTCAATGACCATACTACTCAGAAATGTTCAAAGAAATAGAACATGGAGATTAAATACAAGTGTACTTAATAATCCTCAATTTATTGAACAAATAAAACAAGAAATTAAAATGTTTTTGTTTGGGATAAAATTATTTCTAGATACATATGGCAAGGCCGAAAACCATGAATTCGATTTCGAACGTTGCAGCTCCCAAAAGAGAGAGGAGGAATGGCATTACCAAATTTGGAAAAATATTACTTTGCAGCACAGACAAGGCCTCTAATCTATTTATGTAATCCTGAATATACTGCAAGATGGAAAGATATAGAGACTTCATTGATAAATGATCCTCCAATACAGGCATTCCTAGGAGATCAAGAATTAAGCAAAAATCTAATTGAAGATATAAAAAACCCTTATATCAAAACAACCTAGATTACTTGGGTGGAAATAATAAAAAAAGCATAATTTAAAGGAATTAATGAGACTAATCCGATGGTGCACTTATGATACTGATTTCATACCCAATAAACTAGATAAAAGATTTAAAATCTGGTCTACGAAAGGGATTAATGCGTATTGCAGTATGATTGAAAAAAATCATTTACAAGATTTTCAAAGTGTAAAAGAGAAATATTCCCTTGAAAATCAAGATTTTTATCATTATCTACAGATTCGGCACTATCTCGAGAAAACAATTAAAAATAACTCATTTGAAGATGACATATTAAAATTATTTATTGAAGCATATCAATCTCAACCTTTAAAGGGAATTATATCTAAATTGTATAAGGGACTAATGGAAAAAACAGGAAATTCAACAGAATACATAAAACAAAAATGGGAAAAAGAAAATAGGCAATATATTACGGAAGAGAGATGGCATAAAATATGTGAACAGCCATGGAAAAGTACTAATGCACTTAATTGGAGAGAATTTGGGTGGAAATGTATAACTCAATATTTTATTACACCTAAACAGAGACCTGGAGAAAACCGGGAATGCTGGCGAATGTGTGGTCAGGAAGCTGGACACTGGCATATATTTTGGGGATGCCCGAAATTAAGGATTTTTTGGTCAGATTTGCACGATACATTAGAGAAAATATTAGGCTTAGATGTTGACTTTAGATTTGACACTTTATTTTTTGGAGAGATCAGTCCTCAAGAAATAGGATCAAATAGATATCTCTGGAACATCCTCTTGATTGCAGGTAAAAAAAAGCCCTAACAAGGAGATGGCGCATACTTGATCCCCCAGTAATGGAAGAATGGATAAACATAATGAATGAAATATATGTAATGGAAAAAATTACGTTTGCTATTAGACTGCAGAAGACAAAATTTGCAAAACTATGGTCAAAAAGGACAAAATATATGAAAAGTAAAAGACCAGACTACATTGAAACACAAACAGAATAAACTACAACTCAGAACATAAACGTACTATTCCTCTCATTTACTTGTTTTATTTCATTTTTGATTTTCATTCATTACATTATATGAAGACACCCGTCTTGTAAATAGTTCTTTGTTCTGTAAATGTTTTTTTTCTGTTAAAAGTATAAAAACTGTCATAATTGTGATATCAGAAGTGATTAAAAAAAAGGAAAACTGTGTATCATGAATGACAATGATTGGAAGTTTACACTGGAAAAATAAAGAATTGCAAAAAAATAAATAAATAAATAAATAAAACTTCAGGAAAATCTAGAAATTTTAAAAAGACAATCAACTTAACAACGAGCACCTCAGACATGTCCAAATCCCATCTCCACATAAAAGAAAACAAATGACATAAAATGTACAACATTAATTTTAAACTGAAGGTTATCTTCCTTATATATTCATAATATTTTGTTAATTTAGAGTAAAACTTACTAAATTAATGTTTCTCAATGTTCTTATGAAATTTAAACTATGCTGGGACACTGAAGGCACATTACACTGACATTGACCAATAACAGGCATCCCGTCCTGCTTTTGAGGTGTGTTTATGACAGTTTTTTTACGAGATATAAACAAGAGACCTGATCATCCTCCTTGTGAATAAACAGCTCGCATGTTTTTGTTTGTTCGTTCCCTGATTGTTAGATGTTGCTCCTTTATCTTGTTTTTAATCTTTCAAGTTACTTTCTTGAACGGAATATTTATTTTAAAATTTGTTTCTTAACCTTTAAAACGTTGTTTTCTCAATTTTTAACTAACCTTCATTTCTTTGTTTGGATGCTGAAATAATGGTGGCCATCCCTGAACACGAGCTCCACACGCTGAACAGGGAGCTGCAGCAGCTGGATCAGCAGATCAGGCCTCGCCTGAAGTGGCAGACAGAGCTCCATGAGTGGAAAACTCACTTGGAAGCAGCCTGGGACTCATCATACACAGCTGTTTCAAGACTAAGCCCATTGGCAACTTCTTCTCTGCCAGCGCTACTACCACCTGGGTTTGCCCATCTTCA
Organism: Pygocentrus nattereri; assembly: GCF_015220715.1. Taxonomy (NCBI): domain Eukaryota; kingdom Metazoa; phylum Chordata; class Actinopteri; order Characiformes; family Serrasalmidae; genus Pygocentrus; species Pygocentrus nattereri. The sequence goes on along the minus strand of NC_051217.1, from coordinate 32,679,589 downwards.
CACCCGCACTGGAGCAGGGCTGGGAACGTCAGCCTGGCTGGGGAAAGAGAAGGTTTCACTAATTCTTCCCAGTCTGGATTTCACGTCCAGTATCCGATTCAAAGCCTTTAGCTTGTCACCTGCTTCAGTGCCTCGGACAGATAATCAGGAGAGAGTTGTTATAATTGGAGACTCTGTAGTGAGGCATCTAAAAGTACCTGGCTTTAGAAGTAACGCTGCTGTCTGTTTAAAGGGCACCTGCTTCTTGGATATTTCCAAGCAGTTCCCCACGGCTCTGAGCAAACACAGGGACGTCGGCACCGTGGCCATTCATGCAGAGGTGAACGATGTCTCATCCCATCAGAGTGAAGTGCTTAAGGAGCATTTCAGATTACCTCTAGACACTAAGAAAAGAACCAAGGCCAGGATCCTCATCTCAGAACCTACCGGAGAGGAAGCGAGGTGTTCAGCAGGTTCTATGCGCTACACTGCTGGCTCTAAGGCTGGTGTAAGAACAACGGTGTCGGCCCCTTGAAAAACTGTAGTATTTTCTGGGAGCGGCCGGCATTTTACTACAGGGATTGATTACACCCGAGAAAGTATTACACCAGGCCTGACTGGACTTAACGGTACTAAACAGACATTAAACTTTGCGCTACTCAATGTGAGGTCACTAAATAATGATGATTCAAGATCTTATAAATGAGCATAAGCTAGATTTTATGTTTTTGTCAGAAATGTGGCTTAGTTATAACAGCACAGCAACTAAAAACTACAGATGCATACTTATTATGCATACTGTAAGACACGGCAGACAAGGAGGCGTGGCCTGCTTTTATAATAGTGACTGCAAAAGTACTACTATTGGTGAATTCAGTTACGTCCACAAACTACGATCAGATTCTTCTGTCTGAGGACTTTAACTTGCATATTAATAATAATATTAATAATCCATCAGATAGTAATGCATTTGAATTCATTAGGACTTCTAGAGGGCAGCTCTACCCATAAATTTGCTCGCATCCTGGATCTGGTCATCACTAAAGGTTTAAACACAAATGTGTCCCAAATCTCTGATGTTTTCATATCAGACCATTTCTGTATTTCTATTTTCTGTGGTTGGTATAGTGTAGTGGTTAACATCTTTGCTTTCCAGGCTGTAGGCGGGGGTTCAATTCCTGCCTGGGCAAACACCCTACACTATACCAATAAGAGTCCTTGGGCAAGACTCCTAACACTGCCTTTGCCTACCTGTCTAAAATGGTCAAATTGTAAGTCGCTCTGGATAAGTGCGTCTGCCAAATGCTATAAATGTATTTTCTTTCAAATAAATTTATACATAAAGAAGAAAGTACCTGAAATTTACTTTAAAAAGCATTACATTGACTCTATAATAGTTCAGAAGTTTAAAAGTGTTTATAATGGCTCAGCAAATACAGATCTGACTCATCCTGTAATGGTTTAGTCTCTGAACCAAGTGCTAGATTCCATGAAACCATTTACTCCATGGTTTCAAAAATCCATGGTTGATTGCAGAAATACACCAGCGTGAGAGAAGTTGTCATAAAGTAGGGAGCTTGCAGATACATTACGATATTCTCAAAGATCAGATCACAATCTATAAAAATACTATCAAAATATCCAGACAGTCGTACCTCTCTAGTGTAATTAATAGACATAAAGACAATACCAAAATCTTTTGTTTAACCACAGACAGACTGAACAACCCCAGCTTTTCTGCTAGTGCATTTCATGGTGGTTTAAGTGTTTGCAATTTCATTTTCAAAATAAACTTGACCTGATATGACAGAGTGTAGCTCTGCTGACTAAAACAAGCTCTTATAATGTTCCTGACAAGCCTTCTACAACCCCAATTCCAATGAAGTTGGGACGCTGTGTAAAACATAAAAACTAAATACAAAAACAGAATACGATGATTTGCAAATCCTTTTCAACCTATATTCAAATGAATACAGTACAAAGACAAGATATTTAATGTTAAAACGGATAAACTTTTTTTTGCAAATATTCACTCATTTTGAATTTGATGCCTACAACATGTTCCAAAGAATTTGGGACGGGACAACAAAAGACAGGGAAAGTTGAGGAATGCTCACAAAACACCTGTTTGGAACATTCCACAGGTGAACAGGTTAATTGGAAACAGGTGAGTGTCATGATTGGGTATAAAGGGAGCTTCCCTGAAAGGCTCAGTCATTCACAAGTAAGGATGGGGTGAGGTTCACCACTTTGAACAACTGTGTGAGCAAATAGTCCAACAATTTAAGAACAATGTTTCTAAATGTGCAATTGCAAGGAATTAGGGATTTCATCATCTACAGTCCATAATAACATCAAAGGATTCAAAGAATCTGGAGAAATCTCTGCAAGTAAGCAGCAAGGCAGAAAACCAGCACTGAATGCCCGTGACCTTCGATCCCTCAGGCAGCACTGCATTAAAAACCGACATCATTCTGTAAGGGATATTACCACATGGGCTCAGGAACACTTCAGAAAACCACTGTCAGTGAACACAGTTCGTCGCTCCATCTACAAGTGCAAGTTAAAACTCTGCCATGCAAAGCGAAAGCCAGATATCAACAACACCCAGAAACGCCACCATCTTCTCTGGGCCTGAGCTCATCTGAGATGGACTGACGCAAAGTGGAAAAGTGTCCTGTGATCTGACGAGTCCACATTTCAAATTGTTTTTGGAAATCATGGAAGTCGTGTCCTCCGGGCCAAAGAGGAAAAGGACCGTCCGGATTGTTATCAGCGCATAGTTCAAAAGCCAGCATCTCTGATGGTGTGGGGGTGTGTTAGTGCCCATGGCATGGGTCACTTGCGAAAGGGGAATTCAGAACTTTTCCTCATCTTCTGTGCCCCTGCACCCCCACCCCCACCCCTGCAGACTCTGTTCAAAGTTAAATGGACTAGTGCTTTAGTTTTCTGTTCATGGCCTGTCCCTTTACTCGCTGTGCTCTAGTAGCTGCAGAGTACTTGGCCTTGTTTATCTCCACACTTGTTTTTACTAGAATCTGCCTGTGTTGGCCATTTATTGAGTTTTGGCCTATTTATTTGTATAAAACGTAAACTTTATTTTTTCTGTTAACTTTGTCTCTTTGTTCACAGCTCGTCCACCTGCTCCAGCTCCAAGAGCATCTCCTTCCACAGCGACTTCAGCCAGAGTGTCTCTATTGCCACAAGATGGTCAGGGGTCCCACCTTGCTTCTGAGGTGTGTTTATGATGCTTGTCTGTTGTTTCATTATGAGATACAGTGGGTTGCAAAAGTATTCATACCCCTTGAACTTTTCCATATTTTGTCACATTACAACCACAAACATAAATATATTTCACTGGAATTTAATGTGAAAGACCAACACAAAGTGGTATACAATTGTGAAGTGGAAAGAAAATTATACATGAATCAAAACATTTTTTACAAATAAAAAATTAATAAGTGCGACGTGCAAAAGTATTCAGCCCCCTTTTCCCTGAGTGCAACCAATTGCATTCAGAAGTTGCCTGATGACTGCTAATGACTCAAAAGGGTCCACCTGTGTGTAATCTAATCTCAGTACAAATACAGCTGCTCCGTGACGGCCTCAGATGTTGGTTAAGAGAATATTGGGGAGCAAACAGCATCATGAAGTCCAAAGAACACACCAGACAGGTTAGGAATATGGTTTTGGAGAAGTTTAAAGCAGGCTTAGGTTATAAAAAGATTTCCCAAGCTTTGAACATCTCACGGAGCACTGTTCAATCCATCATCCGGAAATGGAAAGAGTATGGCACCACAGTAAACCTGCCAAGACAAGGCCGTCCACCTAAACTTACAGGCCGAACAAGGAGATCACTGATCAGAGAGGCAGCCAAGAGGCCCATGGTGACTCTGGATGAAATGCAGAGAGCCACAGCTCAGGTGGGGGAAACTGTCCACAGGACAACAATTAGTCGTGCACTACACAAATGTGGTCTTTATGGAAGAGTGGCAAGGAGAAAGCCATTGTTAAAAGAAAACCATAAGAAGTCCCGTTTGCAGTTTGCCAGAAGCCATGTTGAGGACACAGCAAACATGTGGAAGAAGGTGCTTTGGTCAGACGAGACCAAAATAGAACTTTTTGGCCACAATGCAAAACGCTATGCGTGGCGGAGAAATAACACTGCACATCACTCTGAAAACACCATCCCCACTGTCAAATATGGTGGTGGCAGCATCATGCTCTGGGGGTGCTTCTCTTCAGCAGGGACCGGGAAGTTGGTCAAAGTTGATGGGAAGATGGATGGAGCCAAATACAGGGCAATCTTGGAAGAAAACCTGTTGGAGTCAGCAAAAGATTTGAGACTGGGGCGGAGGTTCACCTTCCAGCAGGACAACGACCCTAAACATAAAGCCAGAGCTACAATGGAGTGGTTTAAAAAAAAGAATATTCATGTGTTAGAATGGCCCAGTCAGAGTCCAGACCTAAACCCAATTGAGAATTTGTGGCAAGATCTCAAAACTGCTGTTCACAAACGCTCTCCATCCAATCTGACTGAGCTTGAGCTGTTTTGCAAGGAGGAATGGGCAAGAATTTCAGTCACTAGATGTGCAAAGCTGGTGGAGACATACCCTAAAAGACTTGCAGCTGTAATTGCAGCAAAAGGTGGCTCCACAAAGTATTGACTCAGGGGGGCTGAATACTTTTGCACGTCGCACTTATTAGTTTTTTATTTGTAAAAAATGTTTTGATTCATGTATAATTTTCTTTCCACTTCACAATTGTATACCACTTTGTGTTGGTCTTTCACATTAAATTCCAGTGAAATATATTTATGTTTGTGGTTGTAATGTGACAAAATATGGAAAAGTTCAAGGGGTATGAATACTTTTGCAACCCACTGTATAAACAATGCAGCTGTGTTTCATCCTGTTCAGTTTTTTTTTTAACTTGGTGATGTAAATAATACTTGTCATGCGAACCAGTATCAAACAAACAGGACCCCCATCACAGTTTTACCTCATTATTACAGTAATTGTAATGTTTGTAACACAAATTATGCTTTTTTCTAAATTCTGTGTGTGTGTGTGTGTGTGTGTGTGTGTGTGTGTGTGTGTGTGTGTGTGTGTGTGTGTGTGTGTGTGTGTTGGTATAAGTGGTCTATGAAGACATTTTTCTTGACTTTTCAGTGTGTTAAGATGACAATGTGGCTTATCAAGATATTATTATGTCCTTGTAAAGTAAACATTATAAACTTTGTTATATGACTGTTATAAGACTCCCTATGCGATTTCCATGAATGTCCTGATAAAGCAACAAACCTGACTTTTGCTGTATCGTGTTGTATCACTTTGCTGCCCCCAGAGGCAGGAGTTGGTATTGCAGCCACCATACACGTCCTTACAATCCATACACATGACCCATACATAATACCCAATAAGTCAAAAAATATTACTTTTTTGTATCGTGTTATAAATTTGCTGTCACTAGAGCTACAAACTGGTACTGCAGTCACTTTAAATATCCACTAATTCTTTACACAAAGCGCTCCATTTTAAAATAACCGTATTACAGAATGCTACACTGATAAGATCCAGATTTTAAGGACCGCACAACAGAGAAACCTCATGTAGAAGTGAGTATTAATCTCATATCTAAATATCTAACTCATATCTAACTCTTATTTAAAAACAGTTTTAATCATTGATTACATTCACAGTACAGTAGGCTTGCCCGTTCCAATTAGTTTACCTGGTTAAATAACCTGCATTTTAAAATAAAAAGAATGACCATTTATTAATTTTGATGTAACTAAGTAGTGATATAAAATAAAACTGAATTAACCGTACTATTTTTAACATAACAGCTACACATCTTATGATATTAACAGATAGCTATCTATCAAAGTTATAGGCCCCATTTCTGGAAATGAGTAAGAGATTGTGAAATATTAAAAATATGACTTTTTGTCATTGTTCTCTTTTTTAAAGTTATACTGTACGTTTTGTGGATTTGGAGACCTCTAGGGTGGAAATTGCTCACAGGCTTTACAGGGTGACTCACAGCAGCACACTATATTTTAGCGTTTTTATTGTATGTCATATTGTAATCATGTGATTGTGTGTGTGTGTGTGTGTGTGTGTGTATATATATATATATATATATATATATATATATATATATATATATGTATATATATATATAAACACTCCACAGCAAGCACAGGGAATATGTATTCATATGTAAACCAGACACTGGGAAATTACATATATTTTCTGCTAAAATATTATGCTATGCCTCTAATTTTAATGACTCATGTACAGTATGTCAATGGTAACACATACAGTCAGAAACAGTAACATCAGAGTATATGTCACCAAGTATCAGAACTTATAGATTAGGAGTGTTATATACAGTACAGAACTGGAATCTACACCGACTGGCTACTTCATTAAATACACCTCCTTGTGACTGCAATCACTTTCCATATTATCAGCTCCACTTACCATATAATACCTCTTTTCCACCAACAAAGTGCCGGTGCTCGTATCACGAGCTGGCGCTGGTTCCCAGGAACTAGCGAACCCTTTAAGAGCAGGCCCATGTTTCCACTGGTTTGAGAGCCGAGCGATTGCGTATCTGGATGTGGACGTTCCCGAGCCCAGAAACAGAAGTCGATAGACAAAGCATAAAAACAACATGGTGGAACACGTTCTTCATTTGAAAATTTTACTTCTTGCTTGACGATTCATTTTTCCATTGTTTTCCATCTGCTTCCATAGTTTTCACTCTTTCTATTGCTTCTTTGGAAAATGGCGTATCAACAACTTGACGTGGTGATGGCACTAGAAGACCAACACAAACTGTGCAGCAGCAGATGATCTATCGTCTCTGACTTTACATATACAAGGTGGACCGACAAGGTAGGAGTGTCTAATAGACTGGACAGTGAGTGGACACAGTGTTTAAAACCTCTAGCAGCACTATTGTGTCTGATCCACTTGTACCAGCGCAACACACACTAACACGCAACCATCACGTCAGTGTCACTGCAGTGCTGAGAATGATACTACCCAAACAGTACCTGCTCTGTGAGGGTCCTGTGGGGGTCCTGACCACTGAAGAACAGGGTGAAAGGGGGCTAACAAATTATGCAGAGAAACAGATGGACTACAGTCTGTAACTGTAGAACCACAAACTGCTCCTATATGGCCAGTGAAGCTGATAAACTGGACAATGAGTGTATAAACAAGGAGGTGAACGCAACAAAGTGGCCAGTCGGTGTATAAATCCATTTATGCACTTCACAACTTTTTTTGATGAGAATTTTTCAAGGAATAATTTTGACAGAAGGTAAAAATTAGAACAAATCCATTTGTTTGTAACATTGAAATAAATTCAGACTTTATTGAAAACTATTCATAGGGTTATAGTTGTTATAAATACTCTACAAATACAATTTACAAAACAGAAATAATGATAATTGCCACTATTTTGATTGACAATAACTAAATATAATCTTAATTATTTTTACTTATTAAAGTCAAAATTCCTTCTGAATGATGATTAGTCTGAGCATGGATGCCAAACTGTTAGTTATAGACAAACTGAAGAACAGCAACTACAGCCAATAGTCTAGAACCCAGGCTGTGAAGCCTTCTAGCAGGATCTCAGTAAAGAGTCCATGTGTGTCACTCAAAGCAGATTCACTGCTTTAACACAAAAACCTCTGAGCTGGTTGGTAGCTTGATGTCATGATGATGAGATGAAGTAACATCTTCTGACTCAGTCCATGGCTAAGATGATGATGATAACTGAGAGCTTGATGTGTATGATGGCAGTGGTGATGAAGCTTCTGCTGATGATAATGTCCAGTGGTGATGATGGCACTGATCTCCTCTTCATGGGTCCTGATGTCTTCAATGGTCCTGGGTCTGTGGTTAAGACAATAATGATGATGCCAGAGGCGATCCTGCTTCTGATGAAAATAAACGCTGGAGATAAAGTCCAGTGATGGCTGATGGTGAAGTCTCTAAATGTCTTGCTGCACTTCTTGTCAAGGCTTCCTTCTGCGTACATCCTCTGATCTGGTCCAGACCCTGAAGTCCACAGTTTGAAGACATGTAGGAGTCACTGCTGTCTAGAGCCTCGAATCCAGAAGGAACGAAGCACTGGAACCCTGAATGAAGCACAGTGAGAAAGAGAGAAAAAGAGAGAGTAAAGCTCTATTCAGACAGGTTGCACTTTCTATGAGGAGCTGGGGCAATGACAGTTCACCCTGAGGACATCTGTAATGTTTAAGAGTGATTCACACAGGATAAGAAATCTCAGGCTAAATGGAAGAGATGGGAGTGGCTGCTTTATTCATGCACTGCCTTCACTACAGGAAAGAGTAGAACAGATGTGAAAACATTTCATTTATCCATTATTTTGTCTACATAATGATTTACCTCACTGTGTTAGGTGAATGCAGTGTGTTATTAATTGCCATTAGCTTTTTTTTTTAAGTCATGTTTACATGTTCTCAGTTGTGCACGTGAGACAGGACAGAAACGCTGCATATTAGCCTGAGAAGTTGAAGTTAGCTTCCTATTCACCAGCTTCTTGTTTGATTGTTCTCCTTCTACCTTAAATGGTCCAGCAGTTACATTCTGGCTCCTCAGGCATTATAATGATAACTGCAGCATCATTTAAGGAGGAACAAGAAAATTCCCAACAAGAAGCTGGCGAATAAGAAGCCGACATCAGCTTCGTCAGAAAACACAAGTAAGCGCTTCTTTGAGCATCTCCCGACTTGAGAAACTCTGTTTCCACAGGATATGATAGTGTTTTACTAACATTTCCATTTGCACAGGATTAATATAACTGGAGGTTATTTTTATGGCTCATTTTACAGAAGATAAAAGGCATTAGCATCTTTACTGACACGGGAGCAAATTGAACTGAATATACTTTATAGTCTATTATTAAAACATTTGTACTCATGAAATTGTTCAACCTCAAAGATCACACATCACACACTCCCCACACCATCACATTCACTCCAATCATAAACTCTGACTTACTCCTCCGTTTCATGTTCTCCTGACATGCCCTTCCAGAGTTACAACACAACTCTATTATAAATGTTAATGTTTTAAAATGTTAAAACTCCCTTAATGCCTACTGGTGTGATCATTTATAATAAACAGGTAAGCTAATAAAACATTGTCCATCACTGGATAAAAAAAAAACCTGCTGATACAATTTATGAAAGAAATATGACTGGATTAAAATGTTACTTTTCAGAGTCCACATTTGTATATAAAAACAGATGTAGAACTATTTTACTGTCACAAAGATTACATAGAAAACATTTCTCTACAGTAAACTATTTCACATCAAACCACTCTGAATGACTTTAATATTACACTGCAATGATTCAACCATGCAGGATTTGAACAGTTACTGTTATTCCCCTTTAAAATTAATATTTCATACCATGTTTCCAGTCTAGAGATGATAAGATGTGATGATCCACCGTCATTCTCTCAGAGATAAATCTTCAGGGGCTCTCCTGGTTACACAGAAAACTGCATCTGAAAAACACACACACACACACACACACACACACACACACACACACACACACACACACAGAATGATAGAAAAAAATGATATAATTAGCACTATAATAACTACAGTTACAATGATAATGAACTTAAAAAGGTATGATATTAAAGTGTAGAGTGTGATTAGAAGCCTGGTGGGGGTCCTCGTGGTTTGCTAGAAACCATGTACGGTGCCAGCGTCTCAAGGATCCGGGTGTTGCTGGAATGGTGAGTCCTGAAACAGCCATCTGAACCAATGGATACCATCTTCAGTGTCTTCCCCACTTTGGTTTGCTGCAAAACACACACAGAGAAATGCTGAAAATGCTTACATTTATAATTGGACACAATTTTACAAACTACTAAGTTACAATCTATTAACTGAACTGCAAAAGTACACAATGAAGTACTAACCAGAGTAACATTCTGCAGTGATGTCTCCACTGATTCAGTGCGAAGGTAGAAGGTCGCCTCGCTGATTGATGTTCCAAAACGCTGAATGAGCAGATGAGATGTTGATGAAAACATCTAAACAGGGCAATCTGGCAGCAAAGGTCTTACGGTCCAAATGAGATTACAGCTTTACCTTGATGCAGGCCACAGCAGCCACAGTAGCGAAGTGCTGAGGAGGAAGCTGTAAAATCAGTGAACACCATGAGGTTCAAATAAAAAGGCAGTAAAACAGACAGAAATGGCAGAAAACATGATCACAGTCAAATGATGAACCTGCTCCAATAACTGAGTCTCACCTCCGGGAACAGATGATAAAATTCGTTGCTGAGCACCCACCAGTGCTCAGACTCCAGCCCCTCACAGATGGTCCTGTGTTGGAGCTTCAACTCCACCAGCTGCAGGAATCATGAAAACATCTCATTAACTTCACCATCGTCACACTCAGAATCAAACTACAACAGTCAGTAAAGTGTTTCTCTGTGCTGAAAAGTGAATCATTGGCAAAATAATCAGCTGAAACGAACCTTCGTGCTGTCAAAACGTGGCTGTGAGAAGGTGTAAGCAAACATCCTGTTTGCTCTGTCCAAAGCTTGGCAGTGCTGCTACAGGGACAGAGGAGAATAAAGTGTTTGGGGGAGACTGCAGTACTAATCACATATTAGTGGGAAAAATTCTTTCTTTGAATTGAATCAGTGTGAAGAACAGAATTTTACCTCAAATCTCACCAGCGCTCCGCAAGAAAGGGGTGGGATGAAGACCGCCTGCTGCCAGCTGAGCACAGAAACCTCCTACAGCAAAGACAAATCAGTGGTTAATACAGGGACATTGGTGTAGTCAAGTCTGAATAAACTTTATCTTCATGACCTTTAGCCATTTTAAACTGATGAGTAAGAAAGACTACCTGTGGCACGGGGGCACAGCCTGAAGGTAAGATGGCCAGCCTGTGTTCCTCCATTCCTGAGGAAAATAGTTTAAATAGTAACTGGCATGTTCAGGATCCTGAAGGGCTTTACAGTGTAAAGAGAATCTGCAGCAATGTTCAACAACTCTCCTGAATGAAGGGCAGCTGAAGGGTCACTATGATCTGACCGTTTGTTACTCTGGGGCTGAATTACAGAAACATCTTAACTCTGATATCTTATCTGTTTAGTAACCATGACAACTTCAGTTAGGACTGACTTTAGGACAAAACCTATCACAGAACAACAGTTCCTAACTTCATGATCTCATCCTAACTCCAGATCAGAAAACAGTATCACAGAAACATCCTGACTAGACAAATTTTCCTAATTACTGTCCCAACTTTAGGACAAGGCCAGTGTTACTCTAACCTCTGTTTTAACGGTCTGTTTCTATTGTCTTTAGACAACTCTCAGACTGCAATAGAGCCCCCTGTTGCCCCACTGAGGGCAAACTGGCAGCCCAATGACTTTTGCTCAGCGTTTTCCAGGCAGTCAACCAGTGGTTAAACAGAGTATTAGACAAAATGTCATGTCCATCACTTTTTCCACTCACAGTCCTAGAGGGGGTCGATCTTATCAAGCCATTGGACCAATATCTGCTTAGTATCCGGGCTGTGACAGGCAGCATAGTTCACTACCAGCATAATGACTTTACATTTATCCCTGCTGCAAAATGGTGGGTTGACTTTTGATGTTTTAGTTTTTTCTAAATATGCGTTTTAAAAAGCCCAGCAGACTCGATCTACCCCGTCTCCTCTCATCGACTTCGTGTGTTAATGTTGGTGAAAGCTCGTCTAATGAGCTATTCCAGTGCTGGTGGTGAATAATGAGGAGACAGAGCTGGTCTGTGTCTGTTTATTAGGAGGAATAACGTTAGCGCTGCTGGTTAAAAGCGTTTGGGAAGTAGAAACTGACGCTGCTCTGATAAACAGCACTGAGCGCTTTCACTACATTCACATCTTACAGTTTATCACACTGTAGTTTGGACCTTTTCACATCAAGAACTGCAGCTCTGTGACAAACTGACTCACATTTTTCACATTATTGTGGAGAAGTGTTCACGTTTCGGCTGCGCGCGGATCGTCTGTTGCTCAGTAACAGACACAAGTGATTAGCTTTAGGCTAAAGTTAGCTAACGTTACTGACACAAAACAAAGTGAAATCCCTCCATATCACCCAGTCTCGGCCTGTTAAAGTCTTCAACCGGTCACTTAAATAAAAAGCGCATTTTTTAAAAGTCTTTCTCCCCAAAAGCCCCTCAGACCTGTTTTCCACTAAAGCCCACCGTCAGCTGTAGCTGCTGCAGGTCAGAACACGCTGTCAGGATCAGCAGCACTAAGTTTCTCTCTCTGCGGCCGTTTTTCTACATCAGGTGTCTCTCTTAGCGCCCTATGCTGGCAGAAATATCCGCTCCTAACTCACCGTCGCAGCCGTCCGTCTGGGTCGCTGCATCTTCGTCCCTCGTCGTCCGCTGTCCGTCCTGGATCCGCCACCTGTAAAAAAGAAGAGCAGACGTTACAGCTGCTGCTGAGATGCCGGCGGCCCAAAGAACCGCTGGCCGCAGCTGAGCGCCGAAGATGAACGCAGGAAGCTTCATCTTAAAGCAGAAGGACTCCGGTAGTTCGCTGAGAGTGAGAGCTCAAGAGAAAGCAGCTTGATCGTTTGGGTGTCGGTGAACGACTGAACGATTTTAGACGTTCAGCTTCTTTAATGTTCTATGGAACGTTCTTTCACCTTGGTAACGGTCTTTAGTTCAAAACATGTTTAAGTTACGTGACAGCGGTGTTTGTAACATACAGTCCATCAAACTTCACATCTCACCTTTAAACTCATCTTGTGGTTTGAAAACTGTTGCAGACAGAGAGACAAATAAGACAAATAAGAAAGAAGATGTAGAGAATTTACAGAGAGATTAACATAGTAGCTCTGTGTAAAGGAGATTTAGACTGTATTTACTGTAAAATAGCTCTACAAGTGGAACAAATCAGAGTCTTAATCCTGCTGTGTCTTACAGGAAAGTGTCCCTGAAAGACAGTAAAAGACAAGATGGAGATGAAGAGTGAAAACAGTTTGATTCACTTTACTGAACCAGTTCATGCTTCACTCTAAATGAACACATTATTATGAATATCTAAGAATGTTAAGCTTCACTTTAAAATACATTTTGTACTTTTTAGACCTTTTTCTTTGACATGGATTTTGACGTGTCTGAGGTGCTCATGGTTAAATTTAATGTCTTTTAAGTGTAAATTCAATAACAACTTTATAAAATGTATGTATTTTTCATCAAGGTATAAAATGTTTTTAAATTATTTAGGTATTTAGTTTATTCATAAATGTGTTTACCTGTTCACACATGTTCAAGATCTGCTGTCCAATTTGTCATCTTGGGATGTCTGACCCTTTAAGAAAGTGAACTTGTACATGACTTCACAACAGTCATGTTGTTGTATCTACAATGCACTGAAGACCTGTAAAAAGGTTCAAATGTCTAACTTGTCATTGTCCACCCTGTCATTTATCTTGCCATGACAGGGTGGACACATACATTATATTTCCAAAAGTATTCACTCACCAAATCATTGAATTCAGGTGTTCCAATCACTTCCATGGCCTCAGGTGTATAAAACCAAGCACCTAGGCCTGCAGACTGCTTCTACAAATATTAGTGAAAGAATGGGTCACTCTCAGGAGCTCAGTGAATTCCAGTGTGATACCATGCTAGGATACCATGCAAGTCTAGTCGTGTAATTTTCTCACTACTAAATATTCCACAGTCAACTGTCAGTGGGATTATAACAAAGTGGATGTGATTGAGAATGACAGCAACTCAGCCACAAAGTGGTAGGCCACGGAAAATGACAGAGCTGGGTCAGCGGATGCTGAGCCACATAATGCACAGAGGTCACCAACTTTCTGCAGACCCAATCACTACAGACCTCCAAACTTCATGTGGCCTTCAGATCAGCTCAAGAACAGCGCAGAGAGCTTCATGGAATGGGTTTTCATGGCGAGCAGCTGTATCCAAGCATTACATCACCAAGAGCAATGCAAAGTATCAAATGCAGTGGTGTTAAGTGCCGCTACTGGACTCTAGAGCAGTGGAGATGCGTTCACTGGAGTGATGAATCGTGCTTGTGCATCTGGCAATCCGATGGATGAGTCTGGGTTTAGCGGCTGCCACGAGAACAGTAATTGTCTGACTGCATTGTGCCAAGTGTAAAGTTTGGTGGAGGTGGGATTATAATGTGAGGTTGTTTTTCAGGAGTAGGGCTTGGCCCCTTAGTTCCAGTGAAAGGTCCTCTCAAAGCTTCAGCAGACCAAGAGATTTTGGACAATTTCATGCTCCCAACTTTGTGGGAACAGTTTGGGTACAGCCCTTTTCTGTTCCAACATGACTGCACACCAGTGCACAAAGCAAGGTCCATAAAGGCATGGATGAACGAATTTGACTGGTCTGCACAGAATCCTGACCTCAACCCAATAGAACACCTTTGGGATGAAGCGGAGACTACAAGCCAGGCCTTCTCGTCCAACATCAGTGTCTGATCTCACAAATGCGCTTCTGGAAGAATGGCCAAAAATTCCCATAAACACACTCCTAAACCTTGTGCAAAGCCTTCCCAGAAGAGTTGAAGCTGTTATAGCTGCAAAGGGTGGGGTGACATCATATTAAACCCTATGGATTAAGATTGGAATGTCACTCAAGTTCATTTGCGTGTGCAGATGAGTAAATATTTTTGGCAATATAATGTACATGTCATGTGCTTGTTTTTTATTGTTGTTTTTCTTGGTTTTATATAATTAATTATATAATTCATAACATATAATAAATATTAATAGTTTCTATTAACTGTTGAACTATTAATGTTAAAAGAATCAAACTGTAACAAGAGCACTTAAATAGTCAGCATGACCAAAACACAGACACACTCAGTCCCTCACTCACCCAGAGTCACTCTCCTCTCTCATAAGCTGAGGTGTTTATGATGGGCACACTGTTAATGAAACTACTGCCATTGTTGTAAATGTGAAATGTTCTTGTCCACCCTGTCATATCCTGGTCCACCTCGTCATCTTCATGTTTTATTAGAATAAATCAGAAATTCTTCACATGTAAACAAAGCATCATAATTGCTTTATTATACAGAAGAGTCTCAAAGACTCAGCACACCGATAATGACTCATAGGGTTTTCTGCTCACTCCAAATGCAGTCATTAAACAAAGACATGTTTGATGTCCAAGTTCTGCTTCTTTAGTGTAGTATTAGGGCTGCTAGGCTAACAGTGCTAACAAGCATGGGAAGAAAATAGTCATCTAAATGGTTTCTGCAAATACAGGCCAAAATCTTCATCATATTTGCTTCAAATTATGTTAATACGCTACATAAACGTTTTTGTAAAACAGTTTAGTAGAACTGCATGGACATATTCACACATTTAATCTTAAATTGGAACTGCAATGTCATCTGGATAATGTCCTGCTTTTCTGTACTATTCCTTCTTCAAACTCTGGGAGGATGTAATGCAGTGTTGTAAAATGTCACTAAACAGATATGTAGCTTCAGCACTGTCATATCACAGCCTTGCTGTAAGACAGTTGGAAGTTGAATATTAAATTTTGATAAACCTACAAAAATGAGGAGTCATGTGATGCATCAAAATGAACAGCAAAGGACTTTTATTCTAACATGTTCTTAAGAAAGAGTGGTGACCCAAAGAAGAGCCCAAGTGACCTTTAAGTTCAAAGCCAAGGTCAGTGGCCCTTTCATGACTCCTAAAAAAAGAAAGAAATTGAGTTAGAATTTGTCAGTAAGGTGGTTTGTCCCCAGGAAAACCATAAAAATGTAATATAAAAAGATAAATGTTCATATACTTGAAATGTTTATTGTTGAAATGTATGTTTATACATACATTTTAAGAACACATGTTTACATTGGTGTCCAAGTACAAAGATTACTTTAAGTTACATACTGATAAATGTGATTAAATATTAATTCTTTTTTTCTTTTGTCTCGTTGCACTAGCTGACATTGTCTTGGTGAAAAATTCAATGATCCAGTCTAAAACGAATTCAAAACTATGAAAGTTATCATCATCATCGTTAACCACTAGTCCAGATAGGGTCGCGGTAGCAGTTGAGGGAGCAGAGAATCCCAGACAACCCTGTCCCTTGCAACTTCCTCCAACTCATTCCCGGGGACCCCAAGTCTCTCCCAGGCCAACTTGGAGATATAATCCATGATGATCAGATGCCCGAACCACCCCAGCTGGCTCCTCTCAATGCTGAGGAGTAGCGGTTCTACTTTGAGCTCCTCCGGGATGACAGAGCTCCTCACTCTATCAAATAGTGTAGCCTGCCACCCTATGAATAAAGCTCATTTCTGCCGCTTGTATTCCAGAGCTCGTTCTTTCGGTCATTACCCACAGCTCATGACCATAGGTGAGAGTCGGGATGTAGACCGACCGGTAAACAGAGAGCTTTGCCTTTTGGCTCAGCTCCCTCTTCACCACTACAATCCGGCAGGGTGACCACATTACTGCTGCTGCCTGTCCCAGCCTGCAGCCGATCATATGATCCCTCTTTCCATCACTGGTGAACAAGACCCAAAGATACCTCAACACCTTTCCCCTTACCTGGAGCGGGCATGCCATCCTTTTCCGGGGTAAGACCATGGACTCAGACTTGGAGGTGCTGACCCGCATACCAACCGCTTCACACTCAGCTGCAAACTGGAGGCATCCATGTGATTCAGCCAAAAGAACAACATCATCTGCAAACAGCAGAGACACCACCCTCCGGCCTCCACACATCATGCCCTCCTGACTCCGGCTACACCCTGATATTCTGTCCATGAATATCACAAACAGGAGCAAAGACAGAGCACAACCATGGCGGAGCCCAATGCTAACACTGAAAGGGTCTGACTTAATGCCAATTATATGAACACAGCTCTCACTCTGGGAGTACAGAGATCGAATGGCCCGGAGTACCCCATACTCCCGGAGGACCTCCCACAAGATATCTCGGGGAACACGGTCATATGCCTTCTCCTAGTCTAAAAAACATATGTAGACTGGGTTGACAAACTCCCATGCCCCCTTAACAATCTGTGAGAGGGTGAAAAGCTGGTCCATTGTTCCATGGCCAGGACGGAATCCACATTGTTCCTCGTCAATCTGATGTTCAACTATCAGTCAGAGTCTCTTTTCGGGCACATTGGCATAGACTTTCCCAGGGAGGCTGAGCAGTGTGATACCCCAATAGTTGGCACACACCCTCCGGTACCCCTTTTTAAAAATAGAGACCACCACCCTGGTCTGCCAGTCCAAGGGTACTGTTCCTGAGGTCCATGTAATATTGCAGAGGCGTGTTAGCCATGACAGCCCCACAGAATCTAAGCATCTCTGAACAAATCTCATCCACCCCAGTGCCTTGCCACTGAGGAGCTTACCAACTACCTCAGTGACCTACAACAGGGAAATGGAACTGAGGTCTTGATGTGTATGATGGCAGTGGTGATGCTGCTCCTGATGGAGAAGAAAATCATATGACGACAGTGTCCAGTGGTTCACAATTCATGACTATCAGGAATGGTCAGCCTGTTCAGTCTGTGTTTGATCCACTTGTACCAGCACAACACAAACTAACATACCACCACCACTTCACTGTTACTGTAGTGCTGAGAAGGATTCACTACGCAAATAGTACCTGCTCTGTGAGGGTCTATGGGGAGTCCTGACCACTGAATAACAGGGTAAAAGGGGGCTAACAAAGTAGCAGATAAACAGATGGAATCCAGTCTGTAATTGTAGAACTACAAAGTGCACCTATATAGTAAATGGAGCTGATAAAACAGATAATGAGAACTTTTGAAAACAGGAATTTCCCTTGATTATTGAACAATATAACTATGATTATTTTCTGCCAAGTCTCCAGTCTGGTGATGAGTAGATGTGATACTCCACTGTCACACTCAGAGAGGAAAACATCCAGAGGCTCTTCTGACTACACATAAAACTACATCTAAAAAACATACATACAGACACACACAGACATTGAATTTAATTCAAATAGGTTGTTAAACGTTTTACATTTACAGCATTTGGCTGACACTCTTATCCAGAGCGACTTACAATTTGATCATTTTACACAGGGAGGCCAAGGTGGTGTTAGGAGTCTTGCCCAAGGACTCTTATTGGTATAGTGTAGGGGATTGAACCCCAGTCTACAGTGTAGAAGGCAAAGGTGTTAACCACTACACCATCCAACCATCCAAGGTAAGGGGAATGGACCTGCCCCTAGTGGAGGTGTTGATAAAGGCTCCTTATCCATCTACAATGTTTGTGACAATACAATATCATGAAATTCACTTACAAAACTGTAATGTTGATTTGCCCTAAAGCTCCCTTCCCCTTAACTTACATAAAGAATCTGTAATCTTAATGTTATTGCCAAACAAGGTGAAGGTTGAATCAGGGTAGGCACTTGAGCACATTTTCCCATTTCCCTCACTCACATTAACAATCCATAATCTTGATTTATATATCTGTTATTTTATCATGACTTTAAACCTAGCACAGCACTATCCCTAAAACCCCAAACCATAATTTGGGGCCTAACCCCTAAACGTTTCCTCAGATGTACAACAGTGGTTTTAATGTCTGATTGTGAACCTTAAATAAATTTTTTTGGGTTAAAAGTTTGTATTTGTACCTTTCCATAAACGATTGTTTTAAAACAGAACAGTAAAATAAAAAGCCTGGAGACGAGACGGGGTGTGTGGAGAAAATATCATTTCAGTGGATTATGGTACAGTAATGTTCCCTGATTAAAGGTACTAAGGTGGACCCTTGAGGGTCCCACCCCAGTAACAAAAGGGGCACTGACCCAGAGACAGCTTAACACCTTTATTTATGACAGGATGTGTTTGTTCTCGGTGCAATTAGTCATTGGGACAAAGTAGGCTAGCAGTGGATGAGCAATAAAAATAAATTTGTGTTTTCATTTATGTGTTTATGTGTTTATCTTTCATACCTCACAGAATTGCAATCACTGTCATAAAAAGCCAAAACATTCCCCTTGCTTTAGCAAAGTGTATATGGTATATGAGAGAAATATAGCAGCTCTCAGAAGCAGTATCACTTATCCTAATGAGAATTATTCACAAGCAAATCCCTCTTTTGAACTTCACAAAACAAAGCTCTAAGTTAAATTTACCTACAGCAGCAGCAGCTCAGGGAACCTGAATTTTCTCTTGACGAAGTGCAAATAACTGCAAACACAGACAGTAATTTCTGCTTTGAATTTGTAAAATACTTAAATATTTTGACTAATAATAAAATGTGAATGGTTTATTTTCCTTAAAATGTTAAACAGGATTTCAATACTAAATTGTTTCTGTTCTTTGAAATGCAGGACAGGAGGAATCTCCCAGCATGCTTCAGGCTCTGCAGATGCTCTGTAGTGAAGTTCAACCAAACTATAACAACGGCAGTCAGAAGAGCGCCTAGCTATTTTAGTGATGGACATCACAACAGGTCACTACATGTTCACTACCTAACAACTTCTGCACAGGATCTCAGGATTTTGCACCACTGAACTCCAGCAAAGTGAAATCTGCATATTTACGCATGAATTTTTGTTTACACAATGTACATTTTTAGTGCATTCTTATTTTAACTTCATTTTTTAATTACTCAAATTGTTTGGAGCTCCTTTAAATTTCATTTATGAATAAATTCTATAAGCAAAGTCTGCTGAGGCCTGCACCCCAAGTGACTATCTTGGAAGTTTGCATTATCCCTTTAACAGCCTAGAAGAATGGTAGAAATAGACAGCACTATAGCGCTGCAGCTATAAAATGTGATTTCTGCTGTTTCGGAGGTTCCTCAGATAACCTATGCATTCTTTTTTCAGTAACAATGATCGAATATACTGTATTTGTATGATAGAAATGTGCAAGATGTACAAACCGGAGATAAACTGGATTTTCATCCTCATAGGCTAGTGAGTAAGTCAACATTCCTGTTCATTGTATTTAAGTACTATTATCTATTGTGGCAGTTGTATGTAATGTTATTATATCAAGAAAGCTGTAGTTGTCCTGACTTTTATCTCAGTGCTTTGCAGAGAGATGGGAATTGTTTGCATAGCAGGCGGTTCTTACGCCTGCCTTTTCATCCCGCATTGCTCGCTAGCTGCTTAACACAGGATGACAAGTTTTCATAAGCACAGAGCCGGAGAGGCCACTAGGGGTCCTAAAGAAAGGGGCAATGTCTATGTTTCTGCATTTGCAGAGAAGTGGGCACTTCTTGCAATAGGCAAGATCAGTATGAATCGGCACAACTGTTATTTCAAGGATTTTAAAACAGGTTAATTGTTTGTCCTGTCACTCATCACACTGTAACAAGAGCACTTAAATAGTCAGCATGACACACTCAGTCTCTCACCACCCAGTGAGTAAATATGAAATGTTGTAAATATGAAATGATCTTATTATGAACAATGCCTCCCACCCACTCTACGACACAGTGATGAGCTCATTCAGCTCAAGACTCACTCATTCTTACCTGTGGCCATCAAACTCTATAACTCCTCCCTCAGTGTGTGATTCACAAAACTCAATACGAAACTGTTCATATGTGCAATATTAACAATTGTGTGTGCAATAACTCAGAGGGACACTAACTTAATTTAAATAATTGTAACTGCTTTATACCTGATGTTTCATATTACTATCACAATCACCGCCACCTTACTATATTCATAAGTACTTTAAATTTTTAAATACTGTAAATTTCTCTATATTGTCTTAAATTATTAGTAAAGTGTTTATTTTTACATAAGTGGCTGCAACTGTAACAACTGCAATTTCCCCCTGGGATCAATAAAGGAATCTGAATCTGAATCTTGTCAGGTGTAATACCTGCCTTCATCACCAGAGGTCATCCTCACCTGAGTACTGACTTGATTCCTCCACTGTTGGATATTTTAGAGTAACTAGACCTTTTTCTGAAGTCTTTGACTCTGTTTATTGACCCCCCTTTGGTACCACTGCTGTTTCATTATCTTTTTTTTGACTTTTTGGACTGGCTCTGTCTCTGATTCAGATTTTTGTGATCTTTTTACTGTGTTTTTGAGTAAACAGGAATTATGGTTACCAATCATTTTTAGGGCCCATACGAGTTACTGTGAAAAACAGGACACCATGTCTCTCTGAAAATGACTCCATAGTTTCTACAACTTTCTAAACATCATTTATGTATGTTGTCTTTTTACATGACAGGGTGGACACAACATGTAGTTGCATCATAAGATGTAGACTTGACCTTGCAAAATAAAGTGTTTAAGTTTCACGCAGACGTTTTCTGTGTATTTCACTCTTTTAGTGATGATGAATATTAAAAATAATTAAAAACCTTAAGTCATTTTTTGAAAGTTCTGAGAAGTCACAGCATATGATTGGCCGATTTGGAATTTGACAGTGACTTAAACCGTTTCCACAAATATTCACCAAAATCTTCATAGACTTGCTTTGAATTATGTTCATAAACTACCTAAACTCAATGAATAAGAGCATTTTAGAAGAACTGCATGGATATTCCTTATTTACACTTTTAATCTAAACTGGAACTACATCATCATCTGCATAACGTCCTGCTTGTCAGTATTATTCCTTCTTTAAACTCTGGGAGGATTTAATGCAGGAGCGTGTTGTAAAATATCACTATGCAGGTATGTAGCCTTAGCACAGTTCTAAGGCTTCAGAGAGTTAAAAACTGAATGTCCAGTTATGATAAAACCTATGAAAATGGGGAGTTTTCATGTCGTAGCAAAACCAACTGAAGAAGACTTTTATTTTGACGTCTTTAAAAAGTGATCTTCATGGTGCAATAACAAGGTTAGCAGCCCTTTTATGAGTAAAAATGTAAAAACTCTAATTTATTGTCACAGGTGTCAGTCAGGTGGTTTGACCCCAGGAAAACCATGAAAATGTGTCTTGTTTAAAATGAATTTATACCTTTTATAGCAGCTACAAAACAAATATAAATGCATTGATCAGATTCTAGCAGGTATAAAAATGCACTTCACAACTTTTTTTTGATGAGAATTTTTCAAGGAATAATTTTGACAGAAGGTAAAAATTAGAACAAATCTATTTGTTTGTAACATTGAAATAAATTCGGACTTTATTGAAAACTATTCATAGGGTTATAGTTGTTATAAATACTCTACAAATACAATTTACAAAACAGAAATAACGATAATTATATGCTGTTGAGACTTGCCACTATTTTGATTGACAATAACTAAATATAATCTTAATTATTTTTACTTATTAAAATCAAAAGCCCATCTGAATGATGATTAGTCCGAGCATGGATGCCAAACTGTTAGTTATAGACAAACTGAAGAACAGTAACTACAGCCAACAGTCTAGAACCCAGGCTGTGAAGCCTTCCAGCAGGATCTCAGTAAAGAGTCCATGTATGTCACACAAAGCAGATTCACTGCTTTAACGCAAAAACCTCTGAGCTGGTTGGTAGCTTGATGTCATGATGATGAGATGAAGTAACATCTTCTGACTCAGTCCATGGCTAAGATGATGATGATAACTGAGATCTTGATGTGTATGATGGCAGTGGTGATTAAGCTTCTGCTGATGATAATGTCCAGTGGTGATGATGGCGCTGATCTCCTCTTCATGGGTCCTGATGTCTCCAATGGTCCTGGGTCTGTGGCTAAGACAATAATGATGATGCCAGAGGTGATCCTGCTTCTGATGAACATAAACGCTGGAGATAAAGTCCAGTGATGGCTGATGGTGAAGTCTCTAATGGTCTTGCTGCACTTCTTGTCAAGGCTTCCTTCTGCGTACATCCTCTGATCTGGTCCAGACCCTGAAGTCCACAGTTTCTTGATGACATGTAGGAGTCACTGCTGTCTAGAGCCTCGAATCCAGGAGGAACGATGCACTGGAACCCTGAATGAAGCACAGTGAGAAAGAGAGAAAAAGACAGAGTAAAGCTCTATTCAGACAGGTTGCACTTTCTATGAGGAGGTGGGCAATGAAAGTTCACCTTGAGGACACCTGTAATGTTTAAGAGTGATTCACACAGGATAAGAAATCTCAGGCTAAATGGAAGAGATGGGAGTGGCTGCTTTATTCATGCACTGCCTTCACTACAAGAAAGAGTAGAACAGATGTGAAAACATTTCATTTATCCATTATTTTGTCTACATAATGATTTACCTCACTGTGTTAGGTGAATGCAGTGTGTTATTAATTGCCATTAGCTTTTTTTTTTTGTCATGTTTACATGTTCTCAGTTGTGCACGTGAGACAGGACAGAAACGCTGCATATTAGCCTGAGAAGTTGAAGTTAGCTTCCTATTCACCAGCTTCTTGTTTGATTGTTCTCCTTCCACCTTAAATGGTCCAGCAGTTACATTCTGGCTCCTCAGGCATTATAATAATAACTGCAGCATCATTTAAGGAGGAACAAGAAAATTCCCAACAAGAAGCTGGCGAATAAGAAGCCGACTTCAGCTTCGTCAGAAAACACAAGTAAGCGCTTCTTTGAGCATCTCCCGACTTGAGAAACTCTGTTTCCACAGGATATGATAGTGTTGTACTAACATTTCCATTTGCACAGGATTAATATAACCTGAGGTTATTTTTATGGCTCATTTTACAGAAGATAAAAGGCATTAGCATCTTTACTGACACGGGAGCAAATTGAACTGAATATACTTTATAGTCTATTATTAAAACATTTTTACTCATGAAATTGTTCAACCTCAAAGATCACACATCACACACTCCCCACACCATCACATTCACTCCAATCATAAACTCTGACTTACTCCTCTGTTTCATATTCTCCTGACATGCCCTTCCAGAGTTACAACACAACTCTATTATAAATGTTAATGTTTTAAAATGTTAAAATTCCCTTAATGCCTACTGGTGTGATCATTTATAATAAACAGGTAGGCTAATAAAACAAAAAAAAACCTGCTGATACAATTTATGAAAAAATTACTGGATTAAATTGTTACTTTTCAGAGTATTTGTATATAAAAATGCCTTTAATAAGCTAAAACTGTCCTTAAGAGGGGAATTCAAAACTGTACACTGTACATATACATATATACACAGTAGTTCTGAGATAATGTCATAGAGTAAAACAGTTTTTTAAAACTTTTGTGGTTGAGGGATTTGTAAAGTTTTGTAAGGCAATATAGTCCCTTATGAAATCTGAATTTTTCAGATGTAGAACTATTTTACTATCACAAAGATTACATAGAAAACTTTTCTCTACAGTAAACTATTTCACATCAAACCACTCTGAATGACTTTAATATTACACTGCAATGATTCAACCATGCAGGACTTGAACAGTTACTGTTATTCCCCTTTAAAATAAATATTATTTCATACCATGTTTCCAGTCTAGAGATGATAAGATGTGATGATCCACCGTCATTCTCTCAGAGATAAAACTTCAGGGGCTCTCCTGGTTACACAGAAAACTGCATCTGAAAAACACACACACACACACACACACACAGAATCATAGAAAAAAACTATATAATTACCACTATAATAACTACAGTCACTATGATAATGAACTTAAAAAGGTATGATATTAAAGTGTAGAGTGTGATTAGAAGCCTGGTGGGGGTCCTCGTGGTTTGCTAGAAACCATGTACGGTGCCGCCGTCTCAAGGATCCGGGTGTTGCTGGAATGGTGAGTCCTGAAACAGCCATCTGAACCAATGGATACCATCTTCAGTGTCTTCCCCACTTTGGTTTGCTGCAAAACACACACAGAGAAATGCTGAAAATGCTTACATTTATAATCGGACACAATTTTACAAACTACTAAGTTACAATCTATTAACTGAACTGCAAAAGTACACAATGAAGTACTAACCAGAGTAACATTCTGCAGTGATGTCTCCACTGATTCAGTGTGAAGGTAGAAGGTCGCCTCGCTGATCGATGTTCCAAAACGCTGAATGAGCAGATGAGATGTTGATGAAAACATCTAAACAGGGCAATCTGGCAGCAAAGGTCTTACGGTCCAAATGAGATTACAGCTTTACCTTGATGCAGGCCACAGCAGCCACAGTAGCGAAGTGCTGAGGAGGAAGCTGTAAAATCAGTGAACACCATGAGGTTCAAATAAAAAGGCAGTAAAACAGACAGAAATGGCAGAAAACATGATCACAGTGAAATGATGAACCTGCTCCAATAACTGAGTCTCACCTCCGCGAACAGATGATAAAATTCGTTGCTGAGCACCCACCAGTGCTCAGACTCCAGCCCCTCACAGATGGTCCTGTGTTGGAGCTTCAACTCCACCAGCTGCAGGAATCATGAAAACATCTCATTAACTTCACCATCGTCACACTCAGAATCAAACTACAACAGTCAGTAAAGTGTTTCTCTGTGCTGAAAAGTGAATCATTGGCAAAATAATCAGCTGAAACGAACCTTCGTGCTGTCAAAACGTGGCTGTGAGAAGGTGTAAGCAAACATCCTGTTTGCTCTGTCCAAAGCTTGGCAGTGCTGCTACAGGGACAGAGGAGAATAAAGTGTTTGGGGGAGACTGCAGTACTAATCACATATTAGTGGGAAAAATTTGTTCTTTGAATTGAATCAGTGTGAAGAACAGAATTTTACCTCAAATCTCACCAGCGCTCCAAAAGAAAGGGGTGGGATGAAGACCGCCTGCTGCCAGCTGAGCACAGAAACCTCCTACAGCAAAGACAAATCAGTGGTTAATACAGGGACATTGGTGTAGTCAAGTCTGAATAAACTTTATCTTCATGACCTTTAGCCATTTTAAACTGATGAGTAAGAAAGACTACCTGTGGCACGGGGGCACAGCCTGAAGGTAAGATGGCCAGCCTGTGTTCCTCCGTTCCTGAGGAAAATAGTTTAAATAGTAACTGGCATGTTCAGGATCCTGAAGGGCTTTACAGTGTAAAGAGAATCTGCAGCAATGTTCAACAACTCTCCTGAATGAAGGGCAGCTGAAGGGTCACTATGATCTGACCGTTGTTACTCTGGGGCCGTATTACAGAAACATCTTAACTCTGAAATCTCATCTGTTTAGTAACCATGACAACTTTAGTTAGGACTTAGTTTAGGACAAAACCTATCACAGAGCAACAGTTCCTAACTTCATGATCTCATCCTAACTCCAGATCAGAAAACAGTATCACAGAAACATCCTGACTAGACACATTTTCCTAATTACTGTCCCAACTTTAGGACAAGGCCAGTGTTACTCTAACCTCTGTTTTAACGGTCTGTTTCTATTGTCTTTAGACAACTCTCAGACTGCAATAGAGCCCCCTGTTGCCCCACTGAGGGCAAAACTGGCAGCCCAATGACTTTTGCTCAGCGTTTTCCAGGCGGCCAACCAGTGGTTAAACAGAGTATTAGACAAAATGTCATGTCCATCACTTTTTCCACTCACAGTCCAAGAGGGGGTCGATCTTATCAAGCCATTGGACCAATACCTGCTTAGTATCCGGGCTGTGACAGGCAGCATAGTTCACTACCAGCATAATGACTTTACATTTATCCCTGCTGCAAAATGGTGGGTTGACTTTTGAGATGTTTTAGTTTCTCTAAATATGCGTTTTAAAAAGCCCAGTAGACTCGATCTACCCCGTCTCCTCTCATCGACTTCGTGTGTTAATGTTGGTGAAAGCTCGTCTAATGAGCTATTCCAGTGCTGGTGGTGAATAATGAGGAGACAGAGCTGGTCTGTGTCTGTTTATTAGGAGGAATAACGTTAGCGCTGCTGGTTAAAAGCGTTTGGGAAGTAGAAACTGACGCTGCTCTGATAAACAGCACTGAGCGCTTTCACTACATTCACATCTTACAGTTTATCACACTTTAGTTTGGACCTTTTCACATCAAGAACTGCAGCTCTGTGACAAACTGACTCACATTTTTCACATTATTGTGGAGAAGTGTTCACGTTTCGGCTGCGCGCGGATCGTCTGTTGCTCAGTAACAGACACAACAAGTGATTAGCTTTAGGCTAAAGTTAGCTAACGTTACTGACACAAAACAAAGTGAAATCCCTCCATATCACCCAGTCTCGGCCTGTTAAAGTCTTCAACCGGTCACTTAAATAAAAAGCACATTTTTTAAAAGTCTTTCTCCCCAAAAGCCCCTCAGACCTGTTTTCCACTAAAGCCCACCGTCAGCTGTAGCTGCTGCAGTTCAGAACACGCTGTCAGGATCAGCAGCACTAAGTTTCTCTCTCTGCGGCCGTTTTTCTACATCAGGTGTCTCTCTTAGCGCTCTATGCTGGCAGAAATATCCGCTCCTAACTCACCGTCGCAGCCGTCCGTCTGGGTCGCTGCATCTTCGTCCCTCGTCGTCCGCTGTCCGTCCTGGATCCGCCACCTGTAAAAAAGAAGAGCAGACGTTACAGCTGCTGCTGAGATGCCGGCGGCCCAAAGAACCGCTGGCCGCAGCTGAGCGCCGAAGATGAACGCAGGAAGCTTCATCTTAAAGCAGAAGGACTCCGGTAGTTCGCTGAGAGTGAGAGCTCAAGAGAAAGTAGCTTGATCGTTTGGGTGTCGGTGAACGACTGAACGATTTTAGACGTTCAGCTTCTTTAGTGTTCTATGGAACGTTCTTTCACCTTGGTAACGGTCTTTAGTTCAAAACATGTTTAAGTTACGTGACAGCGGTGTTTGTAACATACAGTCCATCAAACTTCACATCTCACCTTTAAACTCATCTTGTGGTTTGAAAACTGTTGCAGACAGAGAGACAAATAAGACAAATGAGAAAGAAAATGTAGAGAATTTACAGAGAGATTAACACAGGAGCTAACACAGTAAAGTGTCATAGCAAAGGCTCTCAGTTTTACTTTTAATACATAAAAAAATCTTTGTGCAGTATTTTGGAGTATAATGGAGTATATCTGGAGTATAATGGAGTATTTTTTGAAGATTGATGAGGTAATTAATTTAATTTGGAGTAAGACTGTAATGACAGGCCAAAACTTACATCATCATTTATCTTTGAAGTCTTGGGGTCCTGGTAGTTTTTAAGTCATTTTTGACACTTCACCAGCCCGTCTCCTGTTAAAGAGTATGACCTGACAAAGGGTCAAACTTGCTAGTGCAGCATAATCTTTAGCAGATGTTTTCTCTTTTAGGACCCTCAGTGCAGATTGTGTCTCCTGATGAAGGAATTCATGGAGCTTTTGGATGTCTCTAGTAAGTGGCAGGGGAGAAGCTTTGTTGTATTTTGCTTCACTGAGATTTGTCAAGGCAGAATGGGAGACAAACTCTGACCACTTCATTTCACACAGCTTCTGGAACATGCTGACAGGTCTGATAGCCTCCTGATCATCTGCCATGAGTCCACGGCACTGTACAAGGTCACTGACCTTTCTCAGAGAATCACCCATTTTTAATGTGAGGCTTGGAGACTTGGAGGGCAGCACGGTGGCGTGGTGGGTAGCGCTGTCTCACAGCGAGGAGGGCCTGGGTTCGATTCCCTTGACGAGTAACTCCTCTTTGTGGAGTTTGCATGTTCTCCCTGTGTCTGTGTGGGTGTTCTCTGGTTTCCTCCCACAGTCCAAAGACATGCAGTCAGGCCAATTGGATATGCTTAATTGCCCCTGTGTGTGAGTGACTGTCTGTGTTTGTCTGTCTGTCTGCCCTGCGATGGACTGGTGACCTGTCCAGGGTGTATCCTGCCTTCCGCCTGATGACTGCTGGGATAGGCTCCAAACTTTTCTCCGGTCTTTAAGTGCATCATCTGCACTCTGTTTTTGGCCTATAGATTTTAAAAGGCATCTTCGCACATATCTCCACAGTTCTTTTCTGGAAAACATTCCTTTGCAGTACAAACAATAGTCAAATGCTCCTTTTTTTGTTGCCCATTTTTGGATTCCTTTTTACTTTGAGACAACCCGATCCAGTCTTTTGTACTTCTGAATTGGGCTTGAAATTTTCCTCATTTCTTAATTTTTCCAACAGTATCTTTCTGTTTTTGGCTCCATGGGGGAGACTAAGAGCCTGAGCAATTTCCAGACTTTCTTTTTCATGTATTTTGAAATGTCATGTGATTTTTGTTTGAGGCTTTCCACAAACAAAACAGTAATTTCTCTCATTTGTAATTTCTATGCAGCTTCCTAATTTTACTTCTGTCTTTGCAATCTTAGTGCTGTTTTGAACATCTCTAATGGAATGGCTAATTTCACCCAAATCATCTAAAAGATCTAATGTGGATGTCTCTGAAAGAATGAGTCCTGTTTTCTTGATTTTCCTTGATTTTCCACAAATTCAATGTCGCATTCATAGTCTGAACTTTCAGATGCAGATGCAGAATCTGGAATGTACTGCTCCCCTGATGAATTACTGTCTTCTTCTTGACTGTACTCCTCCCCAGATGAACTGCTGTCCTATATATTAAACAAAAAAGAAAAGTATACTAAAAAGGTTATAGAATTCATTTGTGAGCGATATATTCAGTTATCAAATGTTTTTATAAAGAGCAGTTTGTTTCAGTAAACTTAGAGGATTGTCCCAAGTCTTCAGACCACTTTTCAAGGCATGCTCTATGTCTTATACCATTGCATACTATAAGAAACAAAGTAATTATTTCAGATGACTCAGTAACATGGCTAACATCATTTCTATCTACAAGTCTATCAAAGAAAATCATAGACAAACCACCTCTCTCATGTTATATGGCTCAACTATAAATGCATTAAGTGATGTTAATGATTTACTGATTAGCTGTTAACCAACAAATACATAAATGTTCAACCAATGCTTTCAGTTAAAAAGTTCATGTAATTTCCAATAAACAACTCATATTTGAATATGTAGGTTTTTCATTGAACTTGAGGACCATTTTTGATGCAGTGCTGTATTAAAGTTCAGCAGAAGCACAAGCACAGTGATGTACCATATCAGTAGCAAACATCTGCAAGCACAAACCAAGACAGACAACTATTTTGTACATATTCTCAGAAAGAAAGTGCAATTGCACGGCAGGGCGAGGAAATTGTGTGGTAAATGTAAGCAAGTAGACTACATTATGTTACTGTTATAACTGTTATGTTTGGCTGTGTTTTTTCACTCAATAAAGACTAAAGCCTTATTTATACAAAACAGTTTGATTGTAGGTTTATCGATAATCACCGACTAATAACAATTAGCTATCAGTCAAAAGAATTTGCCAAAATTCATCCATCCATCCATCCATCCATCCATCCTCCACCGCTTATCCGCAGCAGCCTAAGCCAAGAGGCCCAGGCCTCCCTCTCCTCCGCCACCTCCTCCAGCTCTTCCGGAAGGATGCCAAGGCGTTCCCAAGACAGTCAAGAGATATAATCCCTCCCATGTGTCCTGGGTCTTCCCCGGGGTCTCCTCCCCTTCGGACATGTCTGGAACACCTCCCTAGGGAGGCGTCCAGAGGCCATCCTTACCAGATGCCTGAATCACCTCAACTGGCTTCTCTCAACGTGGAGGAGCAGCGGCTCTACTCCGAGCCTCTCACGCATCACCGAGATTCCCACCCTATCTCTAAGGAAGAGCCCGGCGACCCTGCGGAGAAAGCTCATTTCAGCCGCTTGTATCCGCGATTTGCCAAAATTCTCATCACCAAAATATACAAAAATTTTACTCTTCAAACAGGAAAACAATATGCAAATGCAAACATTAAACAGTGATATCTCCTAGTCTTAGAAGACACATGAACTGGAAACCAAACCATTCTTCGGCACGTTTTCATGAGAATGACAGGCTGCTTTAAAGCTAAATGCATGTTTTTCACTGCTTACAGATATAGGATGAACAAATTGGTCATTGTCCATCAGTGGCAGAAATTCTGGCAGGAATTAGTGTTAGAGATATATCGTTCTGTTCCAGTTTGCGTTTTAGTGTTTTATTTTTATTTATTGATGAAGTCATGTGGTTCTCTTAATTCCTACATTTAAATAAAGTAATATTACCTTAATTTATCCATCTGATTCTATAGATATATTATAAAACACAAACAGGCTGATCTACTTTTTTGCTCATGATTCTTGATATTCTGTGATAGTGTTACATTCTCATACATGTTTTTTAATTCAATGGATACACATCAAGATTAAGAAAGCCTGGTGTGTACATAGTTGTCAAGTATCTCAAACTCACCTTTGCATCAGACTCCATGCCACTTGAAAGATGTCAGAGGTGTGTAACATGTCATGCATTTCTCCAGCATCACAATTTCATTTACTAGGTCATGAGTATGACACTGAATAAGATAAGCACAACATCATAGATCAGTATGTACAGTTGTACGCAGAAGAGAAAAAGAAATGAAGAGAAATTAAGTAAATACAACTTCTCCAAGAAACCTTATTTGATACTTAATTAACTTGCTCAGCCTTAATTAACTTGTTAGGACTGGTTACGTAGGTCAAGAATTGTCAATAGGACTTGTCAGCTGATGACAATTCTAAAGCATAATGAATTTTCTGACTTCAAACCTTGAGTCAGCACTCAACAACCATGGGTTCCTCTAAGCAGCTGGCTAAATATCTGAAAATGAAGCTAACGGACGCCTACAAAGAAAGGGAAGCCCCAAAAAAGATACAAAATACTATTATTTTTTATGTGACAGCACATGTTTTTTACCAAAATAAAAAATGTAAAATGTGTAAATGTACAAATATCGGGATTCATAAACTAGTTTGGCTAGATGGAGTAATTATTAATAGTGGTACTTGGTATCGGCCAATAATTAAGGATCTGTAACCAGGAAGGGAAAAAGTGGTGCTGGTGCATCACCAGATACTACTACTATATTAATATCATTATTGGTTTGTAATGAAATTTAAAACTACATAGTATTGGAAAAACATCACTGATAAACAATTATTGTCATAGCATACAATGATTATCCAAGGTCAAGCTTGTTTGACCCTGCACCTCCCACTCCACCCATGTTGCTGTGCCTGTCTGCCATAACCTCAAACCGAAAATGACAGGGCAATTATTGTCTCCATTGCAAAAAGTCCTTAATGCATTTAAAAGTACACAACAGTTTTAACGACAGCATTCTCCTGTGAATGTATGTGAAATTACTTGAATAGTCAATGCCCCACTTACCTTGGAAGGGTTGGTAGAACTGCTGGGTGCTGGCTCAAGAGATAGAGCAAGTCACAGCAATTAAAAAGCTTAGTTCAAAAGCCTCAGCATTCTTATTCACTGGGTGAGTCTCCTGTCCTGTTACTATGGAATAAAACAGCAGGAAAATGTTCAGAGATCCTGCTATCGCTGGGTACCACAGACTGCAAACATCCACAACTAACAGGTATTGAACACGTTGCCTTCAAAGAATCGCCTTCCATCAGAGTGCATCACATAAAAGTTTCAGGTCACAAATAAGTGATGAGGTTTGTTGGAATTGACATTTAGATATAGCCCCAATCTTTAACAAATACAAATTCTATAAAAACATTCACTGGTGACTGATGTTTCCGGTTCCTGGACTATCCGCTATGAAAACAATAATGAACAGTGAGCGTGAAAGGGCTGTTCATTACATCTTACTTTTTTGTTAAGATTTTTAAGATGGAAGGCCCTGTCCTCCATATTCATACGTTATTTCATCCCCTACATCAATTTCTTTCAGAGGAAATAAACACAAGTGAAGAATGTTTTTATCACCACAATCTTCATTTTGGTGTTCGGCCTCACACTATCATTACAGAGCCTTCCGAGCGAGCCATCTTCAGATGATGCGTCAACGCTAAAAGATATTAAAAGCATCAAAAAGGGATGAAAACAATATTTTGGGGGGGTCAAAACATTTATATATTCTTCTAACCTATAATGTGAAATATTACAATATATGTACAGATCCATGCCTGGGAGAATCTTGTAATACGATTTCACACACCCCTAAAGTGGATCATACCATTCCGTGTTAGTAATAATCCCTCTCGTCTGCCTGTCTCACACTAATTATTGGTCACGTGGCTTGCGTCTTCACTAATGTGCACAAGCTGCACAGGCCAAGGCTCTGCGTGTAAGTAGCTGCTATCTAGCTCCCTTAAATACACTTCACTACCTTCAGTAAATCACTCACATGAAGATGTGAGATTAGATTGTTCAAATTTACCATTCCACCTTAAATGCTGCTGTGGCAACACAGGCTTCAGGCTGAAGATGTGCCATTTATGCGCTTTGAACTTAACGTCTTCGGGTTTTAAGGTGCAACAGAACATTCTAATAGGAATCCAGGTTTAGTTTTACATTTGCTATGATATTTAATGTTCAAATAGATAAACTTTTTTTTTGCAAATATTCACTCATTTTGAATTTGATGCCTGCAACACGTTCCAAAGAAGTTGGAACAGAGGCAACAAAAGACTGGGAAAGTTGAGGAATGCTCAAAAAACACCTGTTTGGAACATTCCACAGGTGAACAGGTTAATTGGAAACAGGTGAGTGTCATGATTGGTTATAAAGGGAGCATCCCTGAAAGGCTCAGTCGTTCACAAGCAAGGATGGGGTGAGGTTTACCACTTTGTGAACAACTGCTGAGCAAATAGTCCAACAGTTTAAGAACAACGTTTCTCAATGTGCAATTGCAAGGAATTTAGGGATTTCATAATCTACAGCAGTGGTCCCTAACCCCCGGGCTATGGACCGGTACCGGTCCGTGGATCAATTGGTACCGGGCCGCCCAAGAAATAATTAATTATTTCCGTAGTATTTATTAGCTGATTCTGAACAATCTTCTATTTTGAGAAATGACTGGATTCTCTCGGTTACATCTCTGTCACTTGAGCGCCAAAAATTTAACCCACAAGCTAGCAAAATAAGTAAAAAACAGACGTCTTTGGAAAGTTTCTTTTCAAAGGGGAAAAGGCCCAGTGAAGAAACAGAAGAAGAGCCTACAACTTCCAAGAAAAGGAAAGCTTTTAACAGACAATACCAGGAGTTCTACTTGAAATATGGATTTGTCGCGACAGGTGATTCCCTCAGACCAAGCCCGCTCTGCATAATATGCGGGGAACGGCTCTCTAATGAAGCAATGAAGCCTTCAAAATTGCTTCGCCACTTGGAGACCAAGCACCCTGGATTAAAAGACAAGCCCCGGGAGTATTTTGAAAGAAAAAAACAGGAATACGAAGGACAGAAGAAATTACTGGTGGCCACCACATTAATAAATGCGAATGCACTGAGAGCATCATACTTGGTGGCTAACCGTATTGCTAAGGCTAAAAAGCCTTTCACTATCGGTGAAGAATTGATCTTGCCCTCCACTAAAGACATTTCCCGTGAACTTCTAGGAGAGGCCGCTGTTAAAAAGATAGCACGGCTAGCACTGTGACTCGGCGCATTGAGGAAATAGCCGAAGACATTGAGAAACAATTGTTAGAGAGGGTTAATACATCACCGGGTCTCCAGATTAATACATCACCGGGTCTCCAGATTAATACATCACCGGGTCTCCAGATTAATACATCACCGGGTCTCCGGGTTAATACATCACCGGGTCTCCGGGTTAATACATCACCGGGTCTCCAGATTAATACATCACCGGGTCTCCAGATTAATACATCACCGGGTCTCCGGGTTAATACATCACCGGGTCTCCGGGTTAATACATCACCGGATCTCCGGGTTAATACATCACCAGGTCTCCAGATTAATACATCACCGGGTCTCCAGATTAATACATCACCGGTCTCCAGATTAATACATCACCAGGTCTCCGGGTTAATACATCACCGGGTCTCCGGGTTAATACATCACCGGGTCTCCAGATTAATACATCACCGGGTCTCCGGGTTAATACATCACCGGGTCTCCGGGTTAATACATCACCGGGTCTCCAGATTAATACATCACCGGGTCTCCGGGTTAATACATCACCGGGTCTCCAGATTAATACATCACCGGGTCTCCGGGTTAATACATCACCGGGTCTCCAGATTAATACATCACCGGGTCTCCGGATTAATACATCACCGGGTCTCCGGGTTAATACATCACCGGGTCTCCGGATTAATACATCACCCGGTCTCCGGATTAATACATCACCCGGTCTCCGGATTAATACATCACCGGGTCTCCGGGTTAATGCATCACCGTGGTTCGCACTCCAGGTTGACGAATCTGCAGATGTTGACAACAAGGCAATACTACTTGTTTATGTGCCATATCTTTATCAGGAGCACCTGAATGTGAATCTACGCCCTGTACCCTTCACAGTGAAATGCTGGCAAGCCGAAAAATGCCACCGGAATTGAACCGCGTTTTGAACGATGTCGTTAAAGTTATTAACCACATCAAAGCACACGCCCTTAACTCGCGCCTTTTTGAGCAGCTTTGTGAGGAGACGGACACAGAGCACCAACGGCTTCTCTTATACACAGGAATAAGATGGTTATCCGGAGGGAAGTCGCTGGCCAGAGTGTTCGAATTAGAGCCGCTGCAAAGATTTCTCTCAGAAAAGAAGTCACCGGCTTACCTGGGCGACATATTCCTCCTGCTCAATGACTCCAATCTGTCACTTCAGGGGAAAATGACAACAGTCTTCAAGGTGGCAGATAAAGTAGCTGCATTTAAAGCTAAACTGGATTTGTGGGGACGGCGCGTGAACAGAGGCATATTGGACATGTTTCAGACATTAGCAGGGATTTTTGTGAGACTGAGCCTGAGAATTCATTCTCACAGCTGGTGCACGATCTTTGCTTTTAAAAGAGTTCGAGCGCTGCTTCCCAACCAAAAAGGACCCAGGAACTGGCAAGGGATGGATCCGTGACCCATTTATCAACAAGCCAGGTGAATCCAGCACGTCTGAAGAAGAAGATCAACTGCTGGAGATCGCAAACGACGGCGGCTTTAAAAGCACTTTCGAGACAACAACCGATGTCCTGGATTAAAGTCATGGCAGAATACCCGGAGATTGCCACCACAGCACTGAAAAACCTGCTGCCATTTCCGACAACCTGTCTGTGTGAAGCGGGGTTTACTGCAGTGACAGCAACCAAAACAAGACAACGGAGCAGACTGGACATAAGCAACACACTTCGGGTGTCATTGTCTCCAATTACCCCCAGATGGGAGCATCTCGTTGCAGCGAAACAAGCTCAGGGCTCCCATTGAAAGTTAAAATGGTCACGCACTTTTTTATATTCATTTTTGTGGCGTCTGTATTGTGGCGCAGCTGTTGAAAAATAAC
The DNA here is from genome assembly GCF_015220715.1 of Pygocentrus nattereri. Lineage (NCBI taxonomy): Eukaryota > Metazoa > Chordata > Actinopteri > Characiformes > Serrasalmidae > Pygocentrus > Pygocentrus nattereri. The sequence continues at coordinate 32,643,370 of NC_051217.1, read as the reverse complement.
ATTCATGCAGTGTTTAATAATAAAAAATGTAACTGTTGTGTATGTATATTTAAATAATAAAGAAAGAAATGCGGAATTGCTGGTTCTTGTTCTTTATTTGTTTTCTCCATGTGTATTTTTTATAACGTTTATTATTATATTATTATATTAGTATTTATTATCACGTTTATTATATTCGCAATATAAACAATCTACGTAAACCCCCCACCCCCACCCCACGGTCCGCAGTACAATTATGAAGCGTTGACCGGTCCGGGGACCACTGATCTACAGTCCATATCATCAAAAGATTACATTTCTTTAATTTAATAGAACATTGAATGCCCGTGACCTTCGATCCCTCAGGCGGCACTGCATTAAAAACCGATATCATTCTGTAAGGGATATTACCACATGGGCTCAGGAACACTTCAGAAAACCATTGTCAGTGAACACAGTTCGTCGCTCCATCTACAAGTGCAAGTTAAAACTCTGTCATGCGAAGCGAAAGCCATATAGCAACAACACCCAGAAACACCGCCGGCTTCTCTGGGCCTGAGCTCATCTGAGATGAACTGACGCAAAGTGGAAAACTGTCCTGTGTTCTGACGAGTCCACATTTCAAATTGTTTTTGGAAATCTTGGACGTCGTGTCCTCCGGGCCAAAGATCTCTGATGGTATGGGGGTGTGTTAGTACCCATGGCATGGGTAACTTGCACAGCTGTGAAGGCACCATTAATGCTGAAAGGTACATTCAGGTTTTGGAGCAACATATACTGCCATCCAAGCAATGTCTTTTTCAGGGACGTCCCGGCTTATTTCAGCAAGACAATGCCAAGCCCCATTCAGCACATGTCTCCCATTGAAAATGTGTGGCGCATTATGAAGCACAAAATACGACAACGGAGATACTGGACTGCTGAGCAACAGAAGTTGTACATCAAGCAAGAATGGGAAAGAATTCCACCTACAAAGCTTCAACAATTAGTGCCCTCAGTTCCAAAACGCTTATTGAATGTTGTTAAAAGGAAAGGGGATGTAACACAGTGGTAAACATGCTGCTGTCCCAACTTCTTTAGAACGTGTTGCAGGCATCAAATTCAAAATGAGTGAATATTTGCAAAAAAACAATAAAGTTTATCCGTTTGAACATTAAATATCTTGTCTTTGTAGTGTATTCAATTGAATATAGGTTGAAAAGGATTTGCAGATCATCATATTCTGTTTTTATTTGTTTTACACAACGTCCCAACTTCATTGGAATTGGGGTTGTAGTTAGTGTTACGTATGTAGTTATGCAAATGTAGCATATGCCTTTATAAAATAAAAAAAACACTAAATAATTAGTTTTAGTTTTTCTCAAATGCATTGGCATATAAAGTGAAATAAAGTACCGTACAGAGAACATACTCATGCATATTTTAATGTAAAGCTATTGTTTACTTGTTGAATTGAAGCTATTGGGTAGAAATAATACACAAAGAAAACATAGCCTATGACTTGCAGTAATGTTAATACCATGGCAAAAATACTTCAATTGATATACAGAGAAAAATAAAGTGTGTGTGTGTGTGTGTGTGTACGTACACTATATTGGCAAAAGAATTCAAAATAGAGTACAGGTGTTCCAATCACTTTCATGGCCACAGGTGTATAAAACCAAGCACCTAGCAATGCAAACTGCTTCAACAAACATTTGTGAAAGAATGGGTTGCTCTCAGGAGCTCAGTGATTTCCTCACTACTAAATATTCCACAGTCAACTGTCAGTGGTATTATAACAAAGTGGAAGTAATTGGGAACAACAGCAACTCTGCCACGAAGCGGTCGGCCATGTAAAATGACAGGGTCAGCGGATGCTGAGGCGCATAGTGTGCAGAGGTCAGCAACTTTCTGCAGAGTCAATCACTGCAGACCTCCAAACTTCATGTGGCCTTGAGATTAGCTCAAGAACAGTGCATAGAGAGCTTCATGGAATGGGTTTCCATGGCCAAGCACCTGCATTTAAGCCTTACATCACCAAGCGCAATGCAAAGTGTCAAATGTAGTCGTGTAAAGCGCCACCACTGGACTCTAGAGCAGTGAAGACATGTTCTCGGGAGTGAGGAATCACGCTTTTCCGTCGTCTGGCAATCCAATAGACAAGACTGGGTTTGAGGGTTGCCAGGAGAACAATACTTGGCTGACTGCATTGTGCCAAGTGTAAAGTTTGGTGGAGGGGGGATTATGGTGTGGGGTTGTTTTGTCAGGAGTTGGCTTGGCCCCTTAGTTCCAAATGAAAGGGACTGCTGAAGCAAGAGTACAAGAGATTTTGGACGATTTCATACACCCAATTTTGTGGGAACAGTTTGGGGACGGCCCCTTCCTGTTCCAACATGACTGCACACTAGTGCTGAAAGCAAGGTCCATAAAGACTGGCCTGCACAGAATCCTGACCTCAACCCAAGAGAACATCTTTGCGATGAATTAGAGCGAATTAGACAAGTGTCTGACCTCACAAATGCACTTCTGGAAGAATGGTCATTCATATATATATATATATATATATATATATATATATATATATATATATATATATATAGTGAATAAGTGTCAGTTTTGAATTTATGTGGACAATCTTTAAGTATGTGTAGCTGAGGTTCTAACAAACATGCGCTGCCTCAACTCACCTTTTTAAAATAACAATGCCATCAGACATCGCTTTCATCTCCTTTATTTCCACATACATGTCAGCATTTGAAATAGCCTCTTTATGTATTACATGGCGTTTCTTTCTTCTGTTTTAAAGCGAACATTCTAGTTTCTTTTTCTTTCTTTTGCTACTTCCAGCTTGATGGAGTGAAACTCCACAAAACAGTGCAAGCATGGAGAACACAAAGAACATTTTATTTGCATGATGAGACCAGAAAAAAAATATACACGTTTAAGAAAGCTGACTATTAGATAATCACATGGCAGCTCTTCTCTGAAGTTCCTACAACACGTCTTGGATATTTCAGTGCAAAATCCACAGCGCATGTAAATGTGTACCATCAGTTGACACAAAAGCCTTCATAATATGCCTCTAAAACATTTATTGCCCCTCGTAGTGTAAACAGCACAGAAATGGTCAAGCCTTCCACACGCTAGTCTTTAAATTCTGACCTATTTTAAAGACATGTTCAGCAGTATTATGTTCTGTTAATATTAACTCAATTTAAGGCCTACTAGGGATTTGGATAAAATAAGGATAATAGCAGTGAAAATTCAGGAGCACTTAATGACACTGTGGTATTAGCACAGTATTAGCAGTCAAAGCATATAAGCTGTTATATACCTTTCCAGTGCTTGGAGCAATGAATACCATCTGCCCTCATAGAATCTTTTTCTAATCAAAAGGGAGGGAAACCTACACCCTTCAGATTCATCTCCAACAACTTCATATGGCCAAAGTGCATCAGGACTGCACAATAAGTTTCCATTCTTAGTCCCACTGTTAGACAGACCTCACTAACATGCTAGATCACCCAGAGTAAAATAGTGTTCCAAAAAAGGAATTGTGTATCTGGGTCAGGTGCCAAACAAACACATAACCCATAACTATTTTACAGCCATTACTATATTGCAAGCTAAGCTGCCCAAGACCGTCTTCTCCTAGCAAATACTTTTTGGTAAAAGGTTAAAAGGTTTTTAAGGGCTCACATTAAGTTCTAAGAGGATGAACCAACTTTCCCTGGCTTTGTGGCCTTCTAAAAGGAATGGGACTAACTTCTGCAGAAGTTCAAGAAGAAAAGAAATATAAAAGAACTTGGTTATGTAAAAGGGAAAAGGTAGATGCAAAACCAGACATGGGGAGGAACAAGATGATGCCATTGTTAAGAAAAAGTCAAAGGTTTTATTGTGTATCGTGGCTTGGTAATTATTGTCACAGACAGTAATGAGCAGAAGGTGGGAAGCACACTGGTCTGAAGGGAGAGGGGGAGTCTGGGTGGTGTTTAACGTTTCTTTGGATAGCTAGAGCAACCTGACATCACAATGAAGGGAGACTCCAATTCTCAAGAGGGAGAACAAAAAAAAAAAAAAAAAAAAAAAAACATTCTCTAAAAGCAAGCTGGTAATACAATAGGTATTAAAGCAAAAGGACATTTAAGACATTTATTAGTTCAAAGTCAAACAACTAAAATGTAAATAGTAACCAGCAGAGGTTAGGTTAATACGTCTTTTTTTTCCCCCTGGCCAGTGTCCTCTGATATTCGAGCTCCCCATCATCATGCAGATCAGTGGAGGAAAAGGGGTCACTTTGATGAATCTGTGGGCTTTCAGCAAAGATACACTTCTCATATCTGGAGTAGAGGCGCTACTGTATGTGACTGCACGTTATCTGCGATTTGACTTCTTGGAATCCGGTGCCGTTTCTCAGAGAGTGATGAATGAAGGGCAGACTGAAAGGTTCAGGCGTCACTGGGGTCGGAGGACCCCGTTCTCCACCCTCCCCCATATCCCTGACAGCAGTGGTGCTTTTAGCCAAAGTTGTGTATCGCCAGGCGGAACATGTCGTTGGTGCACACCCAGGCCTCATTAATGTTCTTCAGGATGAAGCTCTGATGAAATCCCATGATGGGGTCATCATCGGCCTACAAATGAATATACAGACCAGCATTGTTAGTTACAGCATACAGAGAGCCACAAATACACAGGATCTACTTGTTATCAACTGTACAATAAACATAACTGCTATGCCAGATAAAGTTAGCCCTGGCAAAGTTGTAAGTCATGAGTAGAGATGGCACAGCTTCACTTTGTCTGATACAGACTGAAACATTGAGTACTGATACAGTACTTTTTTTAAAAGTTGTTTTTCTTCATAAACCACAAAGCTTTGAATTGAGCTATTTTTAATTAATTTTTTTTTTGAATAACAAAAAAAATTGCATTTACATGAGGTTCCACACATCTCAAATGCAGTTCATCAGCCAAAACATGTTTGGTGTCCAAATTAAACTTCTTTAGGTTAGAACTATAGGCACTAGGCTGACAGTGCTAACAAACACAGTCACTTCATTTATAAGTTATGTTAATAAGCTATGGAAACAAAACATTTAGTTGAATGGCACAGATGTTTTTTTACACACCAGCTAAAACTGTAACTTATCCGCCTAACGTCCTGCTTTCTGCTACTGCATTATGTTATAAAAAGTACTGTGGCCTTTGTCAATGAACCACAAACGGGCAGAGAGATTTTCGGTAAATTACATTTTTTAAGTCAAATCTGTGTGTGTGTGTGATGAATTTTCCACTGGATATCAGAAAGAAGTGTCTGCACAAACTGAATTAAGACCTGCATGAACCACAAACCAGACTGAGGAAGTTTTGGACATGTATTCATAGAAACTGACATTCATGACAGTGTTTTCTGCTGATATCAGTCTGACATGCCATCTCTATTCATGGGACTACTGTTCTTCAGGACACTATTTAGCCAATAATATGCAAAAGCTCCATTAAATGTCTAGAACGCGACTGGAGGACCAAAAACACTTAAATTCCACCCAAACATTAGGACAGCACATTCTTAAAAGTTAGTCAATGCCATAACACTGCTCCAAGTTATACCCACAGTTAGTACACAATCTTTACACTCAAGCAAACGGCTAGCAGAAACTGGTCATTTCCTCATACATGCGTCATGTGTCAAGATGGCTAAAAGGGTTGGGAGACAATTAAATGTTTGTATTTGTCTTTGGTATATAACAACACACAAGGTGTTCTAATGAGTAACATTTCTTATATATATATATATATATATATATATATATATATATATATATATATATATATATATATTTATTTTTATTTTTTTCTCATTGTACAACATTGTTCATCATTATACAAACCATGTATCCCTAAACTGCATGACTTGCCACAGTATTCAGCACGCCACAAGTCAGGTTTGCTCTCAACAAAGCATGCTGCAGTTATTCTCAACACACTAACTAAATATCAAGATTAAGAACTAGGTAATAGGCATGAAATCAGGTGCAAAATAAAACGAAGCATTATATTACAATATACAACTTGGGCTCAATGACATTAAATTTCTCATCTAAACAAGTTAGAGTGTACAGTGAATAAAATGGCAGGTTCTGCATTTTGAAAATCACTTTGTTGTTAATTGTTCAGCCCTACAATACATAATACCGCCATATTTCCCACCCTATAGGCCAATTTTAACACATCTGTAGCAGTAGTTTTTACCTACCACAGGTAGCCACACCAAAAGCAATGTACATGCTGTCAAACACTTTTAAACTCCAATGAGCATAAACTGACCAGTGTTGCTGCAAACCATGTTACTGTAAAAACAGAAATTAAAAATCCCCTTGACTAATTCCAAATCCATGTTTAAGACTGAAAATTAAAAATAAAAAACTATCATCTTTTTGAATATGCTGAAAACTGTACTGATTGGAGCTTTAAAACACCACTGTGTGAGAATATTTATAAGAGTAAAAGGCTTCCACAGATGTGAGATGCTATACCCTGCTGTACCACTAGAGGTCTCCCCAGCAGGTCTCTCAAAGACATTTGCAATTTACAACCATGGAGAGAACTTTTTACATGCTCTGTATCTGAACACTTAGAGCTGCACAATCTCACCTCACATTCAGGTATGTTAATTATGTTAAATGAAAAACAGCATTGACAACTTTCATTTTGTAACAGCCAAAGCTTGAAGAGAGTTCAACAAATGTCTCCTTCTAAAATGACTCGTCTCATGAAAGGGTTCCAAACCTAGCATAAAAGCTTTGGTATATTAAGAATACATGGATTTATACTGAAAGCTTTATAGCTTTTATGAAAGGCCAGTATATGTTATAAATAAAGATCAGACGGGTGGTCAAATAGCAGGGGAATTTTAACAGGAGCTGGTTCTGCATGCTGCCCACTGTTATAAGTAGAAGAGCATGTTTGGACCAGGGCAAGCCAAGCAGCACAGATCCTTACATAAAGTCAGAGAGGAAGGAAGGTCATGTGACCAGAGAGAGCACGTGAGGTCAAAGGTTGTGCAGGGCAAGCCTGAAGACCTCGTTGGTGCAAACCCAGGCATTGCTGTAATGTTTCAGCAGAAAGGTCTGTTGGAAGCCCAGCACCTGGTCTTCATCAGCCTGACAGACACACACATACATACAGACAGACAGACTCTACAGCTCTGAAATACCTTTTCATGTAAAACCTATGAATGTGCCCCTCCACGTGTTATTTGCCTTAGGCTCATGTTACTGGTGTAAAGCTTAGGCCTTTCTGTAGATGTCTGAGATTAGTCTCTCAGATGGTTTTCATCTTTCTCCCACAAATAAAATGTGTATATATTGCACAGAATGTAGGGCTAATCATAATTAGCCCACTTCCCAGCAATTATGCACGTTAAAGTAAATGCTGTGACAATAGAGTAGGAGGCCATGAAAACACTTACTTTTAGTTGTCCTACTACCATACTCAATATGCAGCTGTCAGGAGTGGGCTGGTGATCTTGTGCTGTTATGCTATGGGCTATTTTTGTGAAGGGCAGGCTCTGAGGAGAGTAAAGAAAAGATGATTTCAAACATTTGCTCAGTGCTTTGACACATCTTGTACTTAAGGCCTGTTCTTCATGTATAATTTCCCTTTTCAACAGGAAATTCACACACAATAGGCTTGGCATAAACTATATTTTTAAAAAATCCACATGAAGAGCATTGAAAAATCAGTACCCAAAGAATGTTTTCTCCAAATGTACCATTATCAAATTACATATAAAACCTCTGGTCATATTGGATAGTACATTAAATGGCTATATTTATTCTCACCATCACTGTAAAAAAACATGAATCCTTAAGTGTCATTACAATACGATCTTAATGACTGAATTAAGCAGAATTTTGATTTTTTTAAGTATAATGTCCCTTCAAGTGTATTTAAACCTTAATCATGTAAGTTCTTACAGATAGTTTTTCAACAATCGCTGCTTTTCCCTGGAATTGCTGTCCTTCCCACGTAAGGCATGATGCATCAATCTGTAAAAGAGAGAATGGGGGCAGGTAAATGAGCTGATGGGTTAATGGGGCAGATGTAAAAGTAAAGCCATTTCCACTTTTCCCTACACTCTCCTAATATACTTTCCTACACTCTCCTACAACCCAAAAACAAATACAAATGTCTGAATAAAAAAAAAATAATAAAACATGTTCTTGTGACAAAGCAAAGAAGTAATATGTCAGCTTCATTCTACATCATCCTACATTAATGAAACAAGTGGACTAAACTATGGCCAGTTACAGTTCTGTTAACTATTCATGTTATGCTGATACAAATACACAGTGAGAGACTCAAACGGAACAGGGTTCATTGTCACTGCTTCAAGGGATGCAGAGAACTGTAGAAAGGAAAATGATGTATCTGACTGTATCCCCCATTAATACTTACATATATTGATCCAAGCTGTGTTCTGTCAGTGTCAAACAGCTGATAGTAATGTTGAACAAAGCTGGATCCTATTTGTTCCCAAATCGGCTTGTCTCCCATCCTGATTCACCCAGCTACAGGCACTGATGGAGAAAGTATCAATCAATTAGCTGGATTTTTTAATTGGATTTGCAACATCACAAATTCCAAAAATCAGCGTTTTATTATATTCCAGCACTATTATATCCATTTCTTGACTATAATTAACACATTCTTCCAAAATGTACCACCTTCTGCTGTTTGCTTTCAACTATGGTTAAAAATACATCCATGAAATGCCACTCACACACCCCCAACACCACCACCCCTACTACCCTTAGATTTGGTCAGCTCCTCTTCCTTCTTTTTGAGTTTTTTGTTGATGTATTTTTCAGTCATCTGCTAACACAATGGTTTATTTTAAATCTCCTGTAGATTTTTGAGTCCTTAACTGCTTACCCATGAAGAAAAAAAAGATGCCAAAAATTCCCTTTTTCACTATACAATTTCCTATTGCAGCATACGCATTAGGCTAAAATTAAAATGGTAAGAAATGAAACAGGAAAATCCCAAAAGACATGATGACAATTTCCACGGTCACTTGCGAGGCAGGACAGGTGTAAAAAGAAAAGCATGAAAAATTTGTTCTGTTTTACGAGATGTGTTGCACGGTTTCTGGTGTAAAAGCTGTATTAGCAGTAGTCTTGGAATAGATATAATCCCACAACAAGAATGGGGAATATCTGAGGACAACTTGTTAACATTTAGTGCTTGTTAAGGTCCGGAGTACAATCAACAACACAGGCAAAACAAGCTAGGTAGCACAGTACTGCCATTAGCTAAAGAAACTCTTTCTTCCTTGCGAGAATGTTTATTTTGACCAAACGTTGTGTTCTCTGCTCACGTTACACACAACTACATGCTTTAACTTTTCAGCTGTGCTAACATTTGTTACATTGAGGGGCTAACGACAGATTTGTTGTCCACCAGACATGCTAACAAGCACACTATCATTCCCGTCTTTGAGCGCCACGTTAATAAGGCATTGATTGGACTGATTTTAGAATTTCACACACGGGCCCTCTTCGCATTTGGTTTCAACATGTCTCAAGTGACCTGAGCATAGGTGGACAGTGTGTAATGTCAAAGCAGGTGGATCCATTACCAATTTGCACATTTTATAAATGTTTATGTATTGACTGTGCCCCAAAGTTGCCATATCAGTTTATCCCTGATGGTTATTTCACACAAACAGTCCAAAAACAAGATGATGTCTGCTTTAACTTATGTTTACCCTCGCTCTCACATGATTTTATTCGTTCTTTTTTGTCTATTTGAAACATTGGTTGTCTAACTTAGGCATGAACGCACTCAACTGTGTAACATCTTGCCACTGAATAGTTGCTGTAGAATTATTTTATGGAAGTTCTGTATTTATTGTACTGTTTTTAAAAAAATATTTTGAAATGGTGCTCAGGACTCAGATACAGACATTTGAAGTGGGGAAAGGTATCTACAGAGTTTTTAAAAAAAAGTTTAAGATATTCAAAAGGTATTACGTCTGTGTGGTCTGTTGGAAAGCATTACCAGTAAACAGGTCAAATTACTGGCTTTTACATTCATTTCAATTTCCTGGGGGGTTTTTTTGGGCTTTTGCCACAAACCCATACTTTCACATGAAACAAATTTTGTTATTGGCTGATTAAATTTACTGTATGAACCTTTATGGTGTGCTTGAGATCAGCCACTGCTCCAATTTCATGAGCTAGATCTTAATTTCTCCAAAACACCTCCACTGGGGAGCAATTTGTGCCAAATTGAAAAGCAATCACCACAGTGGAAAAATATGAAATGCAATGCACAATGCACATTACTTTTCCATAGGTGACATGCAGAATGTGCCAAAATTGAAATATAACCAAAACAGTAAAGTGCAATGCACACAAGACTGCATTTAGACACCAATATGTGGAAAATGTGTCCAAATAAAAAGGAAAATAAAGGATCTCTTACATTGATTTAACACTATTTTAAAAACAGAATTCAGGGTGGATTATATTCAAATTCAGATCATTCAGATAAATTTGTTTGTAAAATTCAAATCCTCATACACTGGATTTCAGTAAAAAGGTCAAGTGATGTGAAAACAACGTAACATGTTTTGGGGTTGTTTGTAGGGACTGATTTTTAGTTTGGCACAAACTCCTCTTCATAATTTCTACATCAAGAAACACAACTGATATCATCTGTATTAAGATGACATCACCATCGCACCATCACCATTTTGGTGGCCAACATCAAGTTCAATCAGTTGTAAAGACAAAAGCATAACAAATCCAGCAAACGGAGTAAAACACACTTTTAATCACTTTTTCACTCTCATTTTTAAAGTATTCACTGTTGTATTTCAGTGTATCCCTTTGATTTTATTCAGATTTGTTGCTATAATGATAAATAAAAGCTGAAATCTAGATGGCTGAGATTTCTCAGTGCGTTACTAGGGCCTCATCCCAAACTGCATACTAACACACTGAACAGTGTATAAAAATATTGCATATACTATTAGCATTCATTAGTGTAGTAGGTACAGTACAGAAGTGTGTGGTTTGGGACACGCCATTAGATCAGCCCGTGAGACACGCTCAGCAGCTGCTTTGCTGTGCTGCATGTTAGCCGCTCATTAAACATCTGCAAGAGGACATTTAACATATTTGTTGATGCATTTACTGTAGTAAGCTGATGCTGGCTTCGCATTTGCCAACTTTCGTCTTTCTACATTTAATGCACCTCAGTGTAACTGCAGCACCATTTAAGGTAGAACGGAAAATTCAGATGAGAAGCTGGCAAATAAGAAACTAACTTCAGCTTTATGTATGTGTGGGTTAAGCTTCCTACTTATGAGCTTCACTAGGCACTTTTATTACCTTTCCAAAATCTCAGACGGCTACACGGATCCAGTCCTCCAATCTTACTAATCTTGCAGCATTTTCTGGAAACTGCATCTAAAGCGTCCACTTTTTCAGTCATCCTGATCTATTTTGCTTTTGGTCTTGAGCCATCTACAGGACTGCAGCTGCAGTAAGGGTGATGAGATGAGCTCTATCAGAGTACAGTCAGTTACAGCTTGCCTACCAGCATGGCATTGCAGTCTTCTTAAGGATGCAATGAAATACTATGAATAAATAAAAGTAGGAGTAAAAATAATTAAATCTCTCAAAACGCCACTGACCTCACTCCTTTTATACAGAAGAGAGACCATGTTCTTCACTGCTGCTATATCCAACTACAAACGTGTAAACGAAACCCTGTGTGTCCTGCAGAGACGTGAACTTTCTTTGGAGGGATGGGAGGTTCTCTAACAGGGAGCAGTCACAGAGGAATCTTAGCACAGCCCTGTGGGCTCCACCCTTATATTTTCACTTTGAGCTCAACACATTAATACTATTCATTTCGTGCAGCCATATGTGTTGTGAATCCAGATGAAACGAAAGAAGACAGTCTATATGCATTTTTCTGGAAGTGTTTTCTGCATTGTTTGAGGGGGACGATTTTACTACACTAATTACCACCACGACATATTTAGCTATAGATATATACACGTATCTTTCCTGCGTGTGGATCGTCACTGTAAGCGAATGGAAAATCAACAGATTTAGTCTGTCAGTGGTCTGGCCCGGGGAGATCGCATACACTGTAAAGCCCAGCTGCTCATTCAAAAGGTGGACTATCAATGAACAGACCCATTAATCAATCACACTGTGTATAGGAGCAGACACCAAAAACTTCCGCCGCGACTTCATCGTTTTTTTTTCATTGTAAAGTTCCTCACAGCCCACACCGACATCTGTGTTTAGATGACTCGAGTGTCACGTGGCCAACTTATCCGTTTCCAGACGACTATTTGACTTCTAGCGAAAGCTGCAGGAAAGCTTAACGAGACGGAGTCCATGTAAATGTGACTTAAAATCGGAGGTGAAAACTGTTTTCTGTAAACTGCCGAATCGTTTTTCGGACCGAGGGATGACTGCTTGCCTATGTTTGCTGAAAGACCAGGGAACATATTAAGTTAACCCGGCGGATCGTCTTAAAAGTTGCAGTTTAATTACCCATTTAACCATACAAACGCTAACTGGCCGACTGGACATGTGGGAGCTGCCCATCTCGCCAGGTCTGTTAGCTTTTACATCAGCTAACCGACAGAAATCTGTGTGGCTGCAGCACTAGCACAGCTAACGTTGGCTAGCGTTAGCCAACGAAGTCCTCACAGAAAAACAAGGCTAGCAAAACTAGTTAAGATAAAAGTCTACGGTCAGTTGTGCTGCTTTCACTTGAGTTGTAGAAATCGGAGCCGGCTCACTACCAGACAACACAACGAAATGTTAGTCACACTAACTTATGCTGGTCATGCTCTACAGCTAACGTTAGCCAGATACGCGCGAGTTGATTCATCTCCCCGTGCAGACTGCTAACACGGACGAGCTAACTCGCTGTGACCGAGCGCAGCTCGCTAATCTAAAGGCTCAGACAGGAACACGCTGGCCTGCAGCTGTAGCCTAGTCCTGGTCCGCTGTCGCAGAATATGTCTCTGTAGGGACATGCGACTCCAAACACGTGTTTTCGTTCCTTTCTAAAAATACCTCGGAGCCACTTGAGCCCTCACCGTAGCGTTAGCGCCCCGGTTATCGCAGCTCCGGCGCGGCCCGTCCCGCCGCTCTCTTATAGGCGTGTCCACAGACAGAGACCCCGGAGCGAACCCACCACCGCTGGCGGCACAATAGCGCGACTGTTCTCCGTTACTGGCCGTTACTAAACAGACTTCAGACCGGTGGTGGACTCCGTTAAGCGGTACGCTACATTTGAGGCTAACTTACCTCCGTGAGCCCAAACCGATTCCCGGTTCCAGTTATGGCGGTTACGGCGCGCGCCGTGGTGAAGTCGAGCCGCCCCCGAGCATGCGCAGATCACATATACGTATGAATGCTGGGAGTTGGCGTTTTTGGTGTTGGTTTGCGCTGGCCACTAAGACCAGTGTGATCATCTGAAAATAGCCTAAAACCTCACCTGCTCTAAACAAAACGGCTCAGTAATGTAAGATGTGAGATGAATGTAAGTATGTGTAAAACAACAGAATACGATTAATGTTGCAAATTCATTAACTACTCATATTTGGTTGTGGCCTGGTCAACAATTCCTCCCTACTGAAAAAATACCTTTAGAACCAATGGGTCCTTTACAACCCATCAAGTTGATTTCACCCAACACTAAATAGAATTAGTGATTACTGGACACCACCAGGAACCAGCAGAAGCTTAGTTGATAGTTGTTTGACAGTTACAATATTTCCCAATAGAAACAATCTAAACCCTTTGATACCTTAAATAATGATAAATCCTTCTCCTTGCGTTTTTTCCAGTCAGTCTGGTCCTAGTCACTCTTTAAAGTTTATGAATCTTTTTTTTTTTCAGTTTGCTGCATTACACTACTCACAAAAAGTTTTTGGCTTGCAGGTGAAATTTCAGGATAAACCTAAAATGCACTCTAACCTGTACAGGTGAACCTTCTCTTAACTTTTGAATGTACATGTCCAACCGTTCAGTGTTTCAGTACTTTTTGCACAACTTGCTGTTCTCTATCATGCTTAATGGCAAGGTGGTGGTGGTGGTATTACAGTGTGGGCAGGTGTGTCTAGTCAATACAGAACTGCCCTACACTTTGTGAATGGTACAGTGACAAGCCCATACTACTTGAATAACATCATTAATCCAGTCATTGTGCCACTGCATGAACAACTCAGGCCTAATTTCATCTTCACGGACGACAATGCTCCAGCTCATAGAGATCGCATCATTAGGGAACGGCTGCTGGAGACTGGGGTACCTCAAATGGAGTGGCCTGCACTTTCTCCAGACCTGAATCCCATAGAAAACCTATGGGATCAGCTGAGTCGCCATGTAGAGGTTCGTAACTCTGTACCCCAGAACATCAATGACCTGAGGGCCGCCCTTCAGTAGAGAAGACCAACTTCAGAAGAGTGGGATGCCATGCCTCAGCAGACAATGAGTCGACTTGTGAACAGCATGAGACGTCGTTGTCAAGCTGTAATTGATGCTCAAGGGCACATGACAAGTTATTGAGACATTGACATTTTTTGTTGGGGTATACCCACCACTGTTTTTGGCTTTTTTTCAATAAATTGTTTGAGATGAGGAAATCACCATTGCATGCTTCTACTTAAATGCCTGAATTTCACGATATAATATCACTGTAGCGTGAACTTTTTACGTTTTCCATTAATTTCACCTGAAAACCAAATATCCCTAATTTTTTGTGAGTAGTGTACTTTTCACTGTAAAGAATGAAAGGGTTGGAGGGGTCCATGTGAGAGGCAACTTATAGCACTAACTGAAATTGATTGAGAACACTGGCAATCAAAAGAACAGTGGAGATGAGAATGATGTTAGTCTTTCTACTGGCAAAAAATCAAAACCAAATCTCTCCCACTTCTCTATTTCTTGATGGAAAATATTTATCTTATGTTATATATGGTCATATAAACTGTTGCAGCTGCCAGTAGCTCAGCAGGTAAATACAGGTATGCAAAGTTCTCTATGTCTATTTAAGCTTTGAAAAAAATTTCGCATTCTTTAGTTTCAAGCATGCTCAGGATAAGGTTTTCTGAGAGTTCATTGGTTCCTTTTGAATGAATTTGGCTAGTGCACTTGGTCTTTGCTATAATATTTACAAAGAGAGCGCATAACTATGTAACTATTTTTTCATTACATAACAATGAAACATAATTTGACATCTATAAATGATTATTTTTGTGTTAACTAAATGAAACTTAGTTCACAGAGGTAATGTGATGACTGTTGATTGATGACTTTGCAGCAAAAAACTCTAATATATATCATTGTGTCGATATCCATTCCTCACTGAATAAATGATATAATTGAGCCGTTTTGCTGATTATTTACTGATGTCTTTTAATGCTTTTCCAAAATACAAAAAATAAAACTAAATCTACAAAAAAGAACAATTAATTTCTCTTGATTTCAAAACTAACTTTACCTCATATGCATAATATATAATGAATGTGTCACGTTGTCTAATACGTGGAGCCATATAAGCATGTGCAACATGTTTAAAAGTTTACTCAGGCAGAGTCATAGGTCCGGCCCTGCTCACATTGGCCACTGAGAGGCGCTGAAGGGCGATCTCAGTGTCCAGAAGTGTTGCATGCAGGTGCAGGTCTTTAGTTTGGAAGGCTTTACGTAGGTTCCAGTCCAGAGATGCAGAGTCCAGCGTAGGATCGATTGTTGTGAAAGCAGACCTTAAGTCCTCCAGATCCACTTCCCTGCAAGGCGGTGGGACAGGACTATTCAACATCCAATTTGCTGAACTATATATATATAAATATATATATATATATATATATATATATATATATATATATATATATATATATATATGTATGTATGTAATACCAATAGCTATTATTTTTAAGGCATAGTGGACTTTTACCCTTTGCCTTCTAGCTGTGTCCTCAGCTGGTTGATGTAATGATCTCTCTCTGCCATGGCCTGCCTTTTCACAAGACCGAGGAATTCCCCATGTTTTCCATCGGCATCCTGGAGTAGGAAGAAACAGAATCATTTTAGATGACATCGTTTTATCATATAATATCATATCTGATTAATGTCAAAATCATAACTGATAAACCAGTACAGTGTTAGTACAGGACATTGTTTGAATATAACACATTATATGAACATAAAATTCTGTGGTAGGTAAATTCAGAACATTTTTCACATAGATACATTTAGTCCAGTGTTGATGCCTTTTTTAGAGCTCACCTCTGAATACAGCCTCTGATAGGCAAAGCCTCCTCCGCTGGCCTCCAGTTCTGATTGTGCAGCCACCACCAGCTCCTCTAAATCCTGATCTTTCTTCAGGGGGAAAGCCATCCTCAGAGCCTCTCTGAAAATCAGAAGTTTCTCATTACTCACCATTATTAAAATTTTTATTTTATCTTCAGTGCAGCAAATGACACTTCAAAGAATCAGAGCCAGTTTCTCAGACCCGATTAATCCTAAATCTAGAGTAATACAGCTTTTTTTTTTGTATCGATATATTTATTGAAAATGTACAAAACTTCAGTAGAGGATAACAGTTAGTGAACATAACAACAGGTAATACAGCTTTTTTAATGGTGAATCACCACTGACATTACAATGTAGTTCAGGACTTTTAGTTCAAGTTTTAATTAATATCCAGGAAACAAGCTCTCAACACATTTTAATACCTCCCCCCACCTGAATTCAGACGCAGTAAGTGAACCACTCTCAGCGCTGTCACTTTGTATGAGCACTTTGAGCAGGTGAGACAGAAGGTCGGTCTGGCCATGGTACAAACTCTCATCCACCTGCCACACATCAACATAAATCAGCATTATTTACACTTAATTATTAACTGTTTAATACTTTATAAGCCGTAACCTCTATAGGTGGTGCCTCAGGTTTAAGAACCAACCTTGTCTGTGAGGATGTCATAGAAGAGACAGATGAAATCATCTTTCAGGTTACACTTGATGCTGTCCAGTAGGCTGTAGGCCCACTGTCCCGCCTGCTCCCCATGTTGTCTCTGCAGATACTGATGTAGAAACTCCTTCAGATCGCTGCTGTCATCTGTCTTATTGGAAAAGCAAACCACCAAGAAAGACATTATCACCTGCTTTAAAGGCCCTATATCTTACAATTACACCTGTGTACCAAAATCAGTCATTCATTTTTACATGAGCATTTCAACTTTATCCTGTAGAATTAAACAAGCTGTTTCAATGTGCCTTTAAGAACAAAGTATGCACATGATCTTTTTCTGATTGGTTGTCCTTCATTCAAAAAGCAGTCCAGGCTGAAAAACCTATAACATACAGTATGAACTGCTATAGGCTGTATAGGCCTGTTTGACTAATTTAAAGGCACTAAACTGGTGCTACCTTCTCTGCTTCACAAGCTTTTTCTCTCCATATGTCCTTTATAATTCTGAGAACATCAGCTTTTTTCAATCTGAGGTTCTTCAGCTGCCCCTCATAGCGCAGGTAGATTGGAACATCATTAGAGGCACCCTGGGAAAACAAAAAACATCTTTATTAGAAGGCAGGTCCTCTTGAGTTCCATCAGCCACAAGAAGTGCAGGTGCAGGTAGTAGTTGAACTTGCCAGTCCAGTGAAGAACTCTTTCTGGTCCAAGCCCATGCTGTTCTGCTCCTCCAGCAGAATCTCCAGCCTTTTCTTACTGGGCTGGCCCTCAAAGATCTCAGAGCAGCGTTCCCTGCCACCAAGAACATCTTAAAACAACATGTAGAGTTACACAAACAATACAGTAACAGTCTATACAGTTTCTCCATTGCAATTCTCAGTAAGTCCATAGGACAATGGAATACACAGCCGTTCAAAAGCTTGGAATCACATGTCAAATTAATATATATATATTTTTAATGTTCAACTCACAGAATGTAGATTTAAATATATTTTAGATGTTTTACTCAATATTTAATTGATAAACAATATAATGTTTTCATCTATTTAGAATCAAGAATCAAGAAGTTTTGGCCTTGAAGTTTGACCACTACTTTTAATACACACTGCATTCCGGATATTACTTTTCTTATAACTTCATTCTTGATGTCGTACAGCATTCTCATTCATTTTAGTCTCATCTATATCTCTGTTCATCAATCTAGATTTATTTTTTTCCTGTTCTAAGAATATCAGTTTGTGACAAATCATATGAAACTGGTGAAGTAATACATGAGTAACATATTAGAATCCTTCTACAAGCATTGTTTATCTGCAATCAAAAATGGTTTATTTTATTGAAAAATAAAAAAATCATATATTGGAATCCTAACCCTAACCCTATTTTTAATACATTACATTATTTATGGGAGTACTGGTACATAGCGCTATACCTGCACATTGTTCCCAGCATGGTCTAGGAGTGGAGGTCTCTCGGAAAACCTCTAGGTCATTCTGAAGGCTGTCTCTCTGCAGGCTGACCTGTCGGTGTACGTCTAGCAGCGTGTCATATTCTGCCTTCATTTGGTCAAAGTCTGTCTGTAAGGTCTCCAGCTGCAACAGGGAATCCAAGTCTCATTGTCAGAGCTTGAGCTGTGCTGGCTGATCTGTATACTGTTGATATAATCAAGGCTTTAACTTAAGCATTTATGTATGTTGTTATATAATATATTTTGGGATGTCCAACTGTGTTTCAGCTGTTCTTTTGATTTATGATAGCCCATATCCTACATTTTACTTGTGTCTTTTTTTTTTCTTCCCTAAATCCAATTTCAACATATGTGTGGTTTTATGCACCAAAAGCAGTCCTAATTCATTTAGACCTTTTTAACCTCTGTTTACCTCTTAGAGTTTTTTGTTATTGTGCTTTTAAGACTGAAATATGGATATTTGATCAATTGTACAAGCAGTCCAGGCTGAAATACTCTATAATCTCAGTGTGAGTGAGCAAGGCTAATATGCCATAGGTTGAGTAGATAGACAAATGTAAATGTGTTGATTTTTGTGACATAACAAAAACAATAAATTAAAAATAAACTGCTTAGTTTCCATATTTGGACCTTGCATTGGGGGGGGGGGGGGGGGGGGGGGGGGGGTGAAGGGTACATTTTGAACATTTAACAATGATTACATACAACAAACTGTTTAATTAAAAGTGACTGAGGAAAATGTATTTTTTATGATATGGTCAATTTAAAATGTTAACTAGGTCCTATGGTAATAACTGTCACTTGTCAAAGCAAAAGAAACTACCTGTATTTAGTATTAACAGCATTCGCAAATGTTAATTTTGTGGAAGAAAATGAACAATGCCTTGGTTTTCCTGAGAGTCACATGAAGTGCTGCCTCATACCTTTAGGAGGTTCTCTCTATTCATGCTGTCTAGATTCTCCCAGTCTCTCCGAGGAACCACATCTCCGTATTCTGCGTGCAAGCGGTTCAGCTCCACCTGGGCCTTGCTTAGACCCTCTCTACACACCTTTAGAGCCAGCTTCACCTTCACAGGATCCTCAGATTGCTCCTCTAAAAGAAGAGGAAACAACGAACACACTGATTTATTGTATTCATTGGAAAGCAACATATGAACTCAGTCCAGCAGTGTTTGATCAAAATCCAACTTGACTTCTTCCAACTGCGATCAATGACTCATAGTGCCTCTGTGTGGCCAAAAGCATCTACTGATTTTCAGGATTATCTGCTGAGTATTACTGACTGTCACAGTCGTGCTCCATGTTAGGCTTCTCCTCTGGGCTGCAGCTCATGCTGCTGATATTGGCAATGAGCAGCTTGCGGGCATCACACTCCTCCCTGTACTGCAGATACTGCGCTGCCAGTTCCTTCTCTAAATGATAAACCTGTGAAGAAACCCAAGACAGAAGAAGTCAACATTGAAATAAAATAAGTGCACATACTGTAAATAACATTCTAGTAGTGTTAGCGTGTTAGAGCTCCACAAGCCCTTCATCCTTTGGATGTCATGTATTTAAGTTGTTTCTAATTTTCACTGCAATAGGAATGGCTTGTCATGTTATCTTACTAAGAAGTAAAACAGAACAAACTGCTTAGATTGCACTTTAGATAATGCGATAAACTATAATACAACTATTAATCTATTTTATCTCTGCACACAAACACTGACAGTGATGTTATCACAGAGCTCCAATGCCATCTCAAATATCTAATTCAAGCCCTTTTCAAGAATAGTCAGATACATCTCACATTAGTGCCAAGACAATTTACTTGATTCACATAGGAATATTAGAACAAATTGGAATACAGTGCTGTGCAAAAGTCAGAGACCATCCTTGATTTATTATGGGACTCAACAATGGTGCAACGCCTGGTAGACCACCAAAACTGTCACTTTCATCTATGAGATCTGTAAAATCCACATTTTTATGTCCACCTCAACGCTATGAATCTGAACGGACATGTAGCTGTCAAGAAGCCATTACTGAGAAAAGGAAAAAGAGAAAAGAGAAGAAAGTTTACAAAACTAACAAAGAAGCTGCTGGTGTTTTCAGAACAGTGCACTGAGCAATCCAGACCTGAATGTGATTACTTGGATTGTGGAAAACAGAAGATTTCTTTTAAAAACTAAAAGCAAGTCTCCTGAAGGGAATGGAAGCTCCAAATAAAATGTAGGCACACTAAAAATGGAAAGAAATAGATATTGAAGTTGTTGTTTGGCTGTTGAGGCTTCTATTTAATTTTCAGTGAAATATATTTTCTGGTTTTTCCTGACACTGAAAAATGAATAATATTCATTTTTAATGGCCGTAGACTGGAAATGAAACAAAGGAAGGATGGACTTTGACATTTGCACTGTACTATACATACAAATCAACATTCATATAATAAAAAGTAACGATTAAATAAAAGCCACTGATATCTTGTGAGCTGGCTAGGAAAGCAGTGGTTTGGTTCCTGAGATCTCTGTGCAGGATGAATTTGTTACATTCAATCAGCAGTTAACCTGATTTAATTCTGAAAAATACAAATTAAAAAAATTTTACCAGTTCTTTGTCTCCTTTAGTACACATGGTTGGCATTAATGAAGCAGCACTCTAAATCCACAACATTGAAAAATCCTAAATAAATAAGGTTTGTATAGTTTAACAAGTCTGTTACATTACAAATCTCTAACAACAATATATAGATCCCTTAGGCAGGTAAGTAATTACAACAGTATAGGTGATAGAACAGGGCCGACCTGGGTCTGCAAGGCTCTCTGTTGCTCCCTCATGCTCTCAGTGACCTGCTGCAGATGCTGGCGCTCCTCTTTTAAAGCCCTGATCTCAGTCCTCTCCTGCTCCCTCAAACCCAGAACTTTCTTCTCACACTGCTCAGACAACAGCACCAGCTGAGCCCGGAGAGGCTCCAACTCACGGATCTGCTCCTGCAAATACGCTGGGACAACAGTTAACAAAACTTCATAAGCAAAACTTACATCAGAGTCAGAATGAATTTACAGGCCTTAAGTACATTCTGTAAATTAGAACATTACATATAATTTGATGTATAGATACCAGACTTGCTTTTAATGTCCATTATCATAAGTTTACAGCACTGAGCATTATTAGGCAGAGCCCTGACACAGGACTTGAGGTTAATGTTGTAATTTGCATCTGTTTTGAGGAAAGTAGTGCTTTGTGAAACTGCCACTTCACATTAAACATATGTAATACAAAAGTGACAATAAGGCTATACAGTAAATGCATCATACAATCATTTGGAGCAAAGTGTACACATACCAAGAGTGATGTCATATTCATTCTTGATGGCGGACAACAGTGGCTTGTATGTTTTAAAGTTTTCAATAAAATAGTCAAAAACCTCCCGGTAAGCCTTCATAAGACAAACAAGAAAGTTAGATGAAGAGTTCTTCATTTGTGGCATGTATCATTTGGGAATAGTTAAAAACAAGAACTTGGCACTAAACTAACAACAAATCTCTGCTATATACAAGTTTAAATTGTCTCCACGTCTAAAGTGTCAACCTGAAGTTTACGCTCCTGGAGTTTGGGGCTAAGCATGTCTAGAGATGTCAGTTCTCTCCTCAGAAAGCACTCGAGCTGTTCCAGGAACCGCGGCTTAGAAACAGGTCCTCCAAATTCATCACTGAACCTGCAGCACACAATGCATTACGAGGTATGAGCCACTGCCAGGATTGTTTCTGAACATTTCAACGACAGCCTACTTGGTATGCATAAATAAAATAATTTATTTAATAAAATAAATGCAAATAATAACATAAATATGTGATTTAGAGAGACATTATTATATTCTTTCAAAAAAATGTGATTTTAACATTACTAGAAAACATTTGAGTTCTAAAAAAAGACATAACACTTTATATACGCTTTTATCTTCTAATAACAGACCCGTGATGCTCATTCGCTCCAGATGAAGGAGTTTTTTGCCGGGCAACCTGAGAGGTGATGTGGGCAGGCCAGGTTGAAAGGTAGCCAGAAGCATCAGCACCTTTAGTCTGAAAGAACAGGGATGTCATTTTAAATGAAGGCCTGTGAGACACACACAGAACAGAATGAGTTGATACATGGCAAGTTATTGTTAGAGTATGTCCTAATAAGATCATACACTACTAACTCTGAGTAATCTTGAAGCAGGCTTCGCTTGCCATTGAGTCCCCTTGCCTGATGAAGTCCTAGAACAAAGAAGAAACACAAACTAATGGCATGGCACCTATTATTAACACTTTATAAACAGTAAAAACATTGTTTGAGGTGTGTGTAGATACTGCTACTATTGAAAACAGACATATTCCTTATGTTTTTAAGCCATATAAGACAACTAAATTTTGTATGGAAAGGAATAATGCCACTGAACTTCTTCTTAGCATAAAGTGTTCAAATTTTGGACAGTTATATGTTGGAAGAACATCAAAATTAAAAACCTAGCACTCCCATACAACATTAAGCGACAAAAACTCACTTTCTAGCCGTATGGTTTGATACATTTCTATAGACTCAGAAAACATATGCCCCAAAGTTAAAATCAAAATCTCAGAAATGGACATGAATCTTTTACAGGGAATTCTTTTCAAGGTTGCATATTTAAATGGTTAAGAAGGAAACAAAGTCATTCAGAGTGGTTTTGTGTGAAATGCTACTTTCTAGAGAATCTTGTCAAACCAGAACTCTTTACAGTGGTAGTGACAAGAACCAGACATCCGCCTCTAAATGCTCCCTTACAACGATATTATTACATGAAACAGTTATGAATACTTAGCTTGATGTCTGAGACATTGTTTTATGTTTATTTCTCATTATTTATTCAAATCTATTCATTAGGGGTACACACAGGGCATTTAAGGCAAAGTAGTCCATAAAGAAAACTTTTTTTCAGACTTATGACTAATTTACCATGATCAACATCACATGTAAAACTCAGACGACTCACGCAGGTTCACTGGTGGGTTAAAAAAAATGGACATACACATTGGGAACCAGGGTTCCTATTCCTATTAACCTAGCTTCTCTACAATGAACCATTTCACATCAAACCACTTTGAACGACTCTGACACTTACAAGAAGTGCTTTGTCTATCTAGAGAAAGAAATATTCCGAAATGTTGAACAACCCCTGTTATCGACACTTAAGGCCGGTTTTCCAGATTCAGGTTGAGGCTAAACCAAAACTAAATTAATGTCCAGAGATTATTAGCCATTTGCACTGCAGGCGGAGGGCTACTTGATTCATATGCTCGTCTACAGAGAAAAGTTACAGCTACTTCAGTTTCAAACGTAGACGTCGCTAGCCAGGACTAATTTCATGCACTGGTAGCTTTATTTTTTTTTTTTTAATCGAACCACAGAAATACAAATAGAAATGCATGAATGGTTTCATCTCACAGCAGGAGCATAGGTTAGTTAAATCTGTGAGCGGTGGGGCAGCTGGGTGTGACAGCCACCTCTCCGTCATTTTAAAGACCGCAGTTCTACAACATTTCCACACGTTTTAACGCCCTTTTTTGGCTACTGCCCACATTTGCTAAGCCATATTTATTCTTGCCTTTCAGACGTTGAGAGGGGCGGTAAGCGTACGTCCTTTTGTATCGACATGCAGAAAAGCATTCAAATAAAAAGCGTCTTCACTTTAACAGAACCTCACGGCACGGCATTGTTGTTGTTTATAAGTGGTTACCATAGTATCGAAGGACCCCCACTAAGCCCTTCAATTGGCAGGTGGCTGTAGCGTGCCTGAAATGAGGGTGAATTATTGTCGGTGGCAAAAAAATAATGTACTCGCTCCAAGCTAGTTACTCATCAAAATGAACTATAAATCCACATGTGTTTTCTTGAAGGGAGTATCAGGCCCGGCGCAATGTCAATATTCCTGAATCGACGCAATATTTCATCAAGGCAACGCTGAATACGCCCATCTCTTTCACACATGATCCACGGGCTTGTTTTTCTGAGCCTGTTCACGGCGCAGCGTCTGTTTTTCCAGAGTGACCAGCATATTCAAAAATTGCTCTGCTGACGTAGTAGTGGCTATTCATCTCACAGTGGCTGTATGCTAGCAATCTAGTTAATACATTTTGTACTCTGACCATCAATAAATCAAGAACTGTTAATGTGACGTCACTAAAGTCCAAGAATAGTGTTACTGTAATATCTCGTGTAACCGCCGCGAGTTGCCGATTTACAGTAAAAAAAAAAGAGAGAAGGGCTTCGCTGTGCGCCAAATTGCACAAAATGTTCCGTGGCTTAGGCATTCATAATGCCTGGAAAGACATAAGGATTAATATGATCTCTGTTACATAAAGAGTTGTACTGTACTTAGCGAGAGTAGCTGTGTGTGAAATTGTTTTCCTGAACGCAAGAACAGTGATACAGATTCTCAAAGGACCCGAAAGATAAACGACGCCTGGCGCCCAAGCTTGTGGCAAGTAAACAGAGAAAGCACCGAGAACGGCCACTAATTAATTCCTATAACTACTTGTACTAGGCTTCTACTTCACTCGATCACCCTTTTTTCCAGACTCCCGTTATTTATGGGTTTTGTAGTTTACAGCCCTGCTGGTGTCGTCGTTAGGTAATGCACGGGGTCGTCCGTTGAACGACATTACCCACACGTCTCTGCGCGTTCTACTGTAGAAGCGTTGCTTATCCGGGGATATCGCTACTGCTGTTTCTGCTCAGTCTATCGCTCTCCCCCCCCCCTTTTTAGCGGATTGACACAACAGGGTAGGAATTAGAAGACGGAAAACAGGGGAAAAATGGCAGAGCTTGGAGCGGGGAGCCTGCTGCCGGGTGATCCTTCTTCAAATGACCAAGAGCAGGAGCTGAACGAGCGTCTGAAGCGGCTGTACCCGGCCGTGAACGAGGAAGAGACCCCGTTACCCCGATCCTGGAGCCCCAAGGATAAGTACAGCTACATCGGGCTCTCGCAGAACAATCTGCGGGTGCATTACAAAGGTACACAGCCGTGACAGCAACTCTCCAACGCTGTTTCGGCCATCGGCTTTCGGGCCTCGGCCGCCCCACGGGCAGATTGTGTGTTGTTATGTGAATGTGTGTGTTGGAGTGTGTTTGTGTGTGTGCCAGCTCTCCAAGCTGCTTTCCGTCCCTCTGCTTTGTTTCAGAAGAGGAAAGAGGAATATACCCGAACGGGTGACAGATTACAGCAAAACATCTCACCGCTTGGCTAGCGACAGCGGCTAGCTGCTTAGCTGAGGCGAACCGTGTTTAGACAGGACGGTCTTGTTTGGATATAAAACTCATTCCAGTATGTGCTTTTATCGCTGACATTGTATCCCAGAAACACTACACGCCACGCTAGGTATGTTTTTTTTGTTTAACCTAAACTAATTCCCCTCACAATTTTAGGACATTGTTCAAAGCTAGTAAGCGTTAGCAACCCGATCACCGGATGAAAACAGGTAGCGTTAGTTTAGCAAGGCAGATGCAGCAATGATAAAAACGCGTTAGTAACAACGTCTCCTCTTCTGTCGTGTCTCTTTTTGAACATTAGAGCCAGAAAGGTCGGTGGGTTTTCTGCGTGGCTTTCTTTCACCTACAGCGGTGTCGCAACAGGCCGAACACCTAAACGATCCAGATCAACTTTATTATTTTATGTGTGGTTTACGCTTAATGCCTAACCGCAACGCGGCTTTAGTTAACGTTGCACATCATCGTTTTGCCCATACACTGAACTCGGGCGTGTGCGTGTTAACTTGTGCCGGGCGAAATAAACATCGGGTGAGCTCCCGATTGTGAAATACTGGCCATTTCGAGTCATTTTGAGTCCTGTGGTACGATTTATGTCTGTCAGCTCTGGCGCTGTCCGACCACACAGATGCCTTCTGCGACATCTCCACTCTTTTCCCGGTGCAGATGTGCGGTGTCCGGGGCTCTGATGAAACGCAGTGAAAGCCTAGCGTTGGTATTCATCATCGGGTTAAGCGGCTCTGTGCGTTTTATAACCCCTCCGACGATGAACTCGCTTTGCCCTGCCTGCTGCAATGCCAAGCAAACGGGCTTGCGGTGCAATGGGGATTTATCTCGTTAAAGGGGGTCAGAGCGCATCGGTCCATTGTACATGCGAGCATTTCAAATGGCAGTAATATCTTGGAGAAACAAGCACACGGGCACGTTCAGCAATCAAACGTCTCGAACATAGTGTCCCATTATAGGAGGCGTCTCCAGTCACATTCCTGTTATAGATGAACAAAACTGCTCAGTCGGAAATAGAGCTGCCACTCTTTGATTGAATTCTGTTGTGCCGTTCGGTGATCTGTCAGCTCTCATGTTTCAGCGTTTCTTTACAGATGAGAAGAGCACCCCATACAGGCGAGGTGTGTGTTTACTGCTCTATTTTGTACGTGAATCTGGTTGGCAACAATAGAGAAAATGTTCACTCATCTTGCTTGTGTTATGTGCCTCCCTGCTGCCCAGGTCTATTGTGATATTGATTTCATCACACAATATACGTATTATGGACTGCACACAGGAAATCATTGTGTGTGCCGTTCATAATATTGAGTGTTTTGATCACTCTGTTCTGGGAGTATGAGGTCAGGATCTTGACAGTGGTCTGAGTTTGTGATCGGCATAATGCCTGTGATTACCCACTTTCGGGTCCCTTCCCACCCCATTGTCTCAGCAAGTTCGTGGCAGCTGGATTTAACCTGCTACTCCTGCCTCACCCTTGTGATTTCAGTGCTATTTTGGCCAGTGTGCCAGTTTCCGTTTCTCTGGGCTAAATTGAAGCTAATTTGTGCAAGGCCCTGCTTTGTCAAGATAAGAGCTGCCTCAGCTTTAATTGGGAGAGCAGGACAGCGTGGCGGTCAGAGCGAACTGGCTTTGTGCGTGCTGTGTTTTTGGCTTTTGTGTTTGAGTCGAGGGCTTGAGAGTGGCCTTTAAAGGGAGCTGAGAGGTTGCTGGGTTAGTCTTCTGTTTTTCACTGTGTACCCAATCAAAGGAAGCTAAAAAGAAAAAAGGACGGCTCTGGAGCGAGATGCCTGTCAGTTAGGTTAGGTTCTGGTCAACAGTTAGCTGGTTAGCTGAGGCAGACCGTGTGTCTTTGGCAGTTTAACTCATTTGTAAATGTGTTTTTATCATTGACTCCCTATTATTTAAAGCTAGTAGCTTTTCCATGCTGTACTCCAGGTAGCAAGATAACTACAGTCTAAATTATATAAATGATAATGGCCATGTCTCCTTTATTGACATTTTTGAAATGTAGAGTGAGAGAGGTTTCATGCTCGGGTTGCCCTGATCTAGAGCACTGACGCAACAGGCCGAGTATACGGTTTATGTCCTGCATGTACTGTGTAGGTCAGTTCCTGGGCTTTGGTGTACAGCTTTTTGTCTGAAATTACAATGTGAATGTGCTGACCGGGTTGATATTTCACAAAGCAGGATTTCTCCATTAGCCACATAAGCCCAAAGTCAAGTCTGTCTAAAAGAAGAAAGAGATAAGAAATGTTCCTATTAGGCAGTCTTCACTTTGAGCTTACTGAGAAGTCTTTTGAAATAGCCCCCTACTGATGCAGAGAAGAAATCTAGGCTAGCATCTTTATGCAGATCTTGATCCAGCCTTTTTGGCCCAGTACCTATTCCAGTGTCGGTATATAGGGGCTAGTGTACCTTACTGGAGAAGATCATACACCAGTATTGTTTTTAGGATTGTGCAGTTTTTAAGTTAGATTGTTCTAGAACGTTTACAAAATGCATTTTTGCAGTTTTTAAACAAGCACGATTGTGAAGCAGTACCTAGTGTGGAGAAGTCATAGCTAGCAATATCCTTTTTATGTAATATAGTGTCAGTTCAATACATTGGCTTGGTGCCTCACTCTTTTGACTCTGTCTGTGATGTGTTTTGACTAGATATGGCACGCAGACGTCTGAAGTCATGTCATCACTCTGTGGTTGGCACCTGTCCATAGTAGGAGCTCTGTAGCTAAACCACTGTTCTCCATGAGAAAAATTAAGTGTTTAAAAGATTTCTTCTGTTGTACCCTGTTAAACCACTGGGTTCTCAAGCCAGGACATTTTGCAGTACATGTATCTGTCAGATAAGGAGGTTAAGGACCTGAAATACAAATATTGCTACATGCAAGCTAACACTGCTACACTGAATTGACATGATAATATTGGTAAACTCACCAAAATACCCCAAGCAAACTAACAAGCTTTGTCAAATGTGATATTTAAGTTACTTTTGCAGTTTTAGTAGCCGGTGTTGGTATAATACAGTGTTGGAAGGCTTTCATGTAACATCATTTCAGTGCACAGTGTTAGCTTGCTAGTAGAATGTATGTAGCATCGTTCATAGTTTGATTGCTGGACAGTTTTTTGCTGAAACTTGTGGTGGAGTGGGAGTGTAAGTATGACAGCACATAATTTGCCGGGCATTTGAGTTCTTAATATGGGCATGACTATGGAATGACGCAAGCCTTCATAGGTCTATAGGTGCAATGGGTATTGGTATAAGGCTGATATCAGAAGAAAGTATTGACTTGGAGATGGAGGGGGGAAAAGTAATGAATTCAACCCTTTGAACTGAGTGAGAGTGTGCTTTAAACAGTTTAAAGCTTTTTTGGCCTACTTTTAGATGCTTATCTAAAGTGAAATGCTTCAATTAAAACTAATTTTAAAGCTTGGTAGTTTAAAAAAACAAATGTCTCATCAGAAAAGAAAACGTGGTATCATGTCATCTCTAGTTTTAACCTAAATTGAAAGACGAATGCATGCTTGATAGAGTTAACAGGTTAGTGGGGTGTGTGTGTGTGTGTGTGTGTGTGTGTGTGTGTGTGTGTGTGTGTGTGTGTGTGTCTGTGTGTGTCATTAGCTGAGTTATGTGCCTGCTGTTAGCTGACTGCACTGTTTGCGCATGCAGAGGGGCTTCAGCCTCCTGAAGAGCCAATCATGCATGCTCAGTGACATCACCAGATTGTGTCGGCTTCCCTCTAGTGTCTTCGAGAGAGTCTGGGAAGCTGTGTTTGCTAACACTGGCACATCGCTTCTCGTCTCCCTCTCCCTTTGTTCCCTTCTCATATTTTTTCCCCTGTTACTGCTTTTCTTTCTGCCCGGCTGCTGTTCAGATGTGCTGTTTTGTCAGCCCCTGCGTTGTGTTTACATCCTTCAGCCTTGACCTGTCAAGGTTTCTTTGTGTACCCTACCTGTAGGGCTGGGTGAAAAGGCAAAATATATATCACAATACTTCAAGACACCTCCACAGTACATAATATTTATCATAATTTTTTTTTTTTTGAGGTTGTAAATAATGTTGCTCCGATACCAGTACTGTATTGGTATTGGCGCCGATACTGGCACCTAAATGCAGTATAATCAAAAGCTGTAATGCCAGTATTTGGTCCCAGAATGGTAGTAGTGGGTGGAATTCTTCCTAACCTATTGGGTTCACTGGTATTTCACAAATACAGCAGATAACACAACATACAAATAGTGTAAAACACATCAACCTTAACAGCTTAACTCAACAACTGAGCCATTGCTTATTTTAGTAATCACTCATCTCCAGCTTTGTAATCAGTTATAGTCCGAGTTAAAGTTAGTCTAGGTGAGCCGGGCTTGTGTGTCCAGTAGCCCCACCTGTGGTACAACTCCATTGATTTGGTCACACAGCAGCGGGGTCTCGTGGGGTCTCTATTTACTGAATTGTAGCAGAGTCTGACACTTGAAGATGTAAATGCGAGTCTGTGGGACAGGCGTATGAGACAGTTGACTTGAGGAATTTGAATGTGTAACAACATTTGGCGTCATTTTTGCCGAACCAGAGAAGCTGTTATGTGCTTACATGTACACACCACTGCTGATCTAAATAGTTTGTTTCAGTTTTTTAACTATTTTGCACAATATTTCAGTTGCTAAATATGGTACTTATTACTAACTATACAACAGTACTGATTGTGTATAATAAATAAACAAAATTAGGTTTCTGAGTTCTAGGCAACAATAAAAAAAAAGCAGTGGTAGCCACTGAATACACGGTTGTATTGTAATCTGGGTATTTTAATTAATCACCTTGGGCTGTTTACACTAACTGTTTGCTAAATGTTTACTAAGTTCAGGTTTACACGTTACATATAACGTTTACTGTCAGATGGCTAGAAACCGCTGATTAAAAAATAAACATTTTGTTGTCACAAAAATATTTAAGAATAAAGAGAAAATATGACTGGTATTCCGCTTCATTTGTACACGTTGTTCTATACTGGATACTTTTTCCATAGAATGCAGGCGGCTGGCGTGTTTTCTAGGTAGCACATTTCTAGCTTGGTTCTGAACAAATAGAGCAAGGTCTGCGTTAGTTAGCTGTTAGTAGTTAAGACATGACTTGAGAATTTGTGGTGCTACCAAATTTAGGAGAACAATTGCTAACTAATTTTAGCCAAAGACTTTACGCACACACTTTTCACACTTGTTCTAAATACTTGAGTCCGCACCCAGGACCGATTCTGGGCTTGGATGGAGGAGGGGCTCATTGTCATTGGATTGCTTTCACACAAGTTGTCTGTCCGTGGATTGATTGTGCAATTTCGTGTGTCACTTTTTCTATGTGCAGGTTTGCAAAAGGGTAGGCACTCGCTTCATCGGTTGGCTGCATCTTATTATTTTCCTTAATACAATACTAAAGCATTCTTTATTACAAATACTCAAGCAGCAAAGAACAGTGCTGTTTTTTTTTCACAACAGTCCTTTTCCCCACCGTCATTGAAACTTAAGAGATGTAAAGCACTAGGTCGGAGCGTTCACATTACAAAATGAACTAACCATTATGGTTCATTTTGCCTGGACTGGATAGATTCTACATGTGCGGCGGACAGTACCAGAGTTTGTTGGAACAAACTCAAGACCATCGATTTCAGAAGGACCAAAGAGCAGTTCTCAGGACCGCTCTGAGGCTCAAAAACAGCTTCACACTTGACCAAACGTACTGAACTCGCAGAGCAAGTGGTCTTGGGTCTTGATAGAAGCTCTGGTGTGAAAACGCCCTTCGGTATAAGCCAGTCTGACCCCGTCCATGTAAACAATGCAGGCTAAAATCTTTATTAAAGATCTTACTCTCATCTACATGTGAGGAAACTGATATGAGCTTATGCTTTTCAATGTTACAAACCGGATAAAAACATTGCTCATCTAATGCGCATGTTCTGCTCTTTGTTTTTGCAGCAATGCAAAATAAAACTACTGTCTTTGATGACAACAAAGAGCATTATTCCATTCTTGTTTCAGACCCAAACCACTTGAACACACATCATGTACTTACAACTAGAGATGTGCATGGGCACCCACACACTTGGTTAACTGTTTAAGGCGCTGTTTATTCGAATGCTGAAATGACTCTTTGATTATTCGTTATTATGGTTCATTTCAGGAAGACAGAGAAAACGTATAGGCTACTGATTCAGTGACAGTTTTGTTTTACAGTACTGTAAAGTTTGGAAAGTTTGCTCTTATTTGCCTGTAAGAGTATGTATCATTTAAACTACTCAACACTCTACTACTCAGACACAAGTGCTTTAATGTAATTGAGTAACTAAGGATGCATTGTAAAGAAAGAGATGCAGCTTTATCACTAACATGGCTGAATAAGATACTGTAGCTGATGTTGGGAAACCCACCGATATCCCTCAGCTATTTTTGTTTTAAGTATAATCCTTTGCATACTGCTGATTTTTTTTTTTTTTTGCAACACCACTGCTGTTCACCTACAGGCTTACATTAATTTCAAGTAAAGTCAGTTTTCTTTGCTGATGTTTTTGCCTTGCCCACAGCTAACCAAGTATCCGTTCGTTAAACTTTTTTGGGCACTTTTATGGGAATTAGTCAGAATGCAGATCACTGTTTACAACCTCCAAAGTCATAGTCATAGTAGGAACTTCCAAGGAGGACCTAAAGGCAGCGATTGAATCATGGAAAGCGTGTTGGCTCAGGCTTCACGTATTAGCTTTTAGCCGGTGCTTTACATTGTGGTTTGAACGAACTCTGATTTTGTTTAGTGTTTTTAAGTTGCTAAGGAATGGAAAAGGGAGAAACTCCACTGTGCCGTTCTAAAGTCTCAGATGTTGTACTTTTATGTTAAGCGCTAATAAACTGAAAATGGAAGCTTTTACACCTTAACATTCCTTATTTTTGCTGTATTGAAAAATGTATTAAATTAAGGCACCACTCAATTGTATCAAATTGTGTTATGTATTTTGAGAATTATTACACCCGTGCTGCCACTTAACATCCTTCCTTTGTGTCTGATTGGTCTTGTGTGCTTTTGTAGGAAGCTTGTGCACCTCATGCATTTGGTGTTTCATTTTGGTGGTTTCCTTTATACTGTTTCCTTAGCAGTGGTGTGACTTGGGTGTGTCATTCATAGGCTCTAGCCCTGTCAGAAGAGGTGCCGTGGATTAAGGCCATATTCCGTTCTGCATAAATGTGAGCTATTTGGGTTTTAATAGGGTCAGTGTTTTTATTAATGATTAAGCCATTCTGCAGTAGCAAGCTGTTAACAGATTACCTCTCCCAAGTGAAAATAAATCAGTGGCCTGCATATCAGAATAGAAAGCAGGCCTGGTGCAAAACGGATGACCAAATGGCTGCATCTTACACAGGGTGAATGTTGTCAGGGTGTCATCCATTCACCAATGACAGGCTATGATTATGTACAGTGGGTAAAAGCTGTGTTTGTGAGAGACACACACACGGCAAGAAGGAGAAAATCCGTCAGGGTCGTCTTGCTCCTGTGTGCTGTTAGGTTGTGTGTTGGTGGTATAAATAGAACAGTGTGTGAGGGATGGGGGCAGGAATGAGCGCATATGTGTGCAGTTGTATGTGAGTTTGTGTGTGTGTGTGTGTGAGAGAGAGAGAGAGAGAAGGGTTTATACATACAGGGTCGTCTGACTTTACTCCGCTCGTGTGAGTGAGTTATATAAATAGATATTGTGTGTGTGTTTTTTCAATGTTTCATTATGGATGTTTGTCTGGGCATAACAGGGAGGCCTGCTATGGCCTGGTCGTAGAACTGAGGATGCTAAAATTAGGGGTGATTAATATTGCTGCTGAAATCGGAGATGATGAATATTCACTTAATTCATTAGTCATAATGTAATAGACTGTAGTAATGTATGGCTGACAGTCTGTCGTATTTCTTCACTATGTAGGACTGGGTGATGTGCAGCCAGTATGTTTTCGTCAAGACATTCGATTTTGTCTGCCACACGTGCGGTAGTTTCCATTGGCATATACTGATATTTTACTAGTATATATGAAATGTATAAGACTTGTTGTTGCCATGAATAGAAAACCTTTTGAAACAGTCTTTTAAGGTCACATTAGTCATTTTAACTTTAATATACTTGTTTTGGGGGCAGTCGTGGGCTGGAGGTTAGGGAGCATGCCCTGTGACCGGAAGGTTGTCGGTTCGATCCCCAGGGCCGACACTCCATGACTGAGGTGTCCTTGAGTAAGACACCTAACCCCCAACTGCTCCCCGGGTGCCGTGGATAGGGCTGCCCACCGCTCCGGGCAAGTGTGCTCACTGCCCCCTAGTGTGTGTGTGTGTTCACTAGTGTGTATGTGGTGTTTTTGCAATAGACAGATTAAGAATTTGTGGCCAGAATTGTAGAATCATTTATCCTATATGCATTATATTATATTGTATTTACAATTAAGAAACATGTGTAACTAAACCAAAAACTGCCCAGGTGCTGCTTTGAAGAAGAAATGCACAGTTGGCGAATTCCAGCAAATTCTGGTTAATTCTATGTCCAATAATACAGGCTCTGGGTCTTGTATGGGAGGTGGGCTTATAACGTATTAATGTTGGTTACTTGTGAATGTGTGAAAATTCAGCAGACCTGGTGGTTTGTTGGTTTGTTTACAGGAAGAAAAAGAAAAAAGCTTCCAGAGAAAGTGGTCGCTCGGGCCAGAGGTTCTCTAATTTTAGTACGCACATTGTGAAATGTTTTTGCTAGAGGCAGTGTTGACCACTGGATTGGTCAATTTATCATGAATGTTGTATGTATACATTCTATGTAACAGGCAGACAATTTATTAATTTATTTAATGTAAACCATAGCATAGGCATATCCTACATTAATACTGCATTTATTGTACCTAACATAAATCTTTATTCTCTAAGTGCAGCTGTTTAGCTGAGCTGGTTGAACACATCTGTGCAATATGCGTTTTACAGTACTGTGTACATATACCATCAGTCTTCTAACATAGGGTGTATGTAGAAGGCTCCTCCTCCGACCGCAGCTCTCATACAGTTAGGCAATTGGATAGTAAAGTTTGCTCCTTCAGTTAGGTGCTGTCTAAAAATGACCTGAAGAAAACTTGTTTTTTATTATTATTGGGAAACCTCAGCAGAGGTATTTACAGAGATGGTAATAATAGCAATGTTTTTCCTTCTGGTAATTTTTAGACTCTTTCTGACTCGTTTCTGCATTTCTCTGCGTTTCTTTACTGCAGTGATATTCCACACTTTTTTTCTAAACAGGAGGTTTGTCATTTAAAGTCGTGTAGTAATTATGACCAATGCATTACACATGTTTGTGTATTGCACACCACAATAATGATATTTATTCCACACTGTTGTGATATGGATTTATCTACCAACTAGGACAGCACAGAGACAGCCCGTAGCACTGCTTTCTGGTCTCTCACGCACACTCAGGCCTTAAGGTGTCCTGTTATCAAACGGCACGTGGGGTCAAGTTACAGTCCTGGAGAACACATGCTCAGAGCACACATAGATAATGAAATGCATGGACGCAGACACACTAAAATACACACCCCACACAGGTCAAACACAAAGGAGCTAAGGTTTTAGTAACAACTCTTTACAGCCCTGAAGGGTCTCAGTCATTGCTTAATAGGGACAGTGAATGAATTAGTGATTAACTGTGGGGGGCCTGCCATAAACTGTCTGTTTCACAAACTGTACATGACTGATCACTACTCCCCCAGGCCAGTTTGAGGGAAACCAACACCGGGGCACATATGGACGTATCACCAATCTCAGAGTAACAGAGCCGATCTAGGGCCATGTGCTGATTCTGTCTGTGAAGGGCTGATCCAGGATCAGCCCCCTGACTCTGAGAAATTAGATACAAGCCCTGCTCAGTCGGGTTTGTGCTTGCAGCATGCTGGATATAAATTTAGAGTCCATGGACATAAATGAGGGGCTTATAAATGGAGGGGGGGTGAAGAGTGAAGAACGTTTTCATGAGCTTGTCCTATTACTTACTAAGCCTGAACATTTTGTGGTGAATAGGAATGGGCTTAAAAGAATAGTTTGGGTAAAAAATCACATTTACAGGTTTCCTCTTTGAGATAAAGGTAGTGGAGTTTTTGAACACTCATTGTCCATTCTATTAGAGATATGTGTAAATGTAAAGTCAGAGACAGTATCTCATCTGTTGCTGCACAGTTTTTGTTAGTCAACTTCCTGTCCTTTATCAGTGATCACAGAAGACGTTTGGCTGGATATTTTTGATTGGTGGACTATGCTCAGTCCAGCAGTGACACTGAGGTGTTTAAAACCTCTAGCAGCACTGCTGTGTCTGATCTGCTCGTACAAGTGCAGCACACACCAGCGTGACACTCTGTAGTCAGAGTCACTACAGTACTGAAAATGATCCACCATCCGAATAATACCTGCTCTGTGGTGGTCCTGTAGGGGCTATGACTACTGAAGAAGAGGGTTAGAAGGGGGCTAACAAAGTATGCAGAGAAACAGATGGACTACAGTCTGTAATTGTAGAACTACAAAGTGCACCTATTACATGGGCGTGATAAATTGGACCATGAGTCTAGAAACAGGGAGGTGGTTTTAATGTTATGGCTGATCAGTCTATCTGACTGTTTGCCAAATGATGTCAAGTCCTGCCTCCTTTAGTTACGGTTGTTATGTCCATCAAAAGCTCAGGCTACCTAGCATCAGCAACACTGCTACAGACTTAAAATATCAGTATACAAAGGAAATTTTAGTAGCACAGAAGAGTACATTTGCAATCATTTAATATTCAAAAATAAACTGGCTTCAAAAAATGCTCAGTGCAGACACATGTTTTGGAATTGACAGTATGAATGTAGGCCAGTTTAGAGTCCAAGGAGTTGGAAACAGTCATTAATCAGACCAGCAACATGAGGTTTAAGCAGTAGTTTTTTATGTCTAATAAGGGGGAGGTTTGCGTTGAGAAAGATGCCCTTTCAAATGAGCTGCAGTTGAGTTGGGAGTGAAGATGATGCTGAGGAGGACTGGCCATCTTACCCATAAGGTTTTTTACTAAACTGTAATAGTACATCATTACAAATGATGGTGTGTATGCATGCAATATTACGTACAGAGACTTTTTTTTTTTTTTACCAAGCTCTCAGCAGCCAACTTGAGAGAAGCTATCATAGGCTACGTTTCACAGCAGGTAAAAGTGGCCCAAATCTGATTTTTTTCACCAAATCTGTCTTTTTTTTTTTTGGTTGGCTGTTCACATTATCTTTTAAATGTGATCTGTATGTGACATCAGTCTGAACAGATCAGTTCCCAAACCAGCCTGCATGCGCAAAAGAACAATACTTCACGAGGCGGAGTCATGATGGCCAGCGAACGCCTGTCGCTCCCAAAGCTTTCAGTGTCATCTTCGCCAGCATCACAGGAGCGTGGTTAGGTCAGGTTATGAAGATCCAGTGGTTGACAGCTGGACTCATCACCCAGAATATGCTCAAGTTCGCCTTAAAAAGGACGCGTTATTTGGCCATGGTCACTCTTTTGGTTCGTGTCCTCAGGCCTCTTCCAGCCATGATCAGCCGTTTCGTTCAAAGCCTCCGAAAAGCACGAAGCAGTTGTGATGAGTCTCCTCTATAGTTTTGGTACAGAAACATCTGCCTAAATGTTTCTGAGTCTCAGCAATGTGGAATGATGACTTATGTCGAGCTGGACTGACGTTAAAGTCACATGAATTCCGATTCTGGATGTTGAGACTGAGTCGCGTTGCCGCAGATCAGAAACGAATCAGATATCAGTACCACATATGAAAGCATCTCTAATCGGAATTGAAAATGTCAGATTCAGTGCGCTTTTTTTTTTTTTTTTTTTTTTTTTTTTTTTTTTTTTTTTGCTGTTCACACATCCACACAAATGACACATCGGTGTCATATATGTGGAAAAAGATCAGATTTAGGCCAACTAATTGATCTTAATATTGCTCTTTAACACTATTGGCGTCATGGTAGTAACCCAGATTGAGTTTAGTTTACCCTAACAGGCAGGCTCATGCTGGCTCTAATAGTTTTGATACTCAACTGTGAGTAATAAAGCCTAAAATCGTTTTTCAGCTCTGGGAAAGAAATAAAAGCAAAATCATACTGCAGATGATCAGGTTTGTGTGTTTTCACCTTTTCACTTATCCTAATAGTTTAGACAAATTTTCTGCCACTGCCGTTCTCACTGCAGGTTTGTTCTGAGTTTTTCACTTGACGGAGGACGTAGTCTTTAGAGATGGTTGTGACTGAGAGGCGTGACAATCATCATTTTCAATCCGTTAAATCGTGAACATGATTTGTGGCCATAATATTACTTTATAGCTATATTAGCATCATAACTCTAGTGCAAAACTAAGAAGCATGCTTCAGACACCAAACATGTCTTGGATTATCAGCTGCCTTTGGGCTGAGGGGTGGATTATGGAAATTAGGTTTTGGTCAAATCATTGCTATATGTGGATGATTTAAAGGTTTGTTCTTTTGTATAAGTATTCCTCACTTTCAAAATATAGATAAACAGTAAACAGTTCCCTTATTTTTTTTTATTTATTACAGTCAACAACTGAGACAGTTAATCACCATCAAAAGCTGTTTTGACTTGGTTAGGATTGTAGAAGCTCTGTCTATAGTGATGATTTTCTTTTAATTATTTTCTATAGTTTCTGTCATGTTTTTACAGTGGAGTGGCAGAGAAAGATGTAGGGAACCACAGTGATTGACTGTTTCACAGATTGTTTACGTTGCCTGGGAGACCACTGTGAGTCATTTTGCACTCTCACGGCCATAGTTATGAGTCGGCAGCAGCTTGGAATTTTTGAAGCATTGATCTACTATTAAATTGTATTAATATGTGTGTTCCTTGAATACAACACTGATAAACGCTTTTCTGGCCCATATATTTACAATTGAAACAAAAATGTAAACATTTGAAACCTGCACTGTGCCATTGTTCAGTGAGTGTGTGCTGTGTTAGACTGTGAGACTGTGAAATGATTCTATTTCCAGGTCCAGGTTCTGGGTTTGATCTCTTGTGAGTTTACCTCCCCTCACACACATCACTGCATGATTAGTGGCATTCTTTCCAGGTTTTTGTCATGTACCAAATCATGCAGAACAACCTGGACAAGGTTAGATTGTTGTTAGATCTCGGAGTGGATGTACTGATAAGTAGTCACTTCACTACCAGCAAAGTTTGGAATTCACATTTGACAGAGGTTATGTGTATCCAGCTCTGTGGAAAAATGATCATCCACGTCCAATTTTTGCCCTTCATATTCCTTATGACTATGTCGATAAAGAGTGGAGTACTCTGACTGTACGCCGACTGTATCGGCGATAACTCATTCTAAGAGTGTGAGGATGCGTTGATGTGAAGGTGTTGATTTATCAGTTTTGCAGTGTTGGAACTGATCATCTGTTCTAATAATGTTCCATAAAGCCTGTACTCATTTTTTTTGGCCAAAATAAAATTCTTGAGCTATTGTATATGAAAATATAGTTTTAAAGCATATATATTGTGCTCCACTTGTATATCATATTTTATTGTATTGCACTGTGTTTTGTAGTTTACTTTATTATTGAATGCACTGTATATTGTAGTTGTATTGCATTGCATGGCACAGAGTTCTGTGCTCAACTCTGTTCCTTTTTTCTGGGTAGCTACACTGACTTTTGTTTCTAGCAGTATCTGAGCTCAGGACTGTCTTTTTCTCTAACCTATTGGTAACTAGCAACGATACTTTCTCTAGATAGACAAAGCACTTTTTGTAAGTGGCTCTGGATAAGAGCGTCTGCTAAATTCTGTAAATGTAAAGTAAACATTTATGTCTTATTTTAATTGTCTACAAGTGTTGCATATTCAGTGTATTTTAAAAAATAATTCTGAATTGAAACAGAATAATTTGACAGAAATGTCTTCATTTTGTACTTCACCCCTACTTGGTGCTTACAGGCGTTTGTGTTATAGCAGCCTGTGGTCAGTAACTCATAGTCTTGTTGTTCACTTCTTTTCCAGGCCACGGAAAGAACCACAAAGATGCAGCATCTGTCCGAGCTACCCACCCTATCCCTGCAGCCTGTGGCATCTACTACTTTGAAGTGAAGATAGTAAGCAAAGGCAGAGATGGGTAAGTGTTGTGTTTTGTTGAGTGTTGGTGGGTGAGAACTCAGCAAAAAACTAGTAGCTTTGATTAAGCTGCCCCAGTTGTTGAGCCTGGAAAGTAGTGATCAAATTCTACATGACTGTGGACGTATTCGCTAAGAGATGGGCGCTGCAGCAGTAGCCCTTTATCTTGAGCGGTCCTGTTTGTTTCATCTGAACACTCAATGGACTCAAACATGTCAAAAACATGAAGATTAGGATTAGGGTTAGGTTAGGTTTTGCATAATTGAAGCAACATATATGTATAACAGGACATCTACTTAATGTAAGTAATGTGTCTGATGTGTTGTTTAACTGTTAACAATAGTCTAAGTTTATTAATCACCTTCAAAGAACCTTTCCAAAGTGTTACTGTAGCTACTTGCAACTGTGGGTCCACAGCATTTTCTAAAAATAAGGGAAGACCAAACAATGGGGAGTTTTAATTGGAGAGAGAAAAAAAGAAAGATAATTGTTTGTCCACTGGTTGGCCTCGTTTGTGTTTTGAAAAGATGTTTGGATTAGAACTTGCCCAGACCCAAAAGGACTGGTCAATTTCTATCTAATTTGGTTAGTTTCAGTCTTCATTTTTAACATATTGGTTAGACTTACTTGGGTGTTACTTCTCATAGGCACTCTCTCAGCTTTAACAAAATTGGAGGTCCTTGGTCTATATTTGAGTACTGACCAAAATTTCAGGTCCAATTGTTACGTGTTGGGCCTGAAAAGGGTATGAACTTCTGTTTTCCTTTCTCACTGTTGTTTACAGGTACATGGGGATTGGTCTATCTGCCCAGGGGGTCAACATGAACAGGCTGCCGGGTGAGTTAGCAGGGGGAGAGTGTGTGAGTGGTAAGGGCTGGTTGAGTGACTGTGGTTTACAGGGAGTCATTCAGTAAACATGACTTCTGATCTGTGGTGGACAGGTGGATTTTGGACTGAGCAACACTGGGTTGTTGGGTGTGTGTGTGTGTGTGTGTGTGTGTGTGTGTGTGTGTGTGTGTGTGTGTGTGTGTGTGTGGTTGGTCTTGAATGCATTTATCTTATAAAAAAAAAAAATCTTATAAAAGGCTTTTTGGCTGACTCGTCAGAAATGCACTCAATGCAAAATACACATGAAAATGATAACACTTAGTCAGCACATATACAGTATCTCACAAAAGTGAGTACACCCCTCATTTCTGCAAATATTTTATTATACTTTTCAAGGGACAACAATATAGAAATTAAACTTGGATGTAACTTGAAGTAGTCAGTTTACAGCTTGTATAGCAGTATAGATTTACTGTCCTCTGAAAATAACACACAGCCATAAATGTCTAAATAGCTGGCAACACAAGTGAGTGTGTGTGTGTGTGTAATATATATATATATATATATATATATATATATATATATATATATATATATATATATATATATATATATATATATATATATATATATATATATATATACATACATACATACATACATACATACACACACACACACACACACACACACACACACACACACACACACACACACACACACACACACACACACACACCCATATATGTGTATATGTTAATACGAGCAAACTAGTTCTACAAGAGGCACATTGAACTACTGGCCATTACTATATCCCGTCCTCTCGTTTCAGTATGGTTTATAACAAGTACTTGTTTTCCCTCGGGGTATCACAGACACGGTTCTGTTGCTATATTAGAAGAGAAGTTTATTAGATGAGCCCCCAGAGAGGTGAGGGATCGATTGAACTGTGCACATCTGCAGCAGAACTTGCCCAGAAATCACTGTGATCTGACTGGATTCCTTTTACATTCCCCAAAATATTGGCAGAAAAATGTATAGCAATAAAATGTTTTTAAAATGTCTAATATTTCAAAACTATAACATTTATGTTCAGACTGAAATATATGTATCATTGCAGCTGATTAGCAGGCTAAAGGCTTTGCAGGTAATGTTTTGTTAATTATGTTCATACTTTTGAACAAACATTCTAATTTACAAAGTGCATGTAGAGGCAGGCAATATGGCAAATGTATAATCACAGTTCTTCAGAAAGTGATACTGGATGTGTCACAGTATTTATTTTTTCTGACATTAAATAAATTAGAACAGACAAAGTAGTGGCACATTTTAAAAATACTAACAAAAAATATGAATCCAATTACTTGTATTGAGTATTTCACCCACGGTGTTGTACTAAATCCAGTTAAACAGGACTAATTATACTCTTTCATCACACCTGCAGTTGAGAAGTGGTTAAGTGCTGGTGATGTCCACAGTGTGCTCAGAAAAGCATATTGTATTAAATAGCTATAAATATAAGTATTTTTATTGCTCAGCTCCATTTACCTGGTTAGCTAAATAGCCACTAGTAGGTGGCCACTTGTATACAGTATATATGACACACTTCCGAATGGAAAGGGCATGTCAAAAATACTTTTGGAAACGGGTTCTGGGAGAAAGCACGTGGGCAATCCAAGACCGCTTGTCTTGGCCAGCCTCAGCAGTTGCTGTAGTGCCTCTTGCTGCAGTGTTTAGAATGCAGCGTGCAATTGAGTTGTGCACTTGTGTGAAGTATGTTGTTTTTTTTGCACAGTGCTGTGTTTATATATCTGATAACTTAAAGCATTTCTGGTCATTGTTTCCGTAATCTCAGTGAACACTGTAAGCGTATATACATAAAGAAGTTCTTAAAGGGCCCATATCCTATGTCTTTTTTTTTTTTTCTTCTCTCTGTCATCCACTTATAATATTTGTGGTTTTACATATAAGAACATTTATAATACATTTTTCAATTACTGTTAAACAGGCTGTTTTTGTTGCTGTGCCCTTACGACTGATATATGTATGTGATATCTGTTCTGATTGGGTGCCTCGTGTTTCATTCTTGCTGAAACATCCCTAAGCTACTCTAGACTGATGTGGCGGATATATGTAGATGAATAGCTTTAAGTGACATTACGAAAGCAATGAATTCAAAACAGCTTGTTTGTACAGCTCAATTTCCATTTCTGCAATGTATGGACTGGGGAGCAAGGCTGCATTTGGAAACTAACAATGTTTACATCTTACATCAAAGTCTTTTGTTCTAGTGGGGAGAGGACTATTCTGGTTTCTGAGAAATTGACTCTAAGTAAATAATTGTCAAATATGCCTTTGCAAATCCCTGTTTCTGACTCTGTTTACCTGTGTAAAGTCCTTGTTGTTAACATTGCACCTGCTCTCATGCAAATGTGCATTCTGTAGTTCCTCAATAGCCTACTTGGATTTCTATCATATAATTTGTTTGTGGTTTGGCACCATTGCACCCTCCATCTTTTCTGTGTAGTCTGTCTGTCCTTAGCCTCACCCACCTTTTTTCACCAGCTGTCTCTTTCCTATGCAGTCCCCTCTCTGCTTCTTTGAGCATGCCTGAGCATGCCCTGGGAAAGACTGTCAGCAAACAGAATGACCTTAAACGTCTCCCAGTCTATCTAAAATTGCTTCACAA
This sequence comes from Pygocentrus nattereri, assembly GCF_015220715.1. Lineage (NCBI taxonomy): Eukaryota > Metazoa > Chordata > Actinopteri > Characiformes > Serrasalmidae > Pygocentrus > Pygocentrus nattereri. The sequence goes on along the minus strand of NC_051217.1, from coordinate 32,599,958 downwards.
GATCGCTCTTTGAAAGGGCATGATGTCAAGTGGACAGTGTCTGTGAATTTCCACGTAAGACCTTAGTATTTTTCCCCTGCGCCTTGATCTTCTACTGTTATCCATTTTTCCTAGTTGAGTTTTCGGGCACACACAGATTTTCCTTTGAAAGGACTTGCCTTATTGAATAAGAGCTGAATCCCAACTATTGATTTGGAATTTGTGCTATGTTTTTCTTGAATTTGCATGTGCTAGTTCAACAGAATGTTTGTCCTGTCAAAGGAGGTATGATTGGTTTGGATTGAATATAATTAAACAATGTGCTGGATTAATATGTTTACTGTTAAAGCCGCTGTAGAAAGTGAATGGTGGAATTGGTGTAATGTGTGTGCTCATGTCAGCGCTGCTTCTGATTTAAGAGTTTAGAAATTATGTTAAGTATGAAGTAGTAAACATGCTGAGATTGTTTTGATGAGTACTTTATCATGGGCCTGTGAGGTAGTGCTCAGTGACATTGTCTATACTGGTATTGGTAGGTCAGTGCAGTATTTATTTTTGTTCTGTTTATTGCTGGATAACAAGAACTTGGGGAACTTTCACACCTACCTTGTTTGATGTGGACCTCTTGAAGTTTTTCGTTAACAGTCTGTTTTGACAGGTGTGTAGACCCCACCCACACTTACAGCTGCAGCAAAAAAATGAACTGTAGTCTGACAAAAATCCAGTTTGCTGCAAGTGGGAATGCATTTTTATGAGGGCATGCACTAAGGAAGGGAATAAAACATTGGAGCATATTCTTCTGCTTATTCCAGCATAGTACTGCTTGCATATACTGTCTGCATTATCCATCCATCCATCCATTTTCTAAGCCGCTTCTGCATCGGGGTCGCGGGGGGGTGCTGGAGCCTATCCCAGCAGTCTTCGGGTGGAAGGTAGGATACACCCTGGACAGGTCGCCAGTCCATCGCAGGGCAGACAGACAGACAGACACAGACAGTCACTCACACCTAGGGGCAATTTAGCATGTCCAATCGACCTGACTGCATGTCTTTGGACTGTGAGAGGAAACCGGAGAACCCGGAGGAAACCCACGCAGACATGGGGAGAACATGCAAACTCCACACAGAGAGGACCCTGGTCACCCGGCTGGGGAATCTAACCTATCGAATCGATCCTTGCTGTGAGGCGACAGCGCTACCCACCACGCCACCGTGCCACCCTTCTGTCTGCATTATCTGTTTTGCTTGTTTTAACATCACAGTCTTTACAGGCGGTCATATCATTCATGCAGCATAACAGCAGATGAGCAATAAAATTTTTGTCACATGGATCACAGAACATATTACATCAGGACAAACCAATCATAAAGAGGCAGATATCAAGTAAGGTTTATTATTATTATTGCTGTTGTGAAACAAATAGACATTAAGCATCTCTATTTTTTTGGGAGTTTTTTTTTTTTTTGGCTCAAATGTTGGCAAATGTGAAAGTACCAGAGCGTAATCCTGCAAAACGTCTGACCAATAAACAAGCACTTACATGTAATTTGGTGCACTTTAGCCATTGCAGGGTGTAACCAATAAACAAATGAATGAAAAAGATACAATGTCACAATCAGATGTCACAAATCAACCAAAGGTTTGGAAAGATTCTTCTATCATACTCTGCAGTGTACTGAGGAAATATGCTGTCATTAACTTGAATTAACTTCCGTTAATTCTAACTTGATATTAAATGTAAGTATTCAGGAGTTATGGGCAGATGCTGATTTCTGATATTTTGCATGTACGTACCTGCTGAAGCATGAACATTTTAAAAGTAGGAGTAGACAGTAAGACAAATTTTGTAATTTGACCTCTGTCTGGAGTTACAGCCAGTTTTTACATATTCCCTACATTTTCACAGGCTTAAAAGTAATCAAACAGTTGACTGATCAGCAGTTTAATGGCCAGGTGTTGCCTGATCCTTTATTTCATGACAAATTAAGGAGATAAAAGGTGCGGAGTTGATTCCAGGTGTTGAATATGCATTTGGTAGCTGTTCATGGTAACGCTTAATATGTGGTCTAAAGATGTTTTGATGCAAGTGACGTAGGCCATCATTAGGCAAAAAAAAAAACTATCAGAGAAAGAGCAGAAACTGCAGGAGTGGCCAAATCAACAATGTGGTACATTCTTTAAAAGAAGGAATGCATTAGTGAGCTCAGCAACACCAAAAGGCCTGTAAGACAATGGAAGATAACTTTCCATGGTGAAGCAAATCCCTTCACAACATCTAGTCAGGCACATTCTGGAGATGGTTGATGAATCATTATCAAAGTCTACAGTCAAGAGACACCTTCATGAATGTAAATACAGAGGTTTTACTTCTAGATGCAAACCACTGGTGACACTGAAGCACAGAAAGGCCAGATTAGACTTTGCTAGAAAGAATCTAAAAAGGCCTGGTTCTGGAACAAGATTCTTTGGACAAATGAAACCAAGATTAACTTGGAGCCAAATGATGAGAAGAGAAGAGTAGGAGAAGCAAAGGAAGGGCTCATGATCCAAAGCATACTCTGTCATCTGTTAAACATGGGCATGTATGGCTGCCAGTGGAATGTACTGACTTCTTAGCTGACTTCAACCCAGTTGAGCATGCTTTTCAATTACTATGAATGAAGGAATGTGTGTAAATGAGTTTTGTGTACATTTGGCTCCATGGCTATTCCTATCCAATCAGATGGCACCTTGTGATGTTCTGTCCGATCAGCTGCCCCCAGCCTGCAACTCTGTCACCAGGCATGGTGCCTGTAGCCTTTGGAATGCTTTGGAGTAATCCAGCCAGTTCTATACACACTTGCTGACTGCAACATGCCAGTTCGTTCAGCCCATGCTGCTACTCTTTGTTTTAGAGTATTTGGAATATGATAGAAATGGAAATGTGCTCATATAGGCTGGGCTGTCCTTTTGGCCTGATGTAGTATTCTAGTATAGGCATCAGTGTACCACCTGTAATGGTAGTAGGTCCTTTAGGTGATTCAAGGTTTGTCTGATTTATTTTCTGTTTGTGGTAGTAGTGTAATAATACATATTTTCAACTTTTGATGGAATTTTAATTCAGAGGTCAAAATTCAAGTTGCATTTTGATATTTTAAGTTGTTATGCATTGAAATTAAAATCTCGGCCAAAATCCAAACTCTGGACACACCGAGCCGAAAACCAGAAATAAAAACTAAAAAAAAAAAAAAAACTGGCAATAAACAAGAGCAGTTTACATAAAATAAACTTACCAAAATGATTATAGTGTGCAGTCTACAGTATGCACCGCATAATCCTACATCCTTGACAAAAGAACGAGTGGCCATCCAAGGCAAAGAATTCCATTATGTTTTTAGTTTTGCACATCTGTTCGTTCATTTTTTTTTAAAAATTATTTCAAAAACGGAGGCTACAGATTGTAAGCTCTCTGCACCAGGACCTTTCCTTTCTGCTTTTGCTGTTTTGCTGCATTATTTATACTGAGCAAGATGTCATGTTTTTAAGTGGTTTCAAACCTGTAGTGGAGACATTCTTGAGTGTTTTATCCCCCACCTGATACTTGACATGAGAAGTGATTACAAATTACTTGTCTGGTGTCCCTTGTTGCTGATATTTTTTCTGATATGCTGATGCTGTTTAAACGTATCTGCACTGACCAACACAAGATAATGAAGGAAACAGTATCATTTATAATGACTGTTCCTAATTTTTATTCCCATTAAAATGATTTATAAAGACATTTTGTAGGCATATTAGACCATAGAGAGTATTTGCCAAGTTTACATTTCAGTACACATTTTAATTTTTTTTTTTTTTGGATTTTCTGAAATTATTACACAATTATGGTTTGGTTGGCAGTGTATTAGTGGTTCTGGTAAATTTATGTGTAATAAAAACTGTGTTGACATGTTGTGATGTATGACTTCAAATTGCTGTTACTGTGGAAGAGAGATGATGTCACCTGTATGTGTGTGTGTATGTGTACGTGTGTGTGTGTGTGTGATTACAGCATAATGGTCTTACGCGCCCTGTTGACCTCTGCGTCTCTGATCCCATAGTGGAGCCCTGCCCGTTTCATTAGCATGGAGGGAACAGTGAACGCGGCTTTAGGAGCAATATCCCTGTCAGTGCTGCTCTGCAGATTAATCTAATACCTCACAGTTCACACACGACCTACTTTCCATCCTGCCGTTCCCTGATTTACTTTTTCCTTTTGTCCTTGTTTTGGTTTCGTGTCTGTCCAATCCGTCTCTCTGCATTGCTTTTAAATCGGTGGAACGTGCGCATAGTAATGCCAGACTATTCACACACTTCCATATGCGACGCCCAGGACTGGCATGCACAGTCCGCACTGGGATTCGCAGTGTCTGTGGTGCACAGTAAGTGTTGCTGAGAGTTGAGTGACTCATTGGGCCTCAGTCGGCTCTGATGTGTAGTCGGATGCCTCCTTCTGGCTGGGGGAGACATTGCATGTTATGCTAAATGGCTGAAGAGAGTGAAGGGGGGACAAAAACTAGAAGCACAAGTTCATCTATCTGGATTCACATAGATTATCGAGGTCCAGTTTCTTTTGCACACCCCTAACTCTACAGTATTCAGCATGAGCTGCTAAAATGATCTCATATCTGAATCTCAGGACAACTTTAATAATACTGTATTTGTAATTGCAGTCTCTTGTTTGTTTTCTTTATCGTTTCTCTCAGGCTGGGACAAGCACTCCTACGGTTACCACGGTGACGACGGACACTCCTTTTGCTCCTCAGGGACCGGCCAACCATACGGCCCGACCTTCACAACGGGCGATGTGATTGGCTGCTGCGTGAACCTCATCAACAACACATGCTTCTACACCAAGAACGGACACAGTTTAGGTAAAGTGAAACCTGTCTAGTTGAAAATGTCAAAAGAACACCAGGTTTTCTAATTGTGTTTAGTCATATATGATAAATAGTGTTTGGCCTGTCAAACTTGTTTTTCGAAACCAGTTGGAATGTTAAATAGCTTGACAAGTTTGTTGTGTTTTACATAAGTTGATGTTTGTCTGCTTCTTTTCTCTTCCAGGTGTGGCCTTCACAGATCTCCCAGTAAGTGAAGAAAGAAGCACTGACTCACTCACTCTTGCGCTCACACATACATCACTCCGTTCATCTTGCCATACTTTTGGAAAGCTTTTGTTGTATGTCCAGGTTAAGAGGGTGGTAATGCGCTTGGCTGAGCATTCTGCTTGTAGTGTATGATTAATGAAGCGGACACTTCACCTGATACTTTGCCAGTTGATGTGATTTGGATGAAGGCCCTGTGCAGTGACTCAGTGACAGAGCAAGAGAGAGACACCATGAAGATGCAAACAGTACTCATTATATCCTCCCCGCTCCACCTCTCCGTCTCTCCTGTCTTGTTTTTTTCTCTCTCTCCCCAGCCCAACCTGTATCCTACAGTAGGGCTGCAGACTCCTGGAGAAATCGTGGACGCTAACTTTGGCCAGCAGCCATTTGTGTTTGACATTGAGGACTATATGAGTGAGTGGAGGGCAAAGATCCACGGCATGATCGCCCGCTTCCCCATCGGAGAGAGGCTCGGCGAGTGGCAGACAGTGCTGCAGAAGTGAGAGGCCATTTTCACCTATCAAATAGGGCTGCACGATATTATGAAATACCATATTACGATTATGTTGTTACATATTATAATAGCGATATGTCTTGTAATATTGTAAAGCATATTGGCGACCCTCCTGATGACATGATAAAAAAACAAGTCATCGTATTTATTCCTAAATTATTTGCATTTGTTTGATCGTGAGTGCCTTATTTGCATATTGCACCCTCAGGCAATATCAACATTAGAAATATCAGAGTCATGATAATGACTAAAAATGTGCAGCTTTACTATCAAATAATCAAACCCTACAATGTAAAAATGCCACTTTTACATTGTCTAGTTAGTTGTAAACATGCAAGCACTCATTTTGATACAAGAAATTGTCATTTGTAACTAGTGCTTATAAAATGGATAATACAGTCCTAAAATCTGATTGGTTGAGCTGCGTTTGAAACTGTTGTAAAATGCTTGATAAATGCACACCATGGCAGAATAGTTTTTTAATGCAATTATTATTAATTATAACTGAAATATTTTATTGAATGTGTGCATTTTATAATATTTTGTTGTCACCGTTTTATAAAAGCAGTAAGTGTGTGTGCTACTGTGATTTAATAAGGGGTATGGGGTGATGATAGAAATCAGTGCTAATAGCGTATTGCTTTAATTGAAACTTTACTGGTTACACAAGACAAGTTCTAACAGGTTGCAAAGACGGGGAGCATATATGTTCCTTCACCTCTCTGCTAGCTCTCTCATTGGGCCATCTTGCATTAGAGGACTCATGAACGGTTTTTGTGTCATAAAAATCAAACAAGTTTAAAAAAAAAAAAACTTTTCTTACACATCATTCATGCTGTGAACCGCTTCTGACCAAGCTCCCAACCTGGAAAAGCACTTCCAATTGTAAAAAGTTTGCTGGAAGGGACAAGTTGAGGGTTAAATCGGAGTAAAGATCATGTAGTGTGCACCCAGTTTAAAGGAAATAATGCTTATATGCTCTGTTCTCCTGCAATAACTGTGCCTGATGCTCTTTTCAGTATGGTGTCCAGCTACCTGGTGCATCATGGGTACTGCGCCACTGCCATGGCCTTTGCTCGAGCCACAGAGACCATGATCCAGGAGGACCAGACCTCCATAAAGAACAGACAGAGTGAGAATCCATGCACAGACACACGCCAAATTCTTCCTAAAAATATAAGATAATTGCTTAAATACAGATCAGAGAACCAGTTCATGTTTGTCCCATCTGTCTGCTTATTATTGTAGATTATGTTCAAAGACTTTCTTTAAACTGCTGCTGCCATATCAGCCAGTTTTTATCACAAAGGACAGGTACAGAAAGCTTTTTTTTTTTGCTACTGTACAAAACACAGTCACTGTGGTGTCACTGTTTGGGCTAGAAAAATGTTTTGTGAAGGGGAACAGTCACATTTGAGTATTTCTTAGGCTCAGAAGGTGCTGTATGATGCCAGAGGAAAAAATGTTTTTGTTTGTTTGGTTTTTGTCGCTATCAAAGTCACTTCAGAGAAATAAGCAAGGACAAACCCCATCAGAAACGTCTTTTGAGCATGTTTGAAACAGAGAGAGGACCCCCCAAGAATCACCACAGCAGGCTGACTCTGCTGTGAACAGAAATAGTGCATCCACAGCATTTAGTAATGCCCCTGTTTCAAACTCGCAACATACCAAACGGTCTTACAAACCAGAAATACAGAACAAGTTATTAGCAGTGCTGATATTGCCACGCCCATACTAGACCGAATGAACTGGAATGAACTGAAATGAATAGGAGTTAGTTTAATAAAAAGAAAAAACTTTAAAAGTGTATGATCAAGTGTCTTGATTTTTGTTCTTAATGGTTGTAAAACTGATGAGCTGTTTCACTGTGTGACTGGACCCCTTTGAGTATTGCAGTCACATTGTATCGCTCTTAATTTTTTTTAAAAACTATTTCTGTTTACTTATAATACATTCTGTGTTGTTCTTTGTCTACAGAGAGATGGAGGACAGGCCTATAATCGATTAGACTGTTGGACAAATAGGCAGCATTGCCACTTTCTCAGTAGCAATTGGTGGCTATAAACAAGCAGTGATAGAGAAATATTTTCTTTTATTTTTGTTCACAGTTAGCCGGTTAATGTTTTTGACAGTTTAAGCTGTGGAATCGTGCATTATTGGTTCAGGCGTTCTGACAGCATGCGTTTTTCGCTGGGTTTCGGGTTAGTTAAGATTGGTTTTAGGTCTGCCTTTCTGACAACCCTACAGCCACAAATGGTGTGTGTGTGTGTGTTTGAGCAGGAATACAGAAGCTGGTCTTGGCGGGTCGTGTAGGAGAGGCTATTGAAGCCACACAGCAGCTGTACCCCGGGCTCCTAGAACGCAACCCAAATTTACTCTTCATGTTGAAGTGAGTGATGTCTATACACACATGCGCCCCCCCCCACCCCACACACACACACACACACACACACACACACACACACACACACACACACACACACACACACACAAATGCACTTATGCTAGAGATTTACCAAAACAGCTTCAAAACAGTGAAGTGTTGTGATCATGTTAATATAGCTGACAATGAGTGGGAGTCTGCTCTTTTGCATGCATTTGATTTGAATAATGATAAATACTGACTATTGCTTTTTATTAATTTAATTACACTTACAAATACATTAACGTATTTGAATTACTGAACTGTTCCTTTAAGCAAAGGTGTGCCAGGTTCTACTCTGCTTAACAGCACTGTAGGGTTGCAAACCCTGCATTTAACCTGGAATGGTCTGCGTTCCATGATTCTAACATTATTGAAGCGCATAAATCCAAGGTTGGGTCAAAAGTGAGTTCTGGATCAAATAGGGCCTTCATTGTAATTTACATAATGCTGGAAATAGAAACAAACCCACTATCATGTATTTAATCACCACCATGCCTTAGTCCCAGCCAACATTAATCATAATTGGTGTATTTTATGACAAGCCAGGCCATTGTAAAAAAGTGGTAGGAAAACCTGGCCAGATGGTCTTGAGGTGAAGATGTCAGTATTGATCTAGAATAAGTTTACACTGCCTGTTTTTCCAAGAAGTGTTTACAGTTAGTCATTTCTTTCATTTTTCTGCTATCCCTGCTACTGGCAGCATTTTAATAGACTTTGCTTGAAAAAAGCTGTCAGTGTGCCATTACTCTCACACAATGGCACAAACTTTTTAAAACCTTGGAACACTCTGTGCTTTCCAAAGACAGCGAAAGATGTTTGATTATATTATGAGAGACACAAACATGAAGGTACAGTCAGAAAAACAGGCAGAGAGACCGGCATGTTCCCTGACATGCTTCTTAGCTAGAGAACAGCATTTTTTTGTTATGTGCTCCTATGACCAGCATAGTGGCAGGGTGAACCACCGGTCAGTACTGCTTGAGAGTGTGCTGCACTCAGTTTGGTTAGTCAGTTGCTGGGCTGATTGTCATGTGTTAGAAGTAAAAACAAAACTCTGTGTTGACGGATGACAGATGGTGTCATTCTTGCTATAAAGTCATATAAAGTGTAATTTACATATTTGTCGCATTTCTATTATCTTTATATTTTTTTCCAGCTGTTATTGCCATTGTTTTTTTTCCATATCTGTATATGTCATTTATCTGAAGTTATCTGCAACTATATTTCCAAAAGTATTCACTCGTCTGCCTTCACACTTACTTGAGTGACATCCTATTCTTAATCCGTAGGGTTTAATATGATGTCGGCCCATCCTTTGCAGCTATAACAGTTTCAAATCCTCTGGGAAGGCTTTCAACACGGTTTAGGAGTGTGTTTATGGGAATTTTTGACCATTCTTTCAGAAGCGCATTTGTGAGGCAGGACACTGATGTTGGACGAGAAGGCCAGGCTCACAGTCTCTGCTCTAATTTATCCCAAATGTGTTCTGATGGGTTGAGGGCAGGACTCTGAGTTTGGTGTGGAAGAACTTGACAGGCCTGCACACTCATCCATGTCTTAATGGACCTTGCTTTGTGCACTGGTGAGCAGTCATGTTGGAACAGGAAGGGGCCATCCCCAAACTGTTCTCACAAAGTTGGGATCATGAAATTTTCCAAAATCTCTTGGTCTGGTGAAGCATTAAGAGTTCCTTTCACTGGAACTAAGGGGCCGAGCCTGACTCCTGAAAAACAATCCCATATCATAATCCCCCCTCCACCAAACTTTACACTTGACACAATGCAATCAGACAATTACTGTTCTCCTGGGAACCATCAAACCCAGTCTCATCCATCAGATTGCCAGACGGCGAAGCGTGATTAGTCATTCCAGAGAACACGTCTCCACTGCTCTAGAGGCTAGTGGTGGCGCTTTACACCACTGCATTCAACGCCTTGCATTGTGCTTGGTGACGTAAGGCTTGGATGCAGCTGCTCAGCCATGGAAACCCATTCTGTGAAGCTCTCAAGGTACTGTTCTTGAGCTAATCTCAAGGCCACAAGAAGTTTTGAAGTCTATAGCGATTGACTCTGCAGAAAGTTGGCAAAGTGCCTCAGCATCCGCTGACCCCACTCTGTCATTTTACATGACCTACCACTTGTTGCACAGGAGGCATCCTATCATGGTACCACGCTGGAATTCACAGAGCTCCTGAAAATGATCCATTCTTTCACAAATGTTTGTAGAAGCAGTCTGCATGCCTAGGTGCTTGGTTTTATACATCTGTGGCCATGGAAGTGATTGAAACACCTGAATTCAATGATTTGGATGGGTGAGTGAATACTTTTGGCAATGTAGTGTATCTAGGGTTATTTACTATATATTTGAGTTTTTTTTTATCTGTATCCTTTCAACCACATGAATAAACTAGCTTCCATTTTATTTTCTTGTCTTTTGGTCCAGCGGTTTGAAAGTGTCATTTTACATGGTCACATGATGCGTTATTGCCATTTTGACAGACTTTCTTGAAACCTACCGCTGGAATTGGCTCCAGAACCCCCCGCGACCCAGCTGCATGAAAGTTTCACCATGTAAAGTTAGCCTTTGACTTTGCTTTAAGATTTTGGACTTACATTTTCAGTGAGATTCTCACTGTGACCCTTTTTGTGACCATAGTGTTAAAAAAAAAAAAACCAACAAAAAAAAACAGAGCAAGTTGTTTATCCTAACTATCCATCCATCCATCCATTTTCTAAGCCACTTCTCCCTCAGGGTCGCGGGGGGTGCTGGAGCCTCTTCCAGCGGTCATCGGGCGGAAGGCAGGATACACCCTGGACAGGTCGCCAGTCCATCGCAGGGCAGACAGACGCACAGTCACTCACACACTCACACCTAGGGGCAATTTAGCATGTCCAGTTGGCCTGATTGCATGTCTTTGGACTGTGGGAGGAATCCCATGCAGACACGGGGAGAACATGCAGACTCCACACAGAGAGGACCCGGGGAATCGAACCCAGGCCCTCCTCGCTGTGAGGCGACAGCCTACAAAGTTTACAACACAGTACAACACAGTTTACAAAACTATGATATTGCAAATGCTGAGATTCCGCTCTGCCTTTGAACATCCAAATGTTAGGGTGTTCTTCTTCTCTTTCAAATGATTTGAACTTTGCTAATGCCCCAAGCTGTTTTGATGCTGAGAAATGTGTCTTTAAAGTGGGAAAACCACAAGTGCAGTGAAGCAAATATCATTGTGAACATATTATACATGGACAGAATAAGTAGTTGTGCATATTTTATTTTGCTAAGAGAATATATGAGCGTGAATGGATTTTTATGTAGAGTGGCAGCCTCCATTTCCAAATAGTGCAACCCCTGCAGTTACACAGTTTTTCTTTAGGTAGTTTTTTTTTTTTCCTTTTTCCCCCTGAGGTACAACTCCTAAAACAGGAATCGTGTTTTGATTGACAGCTGGACTGCTTATACTCAATTCTGTCATATACTTACTCTCTCTGTCTCTCTCTCTCTCTCCCTGTCTCTCTCTCTGTGTCTGTGTGTGTGTGTGTGCGTGCGTGCAGCCTTCTAGCTGTGCTCATTCTACAACCCCAATTCCAGTGAAGTTGGGACGTTGTGTAAAACAAATAAAAACAGAATACGATGATTTGCAAATCCTTTTCAAACTATATTCAGTTGAATACGCTACAAAGACAAGATATTTAATGTTCAAACGGATAAACTTTATTGTTTTTTGCAGATATTCACTCATTTTGAATTTGATGCCTGCAACACGTTCTAAAGAAGTTGGGACAGGGGCATGTTTACCACTGTGTTACATCACCTTTCCTTTTAACAACACTCAATAAGTGTTTGGGAACTGAGGACACTAATTGTTGAAGCTTTGTAGGTGGAATTCTTTCCCATTCTTGCTTGATGTACAACTTCTGTTGCTCAACAGTCCGGGGTCTCCGTTGTTGTATTTTGCACCAAACATTTCCAATGGGAGACAGGTCTGGACTGCAGGCAGGCCAGTCTAGTACCCGCACTATTTTACTACGAAGCCACACTGTTGTAACACGTGCAGAGTGTGGCTTGGCATTGTCTTGCTGAAATAAGCAGGGATGTCCCTGAAAAAGACGTTGCTTGGTTGGCAGCATATGTTGCTCCAAAACCTGTATGTACCTTTCAGCATTACTGATGTCTTCACAGATGTGCAAGTTACCCATGCCATGGGCACTAACACACCCCCACACCATCAGAGATGCTGGCTTTTGAACTTTGTGCTGATAACAATCCGGACAGTCCTTTTCCTCTTTGGCCCGGAGGACACAACGTCCATGATTTCCAAAACAATTTGAAATGTGGACTCGTCAGACCACAGGACACTTTTCCACTTTGCATCAGTCCATCTCAGATGAGCTCAGGCCCAGAGAAGCCGACGGCGTTTCTGGGTGTTGATATATGGCTTTCGCTTTGCATGGCAGAGTTTTAACCTGCACTTGTAGATGGAGCGACGAACTGTGTTCACTGACAATGGTTTTCTGAAGTGTTACTGAGCCCATGTGGTAATATCCCTTACAGAATGATGTCGGTTTTTAATGCAGTGCTGCCTGAGGGATCGAAGGTCACGGGCATTCAGTGTTGGTTTTCTGCCTTGCTGCTTACTTGCAAAGATTTTTCCAGATTCTCTGAATCCTTTGATGTTATTATTGACTGTAGATGATGAAATCCCTAAATTCCTTGCAATTGCACGTTGAGAAACGTTGTTCTTAAACTGTTGGACTGTTTGCCCACGCAGTTGTTCACAAAGTGGTGAACCTCGCCCCATCCTTGCTTGTGAACGATTGAGCCTTTCAGGGGTGCTCCCTTTATACCCAATCATGACACTCACCTGTTTCCAATTAACCTGTTCACCTGTGGAATGTTCCAAACAGGTGTTTTTTGAGCATTCCTCAGCTTTCCCAGTCTTTTGTTGCCCCTGTCCCAACTTCTTTGGAATGTGTTGCAGGCATCAAATTCAAAATGAGTGAATATTTGCAAAAAAACAATAAAGTTTATCCGTTTGGACATTGAATACACTACAAAGACAAGATATTTAATTGAATATAGGTTGAAAAGGATTTGCACATCATCATATTCTGTTATTTATTTTTTACACAACGGTCCCAACTTCATTGAAATTGGGGTTGTAGTTGCTATAGTGTAGTGGGTAACTATTCTGTCTTCTACGCTGTAGACCAGGGTTCAAGGCTCCACTACCTTACCCTACCTGTGTATAATGGTCAAATTGTAAGTCGCTCTGGATAAGTAGCAAAGTAGAGATGACAGTTTTGGAGAAAACATGTTGGACCAGACTTTTGTACTTCTGTAATGCTGCTTGTTTGGTCAGATGACGATATAAAAAAGGAAAAAAACATATATGGCATAACTTATTGCAGAGCGGCTCTACTGTGGGCATACACACTATCTTTCAGAGACATGACCTGGCAGAAGAATAGATACTGTCAGACAGTGTGATGGATCTCTGAGGAGCTGATGATTGTCAAAGCACTGAATAGCTGCTTCTTAAAAACTGAGCAACAGCTAATGTGAAAGTGTCACACACATCAACTGAGAGAAGGATGAGTTATAAATAGTGAAAAATAAAAAGTTCTGTTTTCAAAAGTAAACTTAAGACATAAAGCTTAAAAGATTTGTGGTTTAAAAAAATGTTTACTGAATAGTTTATTGTACATGCCACATAAATGCTGGACAACAACTCGAAGTCATGGACTTCAGCAGCTTGTGTGCTGGCTTTTCATCACCATAATAAGCATAGTAGATGAATGAGGTGTCGGTAATGTAATTATTTAATATAGTAGACCCACTTTGTGTTCAATTCCTATTATACATATGGACCATGCTACTGAATTAGTCCAAACTGTGGTCCAACAGTAAAAGTCCTGGACCCTAACCCCTAAATTTCAACTTGTGAAAATAATACATTTTAGATTGGATTATTATTATTGTTGTTATTATTATTATTGTTATTATTGTTATTCACTGGATGTTCAAAAGAAGTCATCACTCCAAGAGATAATCTTTTTTACAAGCCACCACCGTTGTGCAGATCTTATTTTGTCTGTCTGATTTTGCTGTCGCACTCCAGCATCTGTGTTTAATATTTTGGAAGTTTGTACATTTTCCACGTTTCAGTTAAGTAAACATGACTTGTAGCGCATCGCAGACAGAGCTGGTTATCTCCCTGCTTAACATCAAAATAAGATTTGTTTGTGTTAAAACTATGTTTTGTATTTCATCTCTTCAGAAAACAAAGACATTGTGCTGTCTTTTCTCATGTAATGCAAGAGTGAGTGTTTCTTTCCCTCCTATACGTATCACTCTTGTCTGTCAGTGTGTCTGAGACTGGAGAAAGAGCTGTCAGGCAGGCTATACATGTCAGTCAGACTGCAGAGAAGTGGTTGCTCATTTCAGCATTTTAATGCATGCTGAGTGCTGGAGATCTAAGACACATTGGAATTCCTGCATTGATTTTCTTTTCCTCAGGTGTCGGCAGTTTGTGGAGATGGTGAATGGTACAGACAGTGAGGTACGATGCTTTAGTGTCCGCTCCAAAACCCAGGACAGTTACCCCGACTCCCCCAGCCTAAGCCCCCGACACGGAGCCACCAACCCCCATCTGCACAGCACAGGTGACACACACACACGCACGTGCACCCTTACTCATTTACTGTTTGCTCGAGTTGTTTTGTCTCAGACAAAACTTTAAGTAAGGGATTAGCTCTAGTACTACTGCCTGTGCACTGTGCATTCATAGTTGGTTTTCTTGCATCCTCATGTGTCTAGTCAACTGTTCCTGTGAGCAGTTCCAAACGCATGTACTACGGACATGCCATTCAAATCCTAAGGATCAGTATCTTGAATCATGAATCTGACAGACTTTTCTCAAGAACAAATTTAAGAAAAACGTAAGATGTTGGTGAATGAGGCCCATTGATTTCTATCTTTATTCAACACAAAATGGACATTACAGACAAATATTTAACATTTTAGTCAGAGAGAAGTTAAATAACCAGATAGTCAGCATACCTTGCTAACTTTATCTTTTAACTTATCCACCTCATCTAAAAAGTAATTTCTGTCACTTGAGTGATCAATCTCCATTTCACTTATGGTTTCAAGACAGTTATACTGCTACAGTAAGACATTCTGCTTCTTAGCAGTAGCATTAGCTATATGATCCCCTCCACCCCCCCAAAAAAAAAAAAAAAAAAAGATTCTCCATCTACATCACCAGGGGGTGTTCATAGTCATTTAAACCATAAAATCTCACTCTAGAGATAACTGCAGCACTGCTGTAGAAAGTGAGAGGACATGTTTAGTGGTGGTGGTGGTGATGATGATTTGGACCCTGACGGAGAAGCGGCTTAGAAAATGGATGGATGGATGTTGCAGTGGCTACATTTTTTTTTATTTTTGGCCAGAGTAGCCTTAATGCTAGCTGCCTATTGTTAAAATACAGGGTAATTAAGCATGTAAAATTTGAAAGGGGGCCAGTTATACTTCACATAATTTTTTGCCAAAGCAGTTCAGAGTGCATGACATCATGCACATACTATAAATAAGTGATTTTACTGTAGAATTATACTGGTAGCAAAATCATCAGATTTGTCCATCAAATTGGATCATGCCATATAAGTACTGAACACTTGAAAAAACTAGGTCAGAAACAAATGAATCAGTTGAATGTGTCGCACTATGCATAGACTAAATGTGAAATGATCTTATAATCCCAATTCCAATGAAGTTGGGACATTGTGTAAAACATAAATAAAACAGAATACAATGATTTGCAAATCCTTTTCAACTTATATTCAATTGAACACACTACAAAGACAAGATATTTAATGTTCAAATGGATAAACCTAATTATTTTTTGCAAATATTCACTCATTTTGAATTTGATGCCTGCATCACGTTCCAAAGAAGTTGGGACAGGGGCAACAAAAGACTGGGAAAGTTGAGGAATGCTCAAAAAAACACCTGTTTGGAACATTCCACAGGTGAACAGGTTAATTGGAAATAGGTGAGTGTCATGATTGAGTATAAACGGAGCATCCCTGAAAGGCTGAGTTGTACACAAGCACTTTGTGAACAACTGCGTGAGCAAATAGTCCAGCAGTTTAAGAACAATGTTTCTCAACACGCAATTGCAAGGAATTTAGGGATTTCATCATCTACAGTCCCTTAAATCATCTCTTAAAGAAATCTCTGCAAGTAAGCGGCAAGGCAGAAAACCAACATTGAATGCCTGTGACCTTCAATCCCTCAGGAGGCAATGCATTAAAACCAACATCATTCTGTAACGGATATTACCACATGGGCTCAGGAACACTTCAGAAAACCATTGTCAGTGAAGTGTAGTCCAAGTTAAAACTCTGCCATGCAAAGCGAAAGCCAGATATCAACAACACCCAGAAACGCTGCCTGCTTCTCTGGGCCCAAGCTCATCTGAGATGAACGGACACAAAGTGTCCTGTGGTCTGACGAGTCCACATTTCAAATTGTTTTTGGAAATCATGGACGTTGTGTCCTCCGGGCCAAAGAGGAAAAGGACTGTCCGGATTGTTATCAGCGCAAAGTTCAAAAGCCAGCATCTCTGATGGTATGGGGGTGTGTTAGTGCCCATGGCATGGGTAACTTGCACATCTGTGAAGGCACCATTAATGCTGAAAGGTACATACAGGTTTTGGAGCAACATATGCTGCCATCCAAGCAACGTCTTTTTCAGGGACGTCCTGCTTATTTCAGCAAGACAATGCCAAGCCACATTCTGCACGTGTTACAACAGCAGGGCTTCGTAGTAAAAGTGCGGGTACTAGACTGGTCTGCCTGCAGTGTGTGGCGCATTATGAAGCGCAAAATACGACAACGGAGACCCCGGACTGTTGAGCAACTGAAGTTGTACATCAAGCAAGAATGGGAAAGAACTCCACCTACAAAGCTTCAACAATTAGTGCCCTCAGTTCCTCAGTTATTGAGTGCTGTCAAAAAGAAAGGTGATGTAACACAGTGGTAAACATGCCCCTGTCCCAACTTCTTTGGAATGTGTTGCAGGTATCAAATTCAAAATGAATGAATATTTGCAAAAACAATAAAGTTTTAACACTAAATATCTTGTCTTTGTAATGTATTCAATTGAATATAGGTTGAAAACGATTTGCAAATCATCATATTCTGTTTTTATTTATGTTTTACACAATGTCCCAACTTCATTGGAACTGGGGTTGTACTTTGCATTGTAAAATAACTGACAGCCTAGAATACCTTAGCAAATTGGGTTTGTTTCACTAATGTTAATTAATGTATTTGAAGTGTGCAGCTACATCATCTACAAAAACACAAATATTGGATTGGTTAAGGGCAAAAAAGGTGATCCTAACATCTTTTGCATATACCTTATCCAGCATGATGTTACTTAGAAGTAATACACCTGTAATGATGTCCTTGTGTGGTGATAAAAGTTCTTTTGGACGAGTGAACTGTTCTCTTATCCATGCAGGTGCAGACAGTCCTACATACAGCAACGGAGTGACCCCTTCTAACAAAAACAAGAGCCACAGCAAATACCCTGGAGCAAGCTCTGCCTCTTCTTCTCCTTCCTCCTCCCCTTCCTCAGTTAACTACTCTGAGTCCAACTCCACTGACTCCACCAAGTCCCAGCCACACAGCGCCACCAGCAACCAGGAGACTAGGTATGTTTCTCCTTGTTTTGTATGCTGGTGTGTGCCACATCCAGGAATCACACATAAGAGCAGGATTGTCTTCCCTTTTACTCCATTACTCATGTGAAGCTAGCCAGTGCCTATATCAGTTAGCTGACGTAACAGAATTGACAGTTACACTGCTTTCAGTGGGTGCATTATATCAGAAAAAACTTCAAATATCCAAGACCCCTTGAAAGCAGCACAATTGTGATTTCCTATCACCTCAGGAATGCTTTTGAAGTCAGGTGAAAAACTTATGTACATTTGAAATTTAAAATGCTGCTTGTTCTGGCCGGGTTGTGACGTCACCATGGTGGAAAATAGAAGTTAACAGTCCCTCAGCAAAAAATCACTTTTTTTCTGCTTTGTTCTGTTCACGGACCCCCAAAATAAGCCAAAACTGACTGACCCTAGCTAGCAATGAACTACAACAATCATTTCACATCCTTCATGTTTTGTTAAATCCCACTTAAACCATATGAACAAGTTCTTCTTCAGGAAAGAAAACTGTGCCTAATGCAGCATTAGCATTCCCTTCTAAGAACCTTGAGCTGTCCAGTAGGCAGAGACATCTAACAATAATTATGATATTTTCTAAAAATAGAAATAAAATCTTGAATATTGATTAGATCACCCAATATTTCTATGATTTCCAAAGCCATGCCCACATGCTTTACATTTAAAAAGAAATTAATGTTCTAGTGGAGCCACTCTAGATTTAAGCTGTGGATGCCTTTGGAAAGGCATGTAGTCTTATTTTCATAATTTAACCCATCTGAACAACTGGAACACTTAAGCTGTACAGAAAATGCTGCAATATTTTCTGAGATATTGTGTGACACTTTGGGAAGCCTACAGCAGACAATGAGGAGTTTATAGAAGTAAAAGTGAATAAAACCTGTGAACAAGACAGCTATTATCACCTTTTAAGTGTCATCAGGTTACTTGTCAGTCATTGACGATGTGCAATTATATTGCCCTGTTGCCCAGACCTAATGTCGGCTAATGTTGTATTACCGGCAGAAGAGATGAGGTGGCCGGCTTCATGTGTCTTGGAGGAAACGTGCCCTCACCCTCCCATCATTTTAGCATTGTGTGATAGGGTGAGACCTGACCTGAGTCGCAAGGGGGACATTATGACTAAATTGGAGAGAAAATAAGGTTACAAATTTGCAAGAAAGAAAACCTCCAAACAAGTTTTGTGTTTGTGCATTTAGGTGTCCTGTGCCTCACTCTGAATGCCTCTGAATTTCCCTCTCGTGTGTGTGTGTGTGTGTGTGTGTGTGTGTGTGTGTGTGTGTGTGTGTGTGTGTGTGTGTGTGTGTGTGTGTGTGTGTGTGTGTGTATGTGTAGTGACAGTGAGATGGAGATAGAGGCAGAACACTACAGTAATGGAGTGGCAGAGAACTCCTCCACCCGCATCATGAACGGCACGTACAAGCATCAGGAGATCCTCCAAGGGGGTGACAGCAGTGTGGGCAACGGAGTAGCAGGTAAACTCTAACAAGCGCAGTTCTTAATGCTAACAGTTCTTTGCGCACACTGATGCAACTGTAGACTCACCAAATGGATAGCGTATTGGATGATAATACAATCCAACACACTTAAGATCATCAGTGGATTCCCCGTCCAGCCTTTAACATAAATCAAATTTTATGTATGTAGTGCTTTTTACAACAGGTGTTGTCACAAAGTGGTTTTACAGAAAAATCTGGATCCAAGCCCCTATGAGCAAGCCAAAGATGATAGTGGCAAGGAAAAATTACTTAAGAGACAAAGGAAGAAACCTTGAGAGGAACCAAGACTCAAAAGGGGGCCCATCCTCCTCTGGTCAACACAGGATGGCAAAACAATACCACAAGCAATATAAACAGAGAATAAGGTTTTACCAATAGTATAAGAAAAGAAGGTGAAGCACTGCCACTGCTGTACCAATAAGAGTCCTTGCTCAATGCTGCTTTCAGCTGCCTTTGTAAGTAAATATATATTTTTTTCTTCTTTTATTAATGGCGATATTGAAACATGGAGCACTGGCCAATACTAATCCAATATATTCTTCTTTTTTTAAAACTAATGCTCTAAAATCAAAAAACGAATTGCTGGTTAGTATCGTTATTGGCCACAGCAAAGTGGTGTTGGTCATGACTGCTGGCCCAGAAATTCCATGTATATGTAGTATTTACTACTCACCACTAATAACTATATTAAGAAATCTCTCTCTCTCTCTCTCTCTCTCTCTCTCTCTCTCTCTCTCTCTCTCTCTCTCTCTCTCTCTCTCTCTCTCTGCTTCTTTGTGAGCTGTTGCTAAACTAAGCTCTGCTGTAAATCAGAGAATTTAATGTTTGTCTCCAAGGTTACTGGGAACAGGAGAGGGTGAGTGTGATGTCATGGACTGTAACCACATTTGAAAGGCCTACTCATTTCACTAACTTTCTAAACAATATATATTGTTGTTGTCAGAACAAAACCTTGTATCTCCATTTTTGGTGTTTTTCAGTTTTTGACAAAGCTGAAAAAGTCTGTTGCTGTGTACATTATGCATACATTTTATGATAAATGGTCCAAAAGAAATGGCTTAAAATTACTTAGAAAAAAGTCTGGTTCCATTGACTTATGTTAAAAGTAAAATGTGTTCTTTCATTCTCCTGTAAAGTTAAGATAAAAGGTTTTGTTTTGACAACAGCGATACACATACAACCCCAATTCCAATTAAGTTGGGACCGTTGTGTAAAACATAAATAAAAACAGAATACGATGATTTGCAAATCCTTTTCAACCTGTATTCAATTGAATACACTACAAAGACATTTTATATGTTTAATGTTCAAACAGGTGAACTTTATTGTTTTTTGCAAATATTTATTCATTTTGAATTTGATGCCTGCAACATGTTCCAAAGAAGTTGGGACAGGGGCAACAAAAGACTGGGAAAGTTGAGGAATGCTCAAAAACACCTGTTTGAAACTAGCACTCCCGGTTCTTGACCCTATACTGGCTGAAGAGTTAGATCACCCATTCACCTTAGGGGAAATCTCAGAGGCTATTAGATCCTTAAGTAGTGGTAAATCCCCTGGATGAGATGGGTTTGGTATAGAGTTTAAGAAATTTGACAACCGACTGTCACCTGTTTTACTGGAGGTATTTAACGAGTCCCTGGAAAAGGGTTCCTTGCCCCCTTCCCTGACACAGGCTAATATCTCATTTATTGCTAAAAAGGATAAAGATCCCTCTTTTTGCAGCTCATATCATCCCATCAGTTTGCTTTGTAATGAGCACAAAATTTTAGCTACGTTTCTGGCCAAAAGCATTGAGATTGTCCTCCCATCCATTATATTAGAGGACCAAACAGGCTTTATTAAAGGGAGGCATTTATTTTCTAACATTCTTAAACTTTTAAATATATACATCCGATAATTTGCAAATTCCAGTAGCTGTTGTTTCACTAGACGCAGAGAAGGCCTTCGACCGTATAGAATGGGACTGTTTATTGTTAGTTCTTAATAAATTTGGGTTCGGAAATACATTGATTTCCAGGATTAAGCTGCTCTACACTGCACCATTAGCTCGTGTCCATACAAACTCTGTATATTTTGATTATTTTTCTTTACACAGAGGTACGTGCCAAGGATGTCCCTTATCGCCCTTACTTTTTTGCTATTGCCATAGAACCTCTTTCAATCACTCTTAAAACTGCTCCTGGTGTACAAGGAATCACGAGGTATGGAACTGAAAATAGAGTTTCCCTCTATGCAGACGATCTCTTGAAATATGTAACTCACCCCCTGTCTGCCATTCCAGTTATTAATTCAGTTGTCGTAGAATTTGGTTTATATTCGGGCTATAAGCTAAACTTCTCCAAAAGCAAGTTTTACCCAATTAATGCTGCTGCCTGTACAATTACACAAACAGAAATCCCCTTTAGGCTGTTACCTGATGGATTTAAATATGTAGGTGTAAATATCACTCGCAAAATATCACTTATTCAGGATGCTAATTTCTCCCCTCTACTTACTAAAATGTGCAGTGTCCTCCAGAGGTGGAGTAGCCTTCCCCTCTCTTTAGCGGGTAGGGTACAGTGTATTAAGATGAATGTCCTTCCTAAATTTTCTTTTTTATTTCATTGTCTTCTTATTTTTCTCCCCAAATCCTTTTTTGTTTCTATAGATAAGGCTGTCACTGGGTTTATTTGGGGTGGTTGTGTCCCCCGTATCAGGAAAGGAATTCTTCAGTGTCCCTGTTCTTCTGGTGGCTTGGTCCTCCCTAATTTTATGTATTACTACTTTGCAGCCAACATACAAAAAATGGCATTTTGGTTTAAAAATCCAGAGGCTGCATGGTGTATTATGGAATCCCTTTCCTGTCACTCATCTTCTATTCACACCTTGGTTTATTCCTCTCTTCCCATACTTCCCTCTCATTTCTCCTCCAATCCATTAGTTGTGGAGGTATTGTCTTGCTGAAATAAGGAGGGATGTCCCTGAAAAAGACGTTGCTTGTATGCCAGCATATGTTGCTCCAAAACCTGTATGTACTTTTCAGCATTAATGGTGCCTTCACAGATGTGCAAGTTACTCATGCCATGGGCACTAGTAAAAGAGTGCGGGTACTGGACTGGTCTGCCTGCACTGAAAATGTGTGGCACATTATGAAGCGCAAAATACGACAATGGAGACCCCGGACTGTTGAGCAACAGAAGTTGTACATCAAGCAAGAATGGGAAAGAATTCCACCTACAAAGCTTCAACAGTTAGTGTCCTCAGTTCCCAAACACTTATTGAGTGTTGTTAAAAGGAAAGGAGATGTAACACAGTGGTAAACATGCTCCTGTCCCAACTTCTTTGGAACATGTTACAGGCATCAAATTCAAAATGAGTGAATATTTGCAAAAACTCTGTTTGAACATTAAATATTTTGTCTTTTTGGTGTATTCGATTAAATATAGTTTGAAAAGGATTTGCATCGTTTTCTGTTTTTATTTATGTTTTACACAATGTCCTAACTTCACCGGAATTGGGGTTGTATGTATATGTGTATATAATGACAAAATGTGAAGTTTTCATGGACAAAGGCACAGAGTTCTTGCATCCTCGTGATCCTGTGAAAGAAATGGTTTGCTTTTAATATTCAAAACTGGTTTTCCGCCGGATTATGCTAATAGACAGGTAATTTTGTTACGATTTAGTTAAAATTTTGTTAGATAGTTGGTGGTCATGCTCACTACATGCTCACTACATGCTCACTATGGACTTCCACCAGTTTTTCAAATATGCTGCATAATTCAGTCATTTAGATGTAAACAGAGAAATTCAGAGTGGTTCGATCTAAAATAGTTCATGGCAAAGAAACTTGCCAACTCTGATTGCCTTACAGTGGTGGGGATGAGAACCAGGAATGACAACACACATACAGCCATTTTATTTACTTTCTGAGACTGCCCTTGAACCTATATGTGTCTTCTGAGCCTTATATGTAATGTTGATAATGGTAAAATAGTGCTAAATATGAAAAAAGTTTTCTTTGGGAACTATTTTACACCCTGCATTCATCTTGTACAGACACTACTCTGCTACATAACTTTAAAGGTGTTAAATCACAGTCGCTATGAGTAATTTTAACTAGTCACATCAAGCTACTCTGCTTTAATTATTCAGAAATTTTGAAGAATTGGTGGATTCCACATGAATGCTTTCCTAGCTGGCCTCCTCAACCTGTAACCAGAAAAAAAATCACATCATACAACTGCATTTAACTCATAGAGAAGCAGCTGCTGGGAACCTTCAACTTGTGTGAGTTGTCCAGGTTTTGTCTCTGTGCTGTTATGGTAAGGCAATTCTAATGTGCTGTAAAACATCTCCCCCGGTGCCTGCTGCTGCTCCAGGTCTGTTTACCTTTGCCTGCCGCAGGTTTTGCAGTGAGGTTGGCCTTCGTCCAGCTTGATCGCTAAACACACAACCTGAATTGGAAAAACAAATTGTGTGCCTTACCTTTAATCCTGACCTCTGTCTAAAGAAAAACATCAAAAGCTAATCAGAGATTGTGACAAATCCTTTAAAAATGCATAGCTTTGTTGCTGTGATTCACAGTAAAATAATGGAAATAGGTCAGTTGTTGTGGTATATCTATACTTATTTTTTTCTTAGAAAATATATTGCTCTGTGTGGAGATGCTAACACAAGTTTTTTTTAATTGATCAATAACCTATAACCCATAACCAGGCTCCTCCTTCATTATATCTCTTCCAGACGATGGCTGTGGCTCGAGGCAGCTGTGTGGGGGCAACCAGGCAGCTACAGAGCGGATGATCCAGTTCGGCCGTGAGCTGCAGGCCCTGAACGAGCAGCTCTCTCGCCAATATGGCAAGAACGCCACGCACAAGAAGATGCTGCAGGTAGGACGAACTCTGGGACAGAGAAATGAGGGATGTCCCAGTGTTTTCTGACCAGCATCTCAGACCCAATCAAGGCATATTTAAATGCGTCATTATCAGCTATATTCAGCCAGAAAACCCCATTCCCATTACCCCATTCCATTCTGCCACGACTAGAGGAAGTATAAATTGATTTTAACCATGAGTTATGGCATTGATGCATGTTTTCAGAGTTTACCAAGCAACCAATATCTGTGGTAAGTAACTGTAAGTGGAAAAAGATGATTCAAAAGCCGCTTCTAATATCTGTTTCCTATATATATATATATATATATATATATATATATATATATATATATATATATATATATATATATATATAAAAAATATTATAAAATAGTTTCTACACTCATTTTGCATTTTATCAGCTCCACTTACTATATAGGTGCACTTTGTGGATCTAGAATCACGGACTGTAGTCCATCTGTTTCTCTGCGCACTCTCCATAATTTGTTAGCCCCCTTTTACCCTGTTCTTCAGTGGTCAGGACCCCCATGGTCCCTTACAGAGCAGGCACTATTTGTGTGGTGGATCATTCTCAGCACTGCAGTAACACTGACATGATGGTGGTGTGTTGGTGTGTGTGGTGCTGGTATGAGTGGATCAGACATAGCAGTGCTGCTGGAGCCAAATCTATTAGACGCTCCTACCTTGTCAGTCCACTTTGTAAAATGTAAAGTCAAAGATAATAGCTCATCTGCTGCTGCACAGTTTGTGTTGGTCATCCTCTAGTCCTTCGTCAGTGGTCACAGAACGCTGCCCACAGGACGCTGTTGGCTGGATATTTTTGGTTGGTGGACAATTCTTAGTCCAGCAGTGACACTGAGGTGTTTAAAAACTCCAGCGGCACTGCTGTGTCTGATCCACTCAGACCAGAACAACACACACTAACACACCACCATCACATCAGTGTTACTGCAGTGTTGAGAATGATCCACCACCCAAATAGCACCTGCTCTGTGAGGGTCCATGGGGGTCTTGACCACTGAAGAACAGGGTAAAAGGGGGCTAACGAAGGATCAGAGAAACAGATGGACTACAGTCTAACTGTAGAACTACAAAGTAAACCTATATAGTAAGTGGAGCTGATAAAATGGACAATGAGTATAGAAACAAGAGGTGGTCATAATGTTATGCCTGATCGGTGTATATAGATATATATTGATGCTCTGACTGATGGTTCAAGCTCAAAGTCATTGCACTTTAATGGATGGTAGTCATTTGCTCTTACATGTTTGTCTTGTTTGATTGCTGTTATGGCTTAGATCGGTAAGCAGTTAGCTCTTGTGTATGCCCTCTGTCTTTGTTGTGCTGTTAGGATGTGATGAGTCAGTCAAAGTTTGGCAGGCAGATGCAGTTTGACATTTAGTGTGCTTCTGTATGGTTACTAGCACGCATTAGCGTTCCCTCCAGCCTCTCTTTTCTTGCAAGGGCTGATGTTAATGGAGACTGTTGGAAAGGTTATTAGCCCTCACGCTATTACTGCACTGGCATCTACAGCTCTCGTTGCCCTGTGTGTGTGTGTGTGTGTGTGTGTGTGTGTGTGTGTGTGTGTGTGTGTGTGTGTGTGTGTGTGTAGGATGCATTCAGTCTGCTGGCATATTCAGACCCGTGGAACTGCCCAGTGGGCCAGCAGCTGGACCCCACACAGAGAGAAGCCATCTGCTCTGCCCTCAACAGCGCCATCTTGGGTAAGAACCTGCTGACATATATACATGCACTGCTGACGTTACAAGCTGATATATTGACGACCTGTGGGTTTAACTGTGTCAGCAAAATTGTGCTGATAATAGCAACTTTTTTTGATCACAATATCACAGAACTCTGATCTGCCTATAGGGCAAAATCTTAGACAGTTGTGCCAGTGGGATATATATATATATATATATATATATATATATATATATATATATATATATATATATATATATATATATATGTCATATATATATGTCTTGAGTATCAGGATTATATTTTGGATAAGGTCAAGCCACATGAAAATGCAAGTGTAACGTACACCAGACATATATTTAAAATACACACATTTGATCACTCACACTACTTCAGGAGGTGCTCTGAGATGCATTTCAGCCACATTACAGTAGTATGAACACATCCATCTCTCCAAGACGTCACTGGACACATGATCTGTGTCTGCGAGAGGTGATTATGGAGGATGCACATGATTGGGGACTGGATGAAACAAAATGCTTAATACCAATATAGACAGCCACTACTGTGCTCAACAGATTGCAGACGACTTAATAAACAATTGATTACCATGTAATGACAGGATTTGCATATTCTGTCCCACACAGCAATCCGATTTCAGTCCGTCTAACCGGAGACGCATTTGACTACTAAGTGTAAATGCGTGTGGCTAAAATTTGATCAGAATACAGTTCAGATAGTAGTCACGCGACGTGACCAGGGGTACGTGGGGTCATAGCGTTGTGTTGTCTTCTCACAATGGAAGGATGGACAGAAATGCTGTTGTATTTATTCAGATCTGAAACGAACTCCTGTTGTTTTTCACTTTATTTCCTTTGAGTTTCTCCTTCCCTGTGTCCTGTGCATTATTTTCTATTTAATATCCTAAGAAATATCCTGTAAAATGAGCAACTTTTAATTAATGACTGTTTTGACTAGAAATTAAATGAAAAGGTGAAAATGATTGGTTATTAGAATTTTTAGCTCCTTATCAGTCCGTCACAAAATTGGTATATTTCTTAACCTCCATCTCTATTTGCTGTTTTCTTATTGAGAACTTCTCTCTCCTGCAGAGTCTCAGAACCTGCCTAAGCAGCCGCCACTCATGCTGGCGCTGGGCCAGGCCACAGAGTGTGTGCAGCTCATGGCCCGAGTGCACTCCGGCTCTTGTTCCTTCGCCAGAGTCGACAACTTTTTGCACTAGCCCTAGTCCAGGTGATAAAGTCCAACTCTCTGTCACTCTGTCTCTCTCACTCTCACACACACACACACACACACACACTTTTCATTCAAAAGTCTCAAAGGTTCAAATACATGTATGACGTGCTGGTGATATGATACTACTGCTCCACAACTTCATATATTTCAAGTAATTTGTAGACAGCTAAAAAAATGAAGTTTTAGGTGGGTCCTGAACGTATTCGATAATAAGTGAGTCACTCCAACAAAAAAAATCACACACCTAACAATTCCACCCTTTTTTTGGATTGTCAGTTATTTTGTTTTCTATTATATTTTTGTGCAACATCCATCCATCCATCCATCCATCCATCCATTATCTTCCGCTTGTCCGGGGTTCGGGTCGCGGGGGCAGCATCCTAAGCAATGAAGCCCAGACCTCCCTTTCCCCAGCCACTTCCGCATAGAATGTAGATCGACCGGTAAATCGAGAGCCTTGCCTTATGGCTCAGCTCTTTCTTTACCACAACAGACCGGTAAAGAGCCCGCATCACTGCTGACCCAGCACCAATCCGCCTGTCAATCTCCCGCTCCCTTGTACCATCACTCGTGAACAAGACCCTGAGATACTTGAACTCCTCCACTTGAGGCAAGAGCCTATCCCCGACCCAGAGAGGGCTCTCCACCCTTTTCCGCCTGAGAACCATGGTCTTGGATTTAGAGGTACTGATTCTCATCCCAGCCGCTTCACACTCGGCTGCAAACCGATCCAGCGAAAGCTGAAGTTCGCGGCCTGATGTCCCCAATAGGACCACATCATCTACAAACAGCAGCGATGTGACCCTGAGGTCACCAAACCGGACACCCTCCATCCCTTGACTGCGCCTAGAAATTCTATCCATAAAAATTATGAATAGAATCGGTGACAAAGGGCAGCCCTGACGGAGTCCAACTCTCACTGGGAACGAGTCTGACTTACTGCCGGCTATGCGAACCAAACTCCAGCTTTGTTTGTACAGGGCCTGAATGGCTCGTAGCAAAGAGCCATGTACCCCGTACTCCCGAAGCACCTCCCACAGAATACCCCGGGGAACACAGTCGAATGCCTTCTCCAGATCCACAAAGCACATGTGGACTGGTTGGGCAAACTCCCATGAACCCTCCAGAATCCTGGAGAGGGTGAAGAGTTGGTCCAGTGTTCCACGACCAGGGCGGAACCCGCACTGTTCCTCCTGGATCCGAGGTTCGACTATAAGCCGGACTCTCTTCTCCAGTACCCCTGCATAGACCTTGCCAGGGAGGCTGAGGAGTGTGATTCCCCTGTAGTTGGAACACACCCTCCGGTCCCCTTTTTTAAAAAGAGGCACCACCACCCCAGTCTGCCAATCCAGTGGCACCGCCCCGATGTCCACGCAATGTTGAAAAGGCGTGTCAGCCAAGACAGCCCCACAACATCCAGAGCCTTGAGGAACTCAGGGTGGATCTCATCCACCCCTGGAGCCTTGCCACCAAGGAGCTTCTTAACTACCTTAGCGACTTCGGCCTCAGTAATGGACAAGCCTATTCCCATGTCCCCAGACTCAGCCTCCTCACTGGAGAACGTGTCGGTGGGATTGAGAAGGTCCTCAAAGTATTCCTTCCACCGCCCAATCACGTCTTCAGTCGAAATCAGCAGCACACCATCTCCACTATATACAGTGCTAGTGGCACACTGCTTTCCCCTTCTGAGTCGCCTGACGGTTTGCCAGAATCTTTTCGGAGCCGACTTAAAGTCACTTTCCAAGGCCTCACCAAACTCCTCCCATACACGGGTTTTTGCCTTGGCAACAACTGAAGCCGCAGATCGCTTGGCCTGTCGATACCTGCCAGCTGCCTCTGGTGTCCCACAGGCCAACCATGCCCGGTAGGACTCCTTCAGCTTGACGGCATCTCTCACCTGGGGTGTCCACCACCGGGTTCGAGGATTACCGCCCCGACAGGCACCAACTACCTTACGGCCACAGCTACAGTCAGCCGCTTCAGCAATGGAGGAACGGAACATGGCCCATTCTGAGTCAATGTCCCCCACCTCCCCCGATATCTGGTCAAAGTTCTGACGGAGGTGTGAGTTGAAGATCAATCTGACAGGTTCTTCTGCTAGACGTTCCCAGCAAACCCTCACTATGCGTTTGGGCTTGCCTGGTCTGACCGGCATCTTCCCCCACCACCTGATCCAACTCACCACCAGGTGGTGATCAGTTGACAGCTCAGCTCCTCTCTTTACACGAGTGTCCAAAACACATGGCCGCAAGTCCGATGACACGACTACAAAGTCAATCATTGAACTGGGGCCTAGGGTGTCCTGGTGCCATGTGCACTTATGGACATCCTAGTGTTCAAACATGGTGTTCGTGATGGACAAACTGTGGTTTGCACAGAAGTCCAAAAACTGAACACCACTCGGGTTCAGATCAGAGAGGCCATTCCTCCCAATCACACCCCTCCAGGTCTCACTGTCATTGCCCACGTGAGCGTTGAAGTCCCCCAGTAGGACAATAGAGTCTCCAGGAGGAGCACTTTCAAGCACCCTTCCCAAGGACTCTAAGAATGCTGGGTACTCTGAACTGCTGTTCGGTGCATAAGCACAGACAACAGTCAGGACCCGTTCCCCAACCCGAAGGCGTAGGGAAGCTACCCTCTCGTCCACCGGAGAAAACCCCAACATACAGGCACCGAGTCGAGGGGCTATGAGAAAGCCCACACCTGCCCGCCGCCTCTCACCATGGGCAACTCCAGAAAAGAATAAAGTCCAGCCCCTCTCAAGGAGATTGGACCCAGAGCCCAAGCTGTGTGTTGAGGTGAGCCCGACTATATCTAGCCGGTATCTCTCAACCTCGCGCACCAACTCAGGCTCCTTCCCCGCCAGTGAGGTAACGTTCCAAGTTCCAAAAGCCAGTTTCAGCAACCGAGGATCAGAACGCCAAGGCCCACGCCTTCGGACACTGCCCAATCCACAACGCACCGAACATTTTTTTTCGATTTTTGTGCAACATTTCGCTTTAAAAAGCCAGCTGTGCATTATTCAAGGTTTACTGACCTGTTTGGTTTAAATACTGGGCAAGAAAACCATACCATCTTTATATGATTTTTACAAAAGCAGGCTCACATTCACATAAGACATTACATAAATAGGTTATAGTAATTACAGTATATCATCCCTCATATAATAATTTATTGTTCACAATAAAACTTCTGAAAAAACTGTAGCTAATACACCGTCAGGAAAAAAAAAGCTGCTTTGCATGTACATTTTTTCATTCATCAAGGTACACAAAATGTAAATGTACTCAACAATGGTTTTAAAACAGAACAATAAAATAAAAAGCTTGGACACAAAACAAGATATTTAGAGTAAATAAAACTTTAAAAATGTAATTATAATGGATTATGGTGCAATCGTGTTCTATAAGTAAAGGTACTGAAGACCTGAGGGTACCACCACAGTGAGAGTGTTCACTGAATATAGTCATTATTAAATAAAATGACTGATTAATATGCAGAGTGATTCCAAACTACTTCTTTGCTTTCCATGTAATAAAGTGCAAGGGATGTGTCTGTTTCTGCGTCTCTCCTCAGGCAATGTTCAGGACCGCTAAGAAGAGGACTTTCCAGTTGGTTGCCATGAGGAACACGCTTGTTTGAATTAGTGTGTCGCTTGCCGCTTGCCACAGGCAGTCCGGATGAGGAATGACTAGAAACATGAGGAGGAGAGAGGCTTCTTTTTAATTTTAGTATTATCAAATACAAATTGTGTGACACTATTTAAAGATAATTAATTATTATTCCGTTTATCTAGTCATTTTTATTTTAGTTTCTATTTTGTCAGTTTGTTGTGCTCATCTTAAACCAGATTTCCCTTTTTTGTTTTTATGGGTGGATTCAATGCATAGTATTCTACACACGCACCATATCAAGGACACACACCGTAGTCAACTCTTCTTGAAAGCGTAAGAAGTCTCCCTTATTCAGAACTCAGGTATTTGACACGTGTCATTTTAGCATGGGACACTGCAGAACGAGATATTGCTCTTATCTGGCAATATTGTGGCTACTTATTAAGGCCTCGCTCATTTAACTGAAATTTTACTGGCTACTGTACCACTTAACTACAGTTTTTAGGTTTTAGAGAGATATCGGTGGTGTTGTGGTAGAGGGAGCTCAGTTGTTCCCTTTACACTTGTTTTTCAGATTCA
This sequence comes from Pygocentrus nattereri, assembly GCF_015220715.1. Classification (NCBI taxonomy): domain Eukaryota; kingdom Metazoa; phylum Chordata; class Actinopteri; order Characiformes; family Serrasalmidae; genus Pygocentrus; species Pygocentrus nattereri. The sequence continues at coordinate 32,568,624 of NC_051217.1, read as the reverse complement.
TTTGATAGTGCGTGTGAGATTTGTGAGAAGGTGCACGGCTCCCACGTGTCTCACTTCCAAGCTAATAGTAAAAGCTCAGGCACCAGCACCAGTCTTATTGGATACAGAACACATAGTTGCATTACAGACTTGGCTTCTGGGTCTGAGTGTAACCAAGCCTATTTTTTATGAACTCTGGTCTCTCTTCAAAAAGGGGCTTCTATTTTAACGACGATCTTTCTAGGGTACCGTACAGATATTATGTTAAATCCCCAGCTTTTTTTTTTTTTTGTAAGGTATATCAGAATTAACTTGTGGGTGTCTGATTAATTATATGGCTGTAAGGAATAAAAACTGTCAATTTATTGTCAAAGAAAAACAAGGATAGCAATTTCATTCATTTTGAATAATGGGCTTGGAGGACAGCTTCGGGCTTGGAAGCTTGACTTAGTACACTAATTCCTACCTTTATATCCCCTCATATAGTGTTTATGGTAAGGTTTTCCCCTGAAATAATGACAAGTACTGATATCTTAATTGATTCTACATTTGTTTGTTGTTTGACTAATTAATTGGAGCATTTGGAGACACTGTACTTTGGCCATTATTGAGTCCTAGCATGCAAGATGATAATTAAAGCCCAAAAATGAGTAGAAAGTTAGATTTGCTATATTTTTTGCCCAAACCATCTTTCTCAACCATTTTGCCCCGTTCTTTTTTTTTTTTTTCCTCTTCATTCTCTTTTCTTTCCTTCTGATTCTATTTCCTGCCCCTTTTGCCATCATAAGCTGCAGCACTTTGATTCTGCACACAGCACTGACTCAGTCACTGTATGACATGTGGCTACAGCCGGATTCTTCTTCTCTTCTTGCTCTTTCTTGGGGTTTCCTTTTTTTTCTATGCTATTCTCTCATTTTGATTTTGCTTTCTCGCCCAGCGTGGAGTGAGAGATCGTTCGCATCCATGTGTTTAACCCAGTATTTCGCCCAGTCAGCCAGCAAGTGGTGCTCCACTGTGTCGTTGAATGTAGCCTAGCCGTTTACTCCGTTTATTACTCAAGTTTCGCTGCTGGCCACCATGAGATTGTTTGTTACATCCCTCATCGTTACACCTACCTTTGGACATATTGCATTGTATTTTCAGTTATACCTCACTCACATTTCGAACAACCATGTCTAGCTTGTTCGTGTGACAGGAAGCAGTAGTAAATAGGGACAATAGTAGAGGCTGTGCAGTAGCTGGTTTGGTTGACTCGTTCACCAGGCAGGCCGGGAGGGTCCAGGGCTGTCAGAGGTAATGGTCTGGAGATTCTATCTTATGTACTCCTCAAGATCACTTGCTTTTCATCTTATGATCAACAGGAGCTAAAGCCAAATACATGACTGTTTAGATAATAAAATAAATTAATAAATGTTCTCTCTGACCACATGGTTATGGCTACTTCTATGGCTACTGCTTTGTACACTCTCTGACACCTGGTAATCTATGTTCAAGTCAGCATATGTTTAAGCATTTCTTATTCTGGTAGATGAATTGATGAAGATAACTGAGTGGTGTTACCCTGTTGCATGGAGACATCATGTGTCACTCTTAACAGAGCCATAATTGTTTGATATTGACACACAATGCCAGCTCTAACTGAAAGCTCATACTTTTACTGATGTGTAAGTAGTGGAGCTCGTGTTTTGGGATTGTTTTTTAATGGCAAAAGAAAAGAAAACGTCTTTGGGAACTCATCATAGGCTAACCACCCAAACTGTATATTGCCATTTGAAAGTGATCCATCATAGAACTTAATCTCAAATAGGGACCTACAGTATACTATGAAGGGAAAAAAAATTAGCTGAAAATCCTCCCAGGACACATTTGTCCCCTCTTTGCCCATCCATGTGGTGCCATCTTGTGCCTCGGATGACGGAGAAGCAGGACAAATAGAGCTAAAGCTGAATACAACAAGCTGTGCACAATTTACTTCTGTTATGATTTAAAATTTTATTTGAGTTTTAATTTTAGCCATTGTGAAATGATTTACCCTCTACTTAGCATGAACCTTTAAAAACCTTTAAAACAACATAAAAAAAGGAAAATGATGGAAAAAAAATACAAAAAAAACTATGTACTGGAAACATGTTAAAGAAATATTGTACTCGTTTAATTTTGACAGAATTATTTTTATTAAAATACACATCCATGAGCATATATTGATTGTCTCTTGTATTATTTTGCACATCTTGTTCCTTTGCATGCAACAAAAAGGTAAGATTTTTTGGATATAATAATAGACTCTAGGACGATATACATTATGGACAAAAGTATTGGGACACCCCTCCTAATTATCGAGTTCAGGAGTTTGTCACATCCAATGCTAACAGGTGGATGAAATTAAGCACACGGTTGTGCAATCCCCATAGACAAACTATGTGACAGTAGAATGGGTTGTACTAATTAGGTCAGTGACTTTAAATGTGGCACCGTCATAGGATGCCACAAGTTAGTGTGTGAAATTACTGTCCTGCTAGATCTGCCCCAGTCAGCTATAAGTGCTGTCAATGTGAAATGGAAGCACCAACAGCTCAGCCACAAAGCAGTAGACCACCCAAACTCAGAGAATGGGGTTGCCAAGTGCTGAAGCACAGAGTGCCTGTCCTCTGTTGAATCATTAGGTTCTCTGGAACTGTACTGCAGTACTGTACTGTCTGTACTGTCTAATCTCCCACTGGTGTTCAGTTTGGTTGAGATAAGGTGACTGAAGGCCACAGCACGTGATTTACATCATCTTAATACTCCCATTAGGCTAAAAGTGTTTCTATATATGGGGGGTAAGGATGGTTAGACAGAATAACTTTGTATAGTGGACCCATGAGTGAGTTAAGAATGATATCTGATACTGATATCTTTCCCAAAGACCTAAATGCAGTTGTACCTTTAGTCACTACTTATATTAAAAGACTGGCCTGCTGAACATCTGTGTGCCTTTAGCTCCTGCCATGCATGCCTGATAATGACCCCGCTCATCTTGATCCAAAATCAAGGTCAACTGGGCCTGCTCAGAGTTTTTGTGTTCCCCAGAGCATGGCAGGATGGTAATTACTTAATAGTATAATGCAGTACACTTGTTTGGCATCTGCGCTCCTGTTCCTCCATTCAGTTACCCAGGATTTCCTTTAAGTTGCCCATATCTGCATTTAGTATAAGGAGAAAAGAATCTGATTAAAAATGCATTAGATTTAAATGAATGTAATATTTGCATTCCTGTTGGTTTTATGGGTTTTTAACCAAATCTTTGATGAAATAAGACTTACAATGTGTATTGTAACAATGAGTAAAACTTACAGAGAGCACACAGAATGCATTTTAAACCAGTAAAGACCAGCTGATTCACATTTTGTTTTCCTTTTATTAATTCAGAAGCAAGCAGATTCTAAACTGTCATACTTGAGTACCCGCCTCTCTATTCTGTTGGTGTAACACCTGCATTATTTAGGCGTGTTAGTGGAGCCACAGAGCTCAGGGTCAGTGTGAGTCAGAGCTGGAGAGGGAGAGGCCTCAGCAGTGCTAGAGAGAGCATCCTGAGGAACTTTACTCTACCGCGCTGGGCGAATATAGTTTATGTACTGATACAGGCTTCTAGCATTCCTCCTCTTCACTTCATTCTAGTACACAGATTGCTGAATAGACTGGATTTGCATTTGCCACATTTGTTTTTATTCTATAATATAATAATTCAGCAAACAAACAGTAACTGTGCATTAAATCCTGCAAAAGGATGTTTGTTCCCTGTAGAGGATGTGTCCAAACTTTTTCATAGGTTTGTCAAGTTTTGGATAATACTTTTACCTCAGCACATATAGCTACATATGTTGGGACGTTTATCTACTTTATGCCAGTGGTGGGCAAAGTGCACAAATCATGTAGTTGAGTTAAAGCCGAGCTACGAAAGGTAAAATATAATATACTCTAGTAAAAGATCCTCCATTTAGACCTCCACTTTAGTAAAAGTACAAATGTATTTACCTACAAATGTACTTACGTATCAAAAGTAAGAGTAATAAAAGATTAATTATGACTATTAAAATTTCTATAAGAAGACTCTTGGTTCATTTACTCATTTGAGGTGAAAATACTTGTCACTCTTGATAAACCAGTCTTTTAATAGAATATCATTAATTAGTCTGACACTGAAGTCTATTAAAATGATCATAAGCACAAAACACTGAAGGCAAACAGTTTCCATAGGGTAGAACCGAGTGGCTCTGAAATCACTTTGTGCAAACAAGCAAAGTTTCAGTTTCAATTTAAGATTTATTTGCAACTTAGTTACAAGTTCAAGTTTAAAAACATGCTTTAAACACAGATTCACAAGCGTTTTCCTTTAATATACTGCATCTGTAGTTGTTTGTTCGTAAAAACCGAAAACAAATTTACTATAAAATGAAAGTGTTTGTTTAAATTCTGAGAAAAGACGTCAGTCATAACTGCACATGTGTACGTATTTCTATATTGTGGTCTGTTTACACAAAGTTAGGTTAGTTCCATCATTTATGTTGGCATAGCCGCTTAGGCTGCTGCACTGACATTGAGCCGTACACTTGCACTGGGTCGGTATGTCCAACAGGTCAAAAAAAGTGGCTTATTTGGCTTGGGAATGTAGTGGAGTGAAAGTAAAGTCACCCAAAATGGAAATGCTTCAGTACAAATACACAAAAAAACTACTTAAGTACAGTAATGAATGACATTTACTGTCCTTCTGCAGGTTTAACTCTTCAGCTGCGTTGCTGTTGCTCACATGTGACGTTTGACCTTAAGGTTTATATTTTAGACCAGAAATACCACAAAAAAAGAACTGAGCCTACCTGGTTTCTATCCTGATAGATAGTGAATGTGCTAAGACATTCTACTGCAGTTCTCTATGGAACTGTGGGAATGTGGTACCTTTTTCACCTGGTCAAGTTGTTTTTGTTTCCTAGCCTGTCTTTGCTTCTATTCGAGTGCAGTGTGTAAGATTAAGGAATGTATTATGCAACACCTTTGTAATTAAGTAGTGTATAATCACCTGTAACTACAAATCATTGTGTTTTCGTTAGCTTTGAATGAGCCCTTTATATCTACATAAGAAGCAGGATTTTCCAAGAATGTGCCGTTTCTACAGTATCCCAGAACGGACAAACCAAACACTGGCTGTAGAGAGTGCCTTTCACGTTTTTACGTTGAAGCACAAGCTTGAACTTGGTGGTAGCACTGATGGGAAGATAGAAGAAGGAGTAGATAGTAGAAGGAGGAGTAATCATGTTATGAAACAGAGGGATGAGGGAGGGCTATTCAGCTGGTTGCTATCTGCAGCATCACTGCTAGGTGCCACTAAATCTTACACACTGCACCTTTAATTAAAGTACCAACACATTTGACTGAGGGTTTACGCTACTCTGCCTCTGACTGCACCCGATAAAGCATTCTGTTATCATTCCACAGTAGATAGATGGTGTACTAAGATTACTCCTCTGGGAAGCAGTTACACAACAGATCTGGAGATGAGGCTGCAAGCACCTTCTTCCTTTTAGGCTTCCTTAAGTGTTTTCCTCGCTGTGGATCGAGGACAGATGAACTTAAGAAGACAGTTTTCTTCTTATGTCTGAAAGAAGTCTGGATGCTGGAATACATGAACATCAGCACTGGAGCTCCTGCCAAGTGCAATATGGAAAGACTGGGTACGCCAAAATATAATCTTCACGTAAATGTGGGTTAAAACAGCATAAGAGCAGCAGTTTGAATGCGTGTTTGCTGTGTTAAATCTCACTGTGTGATCTTCTTAATGCTGTGAGCATAAAAGAAATCCAGCAGAGCATCAGCACTTCTGAACTTTGCTCAGCTCCTCCATAAGAGTCTGCAGTTAACAACCACGGACTTCCCTTCTACAGCCCACTGACAGAAACATGACCTTTCAGGTAACAGCAGTGTGGACCTAAAGCTGCATCCTGCTACACTATACAGACTAAACTAGGGGTGTCAAATTAAAAACTCTTAGCTAATTCGTGGGCCAGTTGTGTTTCTATTTCATTTTTGCTTAACTAGCATTTTGCTATGACATGAACAGCAATAGCAGTAAATACTTATTCAAAAATACTTCTAAATAAGTTTTACGTATTATTTTTAAACTGTCTATATTTGAACTAGACACCATGCATATTTTCTTTGGTATAACTGCTGCTGGAGGAAAGGTGTCAGGTATGTATATCTACGGTCAGAACACACACTAAGTTGCAGTGCATGTGATTTGTGTATATATAGGATTGGGATAGCTACTGAAAAATTAGTAGTTAGTTACTTTGTAACTACTTTCCCAAAATTTGTAGCTAGCTAGCTACTTTTCCAGAAAGAGTAGTGACTAATTTTTAGTTACTTTTCCAGAAAGAGTAGTGGCTACTTTTTAGGTACTTTTCCAGAAAAAGTAGTGGCTACTTTGTAGCTACTTTCCCAGAAAGAGTAGTGGCTACTTTTTAGCTACTTTTCCAGGTAGAATAGTGGCTACTTTTTAACTACTTTTCCAGGAAGAGTAGTGGCTACTTTTTAACTACTTTTCCAGGAAGAGTAGTGGCTACTTTTTAGCTACTTTTCCAGGAAGAGTAGTGGCTACTTTTTAACTACTTTTCCAGGAAGAGTAGTGGCTACTTTTTAGCTACTTTTCCAGGTAGAGTAGTGGCTACTTTTTAGCTACTTTTCCAGGTAGAATAGTGGCTACTTTTTAGCAACTTTTCCAGGAAGAGTAGTCGCTACCTCTTTTTAAACATTTCAGCAAGATCCACTAATCAGGCATAACATTATTACCACCTCCTTGTTTCTACACTCATTGTCCATTTTATCAGCTCCACTTACTACATAGGTTCACTTTGTAGTTCTACAATTACAGATCTGTTTCTCTGCATACTTTCTTTGCCCCCTTTTACCCTGTTCTTCAGTGGTCAGGAAAAGTAGCTAAAAAGTAGCCACTATTCTTTCTGGAAAAGTAGATAAATTGTAGCTAGCTACAAATTTTGGGAAAGTAGCTACAAAGTAGCTAACTACTCATTTTTCAGTAGCTATCCCAAACCTGGCTGTCAGTTATGATCAGTTACTCAGAATATATTTTGCTCTTACTAAAAGAAAACAGAGGCACTAACCTGCCTTTAACACGTTTGTTGACTATGTAAACCAAATAAGTTTTTTTTATTGTTTGCTAATACGTATAAAATACTGAACAGTCTAATAGTCTAGTGACGGTGGAAGAAGAATGCAAGTAAAATTCATCTCTGTTCTGTATGACACGATTTATTACAACGTCCCAAAAATGACCACTACTTTTAGTTATTTTGGGTTTAAAATATTTATTTAAAGTGTTTTGTTCATCAAAAAAACATTTTTGTAATATCTTTTAAAAGCCGGGATATTAATCATAACATCGAATATTTGTAGTATGTGTAAAGCCCACTGCCAACTTATTATTAACTTAGTAAAATATTGAGATTTTCATTTTCTTTTTCCTGGGATGCATTTGCCTGTACTTTTAAGAATGTATTGTAGTTCAAGACTTGATAGAAGTTTAATATTTTTCAAGACACATTTTGTAAAACATAATTGTGTATATATATATATATATATATATATATATATATATATATATATATATATATATATATATATATATATATATATATATATCCATCCATCCATCCATCCATCCATCCATCCATCCATCCATTTTCTAAGCCGCTTCTCCGTCAGGGTCGCGGGGGGGGGGGTGCTGGAGCCTATCCATATATATATATAAATTTATTGCATAAATAAAAAGCATGAAACGTAACCCATTAAGCCCTATGTTATTGGCAGAATTTGTGGTCATTATCAGAAATTAACAGTAGAGGGCACCATATCCACAGGTCTTAAAGGGGAAGTCCAGCTTTCGTCTGTCAGTGTTAAATATAAACCCGCTCGCTTGCATTGAGGGACCAGACCAGGCCCATGAGACTGAGAGCAGTGAACGGCTACACAGGCAGCAGTCCAGTGATAATCATCACAGCAGTCATAACAAGTGTCAGGAAATGAAATGTCTATGAGCTGGACGTGGTCATATCCTGCATGGTTAGAGTTAATATTCCTGTGTTTTTGTTGGGGTCACTCTCCCAGTCATTTGTGTATCATTTGTGTATCACACAGCTTTCATCATCCCCTCACACCACTACCGTTCACTTTATACACAGGTAAACCCCACATTGACTATTGAATGAGACTGAACGAGTGAATTCTGATGAAGCAGAGATCAGACAGCAAATATGTCCTCCTTTTAAATACTTTTATTATCTCCATAGAACATTTTAGAATCAGCACATAGCATTCACAGTATTATACACCTTTCCCCGTCTGATTAGAATAAAACCACAGGCTTTTGCAGATTTCAGTTTGGTTTCTCATACGCAAAAAGGAAATAGAAACGTCCTCTCCTGGATTCTAATATACATACAAAAGTACAAGAATAAGAAAAATACTTTCCATATTTTACACATATATAAAATGCTCTTTTAATAAAAAGGGCTCCCAGTTTACAAAAGTGTCCATTATCTTCTATTTGTACATATACATACACATTTACATACATAAAAAAGATGTTCAGTACACATGGTAGTTCTGTAGTGGTGATTGCTGTAGTTGTTCCTATCTGTGTGCGGTTAATAGCTGTAGATGGAGATACTGATTGAGCAGAGTGGGAAAATGAATATCTTTATAATGTCCTTTTAAAATACTAACTAGTGCATTGCAACAGTTTCTTCCTAAGTATGAGAATATAACCCCTTAAATATCATAAGCAGACCCGAATGATAAAGCTCTTACTCCCTAAATTTCCTTTACAGCTGTTCCAGACCTCCTGAGCTTTTTTATCTACGACCGTGTTCCTCTTTTATTGTTCGCTGCAGCTGAACCAGTGAGTCACTGCTGTTCAGTTTGCACCCACTGTGTCTGGGCACCAAAATGAACCCAATTCTACTCTGCTGGAAGGCAAAGTTAAATGAACTTTAAATGTGGCAAAATGGAACTAAACACGTTGTGTTGATGAAGTGGAAATATAAGGCTCCACAAATGAAACGGCACCTTCAAGAAACACACCCATCCACAAACGTCTGAGTTACTGCCTGCGTTTGCTCGACACCATGTGAAACCTTCAATCACCAGTTTATAAGTTTATGAAAACTCAAAACATTTAAGTAAATGTTTGAAAATCTTAAGTCAATTTCTAGTCTTTTAACTGAGTTATGCTAATCATTCTTTATGTCTTACATGGCAGTTAGTAGGATCAGTAATAGCAGAAACTAAACATTTTATTACATGTTCAATGGCATCTTTATCCACTATGCAGTCTTTTCAGTTTCTCCTTCATTGTTAGAAATCTTATGTATTCAGGGCCGTTTCTTAGTAGTAGAGGTATACGTAGCTGCTGCCACAAGGAGCCCTGTGGATCCTGTGGATATGTAAATGTCTGTATCCATCATGCTAAAGTAATCTCATTTCATTTTTTTTTTTTAGTGTTTTTCATTTACTATCTATGAGTTATAAATATACAGTCGGTTAAGTAGTGTTGGCCCCCAAGTGTCACAATAACACTTCACTGAAGGCATTAATAAGGCTGCCTGACACCTACATAAGCCTTTCATGACAACTTATGTAAACCTACATAAACACTAATAAAGGCTTATTTCAACCAAGCATCAGTTGTCATAAAGGGCCCCTTTAATCCATTTAGGGTCATTTCACCTCAGCATGTGTTCTGTCAGCTGCTGCTTATTAAAATAAGCCTTTCCAAATGTCTGTTTACAGTGCTCAGAGTAGTCTTGGGATGTCACTTGTCTTTTTAGAATTACTGAATTTGTTACAGCGTCATGGAACTTGTACTGTACATACTTTCTGCCATATTATAACTCATTAATAAATACTTTGGGTCCAAATGCACAAAAGCAAACAAGAAAACTTTCACCTAACCCCCTATTTTACACCCAAAAAATGTTCAGTGCTAGTCCTGGAAAGCCACCATCAAACATGCGTGACTTAATTTCAATAATATACTGAAGGACAGGCAACTTGAACACTGAGCTGAACTGTCAAATATCTGAATCAGTCAAAAAAATATAGTCTCAGTTAAAATCGGTTCTGAGAATGTGAGAAAGAGCACAGCTACACTGTGAATTCCAAAATCAAGCATAAAAATGTACTGAAGTTGTGAAAAAGACAGGAAGTATTGAAAACCTGCCACAGTCTGGCCATCAACAAAAAGAAAATCCAACAAGCCTGGCTGGTCATGCAAACTCACCCACTTCACACCTAGAACACTTCAAACTGTCGTTCAAAAGAAGAGCAATGTAACTAAATATTAGTTATTTATATCACATGAAATACTGAATTGTAACCCACATAAAAGAGAAAGACACTACATTCTGCCCCACTAATGTTCAAATACTTTTACTTGCCCTACTAGAGTTTTCAATGAATTACTTGAATCCACATGAGGTTACGATAGTAAACCTGGTGGTTATTGCTAGTTTTTAAATGTTTCTGATGAATACAAATGAATAAATGATACATTTAGCATGGAATGTTACAAACAAACAAGACTATTTTTGAGCACTGTAGGTGTATGTCAGTCTTCATGTAGTCGTATGTAGAGGTCATGTAGGTTTCTGAATTTCTGTAAAGTGTTTTTTTTCTGTCTAATAATTCAGAGTGGTTTGAGGGGAATACTTTCATTATAGAAACTCCGGTTTCTTTACAGTGGTGGTGGTGGTAATAAGAATTAGAAGTCATGAAGTCAAGTCTATATAACCAAATATAGCCATTTTATTTACTATACAAAACCATCAGTGAACCTCCACATATCAAGTTTTTAAATGTGATGTTGATGATGGTAAAATCTGAAAAACTAAAGTTTTTTGGGGACTATTTTGCATGTACCTCTCCACAATTAATTTAATGACTTGAAAATACACATTAGTCCATATATTGTAAAACAATGTCACAGGCATGAGGCAGCATATTCAGTACCATTTCATGTAAAAACCTTATTAAAAACACTTCTGGTTCCATTCACCACCACTGTGAACATTTCTGACTCAGCAAGTTTCTCTAGAATGGAGCATTTCACACCAAGTCTGAATGACTTCGTTTACATCATAACTACTTAATGATGCAGACATTTTGAAAATTTGGTTGTTAAAAGTTCCCCCTTAATGCCCACAAATGTTCAGAAACGGCCCTGAATTTATTCTTTAGCATATTTCTTCTTTGTCATTTTTAAAATGAAGTCATTTGTCACAATGCCCTGTTTGAAGTCTGACTCTTACAGAAAAGACCTTGTCTTAAGACAGACAGACACACACGCACACACACACACACAGGCTCACGGCTCTCCTCGTCAGGAGCAGACTGCATGAACAAGGTCTTGGTTGTGCAGAATTTTGGCCTTTTCAAAACATGAGAGGAATTTCCTTTTTTTCTCCCCTCTCCCTCACACAAAAACACAGAGCACATGGGACAGCGTGCAGACAGCTGAGGTCCACCAGAGGTCACGACCCCCTGAAGCAACACCTTTTCACCTTCCAGCCATGTCTCAGCGTTAGCTAAACATCTATTATTGATACATTTCTGGTGAGAGTGAATAACAACCCCAGGCGAGCAAATGCGGACGGCCAGCTTCAAAAGCGGAGTCCATCCCCAGGTTCCTAGAGTTGAGAGAAGCTTGAGGCGAGCAAAATCAGAAAGGAGTGTGAAGAAAGGTCGAGACTGAGGCACGCTGATTAAAAATGCGTTTGAGGCGAAGGCTGATGCTTTGTCAAAGGCTTTACACCCTCTGCCCGAATGAAAAGAGACAAGAGTGCCGACTTACAGCAAACACAATCACAAACAGGCCCACAGTGTCAGTGAACGCTGTGCAAAAACTGACGTGTGAATGAATGGAATTCGATAGCAGGAGCTGATAGAGGACTCTACAGTTCAAACGTCAGCCAGTAAATGATGACTTCTTTCAGTTTTGGCTGCAGCTTGGGAGACAGTAGGCAACATCTGGGAATATGTAAGTGCACGGTCATGATGACTACATGACGCAGGCAGGTTCTACAAAGCTGAATTGAAGTAGCTATGCTCCGCTCACAAAGGAGCCTTCGTAGCAGCTGTTGGACAAGCTAGGTTGGACAAGCTTTACAGAACTATTATATATATATATATATATATATATATATATATATATATATATATATATATATATATCGCTAACATTAGTTTAGAAATTCAAGGATTTCTGCCAGCATCCTGTAAAGCTTGTCTATCCTGGCAACAGTTGCTCTTTATGCTATGAGGTCAACTGCAACAAGCAAGACAACACAACGCATTCCAATAAAAGCATGTTGCAGCGTACACCGAGAAAAAAATGCAGCATTTTTACTTGATTCAAATTCCACTCCACATAAATAAAATATATTAAATCAACACAATTTTTTATTTCAATTTACTCACTTTTGGCAAGAACAGAGTTGATGTAATATATAATATTTATGTAGAACCGATGTACAAATTTGAATCAAATAAAGTCGGCATACTTTTTTTTTCCAGTGTAAGACTGAATTGTAAGAAACACTGTGAAGGAGATTTTAAAAGTACTGCAGGCAGAGCTAGAACCCACAGAAACTGATATGTGTGAACATGACATGGTGTCTCATGAAGCCCTTTGTTCGAAAGCACATATCACAGAACAGCTACATAACAATCATCATTGATCAGGACAGTTCCAATAATCTTGCATTATTCTATTCTTGATCATCATCATCATCACTATCATCTCCACTAAATGCTACTATGCCATTTTTGACATGCAGGATGTGTCACATAAATTGCAGAGGCTCTGCGCTCCGAGAAAAGCCAGTGGCACTACAGAGCGTTCATCTAAGCTAGAGTGCAGATATTGATCTGACCAGACATCGCAATTCCATTCATGTCGAACACACTCTGTGAGAACATGTGTTTGTTATTGAGTTCTTTCATCCGACGCAGTGTCCGAGTTTCTTGCCGTATGAGATGACCTTGTTTTTGTCCTAGTACAAGATCAAATGAGGCTGGGCAAAAAAAACAAAACAAAACACAAAGGAAAAAATAAGGCGCAATGAATGGAGAGCCGTAAGGCACTTCCATGAGGAGACGAGCACATGTGTATTTCCTGGCTGCACTTCCACAAACCAACTACACTGTGAAGCCACCACTTTCAACCTTCAACTGTATGCGGAGTCCTCTGGGAGATCAACATCATCTTGATGTTTTGTGACAGGTACAGCACTTTAAACAGTCTATTTTGCCTTCATTTTGTTCTACTTGTGCATAAAGACTTCATACGTGTGGGTCCCATATAACTGCTGTCATAAGAAAACCTTGTAACTTTTTTCTTTATTTATTTTTACACCATTTGAAAACTCCAGCTGCCCTTTGCATTGTGGAAACCTTTCATGATGATATTATGATGTTATGTTGACAGATGTTGAAAACACTTCTTTTTTCTCTTGAAGGTACCGTTGTGGAGATACAAGGTTTTCTTACGACATCGCTAATACGCTCTATGTGAGTAAAGGGCCGTTTCACAACGTGATAAAGTTGCCGTCCTCCCTCATACTCTCCTGGCTGCTGCTCGTCTTTGTGGGACTGCCGTTGTGCGTGGGTGTGGTCAGCGAGCTCAGGGAGGCCTTACTGTCCGACAGAGAGCTGCTGCTGGGCAGCGAGACACTCTGGGGGAGGGGCCTGTGCCCGAACACCCCCGATGACGGAGTGTTGCCGTGGATGTTCCCGTTGGCCAGTGAACGGTGGGGCGTGTATGAGGGCAGGTTGTCGCTCTCGATGATGAGGTCAGTGTCATCGTCGTCGCTGTCCCCTTCTGCCACGCTGTTGCTGTTACTGCACTGGCTGACTGTTTGGGAGGCAGGGCTGTGGGCGGACTCATGGGAGAGGGCGGAGCCTCCAGAACCGGCTGAGCCGTTGCCAGCGGAGGCTTTGCTCCCGCGGTGCACTACATTGTTGCGCTGGTTGGCCGGCTTGACGGTCACAATCAGGTTGTGGCTGTTGGCCACCATCATGTCCGTCACCTGGTCCAACGACTTGCCAGCCACATCGATACCGTTCACCTCCAGGATCTCGTCGTTGACCCCCAGCAGGCCTGTGCTCTCGGCCAGGCCGCCTCTCACCAGGCGCGAGATGAAGACTCCTGGGACTTTCTCCACGCCCTGCGGTGTCACCCGCACACTCACGCCGTCGCGAATGTAGAAGCCGAGGGGCTTGTGGGTGCCATGCTTGTGCAGACGCACGCGGCGGTGCGTCTCTGGTAGGATGTCCACGTCAATGATGGAGGAGATCTGGCGGAAATCCTGGGGCAGACCGATCAGTAAGGCCGGCTTGTTCTTCTGCTGTGAAGGACGCAGGCCTGCAAGACCCTTCTTTCTCCTCTGAAGAGAATTAGTGGGAAAGACCACAGGTTCATCCTCATCTGAGAAAGAAAGAAAGACATATTGGTCATATAGATAAAAAAAAACAGCATAATATCCCACCAGTGGTCAAACTAGTGCTTAGTTTGAGTAATGTTAAAAAAAAAGTATAGCAATGTACACTAGTGGTCAAAAGTTTGGTTGTTAATTGCATATTAATTGCAGTTCTTTTATTAAACTTATCATTTTTGTAACATACAGTGTAGAATGAAATACTATAAACTATACCCCAGAAGGTATCTCAAGATGCTTAATCAGTTTGGGTTTTTTGTGATGCATTCTAGACATTGAATTTATTAACTTCATAAATAAAAAAATTAAATATAAAAATGTGCCATAACATTTGACAATTTCTCTTTTTTCTGCAGAACATTAAATTCTATAAATAAACAGCAACAACAGCCACATGTTAAATTAGGCTCACTAGTACACTAGTAGGAGTGGCCAAACTGTAGCATAAGACCGCACATCTTGATATTAAATTGTAGCTGTTCACACTCAGCATGAGGTCATCTGATATTTTTGGGTATTTCAATGGTACCGGCATCTGCAATGATGCACACAAAAGATATAAAAGAGATCTCAAATACAAAAGACATTAAAATACAAAGACAAGTCATGTCACTGCCAACCTTGCATTCATCATTCATCTGAGAAACTAATAAGAAACTAATCATTTTTTAAAATTTACATGTTGACTTTAAATTACAGAAATATTTTATGTGAGGACGCCTATAAAAAGTAAAATTGTTTACTCGTGGACCGCTATGCTACTTTTCAAACCTTGAGAATCTTGGTTCTCATGCACTACGATTCCCTCCGAGTGTGTTCACCTGAAACTCTCATATCCACTGACCTGCATCAGCCCACAACACTTCCCTATCTGTTCATCATGGCAAAGCAGAACCTATTAATTCCATTTTTTCTGAAAATGATTGACAGAGATGCCAACTGGCGACAGTGTTAATATGCTGTGATAAGGTCATGAGGAAGCACCAGCACAAAGGAACAGAACCGAGTCAATCACGATAATGGTGGGGCGGACGCAAGGATGGATGGATGAAAATAAAAAGCGATTGCAATAAATCGGTCTCAGTCACTTGTAAAAGAACAGAGGTCAGCAGACAGAATCAGATTACCCACAAGGCAGATTAATCAAAGCCTCCGTCACAGAGATTTAGAGGCTGAACACCCCGAAAAGCACTGCTGTTACACATGTAACAGAACAGGGGCTCAGGAGCTTCTTTTAGTGTGAGGTGGTGGGTAATGAGGAGGAGGCGGCAGGCCCTCAGAGAGAGGGATAACAGGCATGCTGTGATTAGGAAGAGAAACAGGAAGTCATCAACACCTTCACCTAGATAACTAACAGTATGTGTGTGTTCTTGTGTGCATGTGTGTGGGTTGTTGTTGCCATGATTATTGATAAAAATACTGTTATAAACGTCACTGGCACCAAACACTAATGCTAGGATGGCAAGTTTGAGCAACTGATAAAATGGTACACAATTAACAATTATATAGAAAATGTATATCTACATTTTTCTTGTTTAAAATTACTTATGTTATTGTGCCGTTAGTCTTAGGCACCTAAACGCATTGCTTGAAGCCATTTACCTTGACAGTGAGTATGTTTTTGCTTGTAAAACAATGTATATGATTAGAATAGATGTAAATAAATACAGTAAATTGCAACAAGAATTTCTTATTTCTTATTGAGCTAGTTTGAAGGACAATGTTCCAGATCTCTCTTGGACGTATCCAGCCATCACATGAATTTATTCCAATTCCATCAACAGCACACTTGAGTTAATTTAATGAAACACTGATAAGCCAAACCAGATACTGAATGGTGACTATAATTTATACTATGCTGCCATGAGGAACCCTTTGGAAAAGGTTATATGAAAACATGGACACATAAAGCTCAACTATTATTTGTACTTATTCTAACATTTGTGTTGTTTCTAAGCAAATAAACACACGTTCCAGAAAATAGCTTTTTTTAAAAATCTGATTTTCTCAGGTGACTATGACTTTTGACTTTATATTTTCACAGTTCAATACTCATTTTGTCCACATGCTCAGAGAGAGCAACAAAGCCTGACAACAATAACAAAGAAAATGTGGTCACATTTCAAACAACAATTTCTTAACACGCTTAAGGAGCATGTTTGTGATGTGACACTCACTTGGCTCAAAGTAAAACTAGGACTGGATTTTTTGATGTGCAGGATGCTTGTGTCCTAATGTACTTTTACCTAATACTAACATGTCATTTTTTCCACTGTAACGTGTATTATCTAGGGATGCACAGATACAGAAATTATGTTACTATCCAACATTTTTTATGTCAATATCTGCCGATGCCAGTCTATAAACATTTATAAAATGCAGAAATTAGGACTAAATATATATGGATTAGCATGAGACACATATATAATATTTGTAGAAGCTTAAAAATGCAATAAAATTAATTAATGTTGATTTTTTACCGAGTAGCCCAGCGTCACCCTAAACGCTCTGCTCTTCTATAGTAAAAAAAAAAAAAACATAAAATATCAGTTTGAAATATTGATTTTCCAAACTCAATCAAACTCAATAATTACATCCCAAGAAGTTATAGACCATGAAAATAAAAGTGGTGGAACAACTTTAGTTATTTGGCCCTTTACCTGAAATGAAAGCACATGCACAGTTTTGTAATCACTAAGCTAATGGTGACTGCATCGGAGAGCAGTGAACACGGGCAGCTGCTTTGGAAGAAACATAAATGACATGGTATAGAGGTATTTTGGGTCAGAGGCCAAACATGCTACAGATCCAGTTTGTTGTACATGATACACAACAGTCCCTTGTAAGTGAGGAAAAAAAATCAGTAATTTATTTGCCCACTTTCACAGCTATCACTCAGTTTGATACTGTGAGCGCCAGCATCTTTCTAGTACTCTGTTCACACCTGATCATTTCATGTGACGTATATCTAAATTGTAACCTAATAGGATTTCAACTGCATGCCTTTACACTTGGCAGTCAAGCGTGTCTCTGGATAGTCAGACTGAAATCTAACAGCTAAATCAAATCAGCTCCTATACAACAACAAAAAGACGGCTGTTCAGAATATTATCTTCCTGTATTAGTCACCGTAGTCTTGGACTATGTGAGTTTAAACATAATATACCATGGCAAGACAATAACTATGAGGCTAAATAAATCTACTGAATTAAAAGAGGAGAAACTCACATCAAGAGCTGAACTGAAGGAGCAATGATGCCTCTTCTTTAATATAAATGTACTGTTTTTCAACTGCGCTGTTTTGAGCATATGACCATTCTCAAAGCACCTTCACCCACCAGCTTATGTCCAAGATTTTGCGCTTTCTCAGCACGGTTTCCAACCATCTGTGTCATCATATTCCACATACTGCCCAATGAGTGGCCCTTTCTAAACAGCTGATGAGGGGGAACCAGATTAATTAGGCTGTTTGACCACATGCCCAGGCAGACCCAAGGAGGGGCCAGCCCAAGATTATTACACGGAGCTCTTCACGTCTAATTCATTATCACAGTGCTCCCAGAAGCTGCCGGATAGCAGGGGGTGGAGGTGGGGGGTGAAGGGTAGCCTTAGTCAGCTGCCCCCGACCCCTGAACCCAACACTAATGAGAAATGACATATTCTCATCAGCAGACGCCCAGCCTGACGCAATGTTTCTAGCAAGGACAATAGAGGCGAGTGTGTAGCTGTGTTTGTGTGCACATGTGTTTACTTTGACATGTCTGCAACTATGTTTGTATGTGGCGTTTGAATGATATAGACCAGTAGCTCTTAACACTGCTCATACTGACCCATAGGACAACACTGTAGACCATTCATATTACAGCTTTTGGGGGTAATGTAGCCCAAAATAATGCATTACAGTAATTAAGTAATGTAATGCACTCTTAAAAAAATGGTTCAAAAGTTTATTTAGTAAAGGCAACAGTTCTATATAGAAGTGCAAATGGTTCTTTGCCTGGTCAAATCATTCTTCTTTACGATGGAAAGCCAGTTGTATTCGATTCTTCAAAGAACCCTTTTAAATAGTTCTATAGAGCAAAAGGGTTACACTATTTTGACGAATCAAGGAACTCATTTTCAATACTAAACAGAACCCTTTTTGTAGTCTAACACTCCATAATTCTTGTCCTCACATTAAAGTGACTGACTTAAAAAGAATTACATTACCTGTATTACTCGTATGTCTCTTACATAGCAATGCTGCATTTAGAACATGCATTTCCTTCACATAGACGTCATGTCTGTATGTTATCTGTGTGTGTAGCAGTTGACCTTGTGACTGAATATGAGCAGCACAGTGCAAACAACTCATTAGTGATGTTTTTTTTCCATTACAGTATAATAACTAATAACATGGAATGGACTACTGTTTTTCACTAACTATTCCACTAACACTGTAATGTTAGTGATTGTCACTGTTTAGTGATTTATCTTCATGTTCTTTGTATGTTATTTAACATGCTCTACACTCTATACATTTTTCAACTGTTTCTTTTAAATATTTCCAAATTGTCACTGTTCATAAAAAATGTAACTTTGCTTTTGTCAATTTTAATTTTTCTCCTACATTTGAACATGACTGCTGTCCTTTACACTGTGTGAAAATTTAACAATGAATGGACCAACAGAAATGCTCCAAAATCACTTGGGATAAAATCTGTTTACATTAGCTTGCATTAAAATGTAAGAATTTATCAGTTGTGCATGTCCTGACATTCTCAGGGGTTCTATGTCCATACTCTCTTCAAATACTCAATTAAGTAAACGAATATGATAAAGCACAATGAATCCTGCTCAATTATGCTATGACATTTTACTTGGCTTATCTGCATCATGTTATTTACTTCATTAACCTCTTAAATGGCCAGAGCCCACCAGCACGGCCAAAGTTTTATTACACGTCTATAACCTAAGAATAGCTCAACTTGAATAATAAGCCTTAATATGTAATAAGCCTGAAATTTTAAGGGCTTAAATTGCATTTTTATTGTTTTTGTGTTTATTCCGATCTTGTGTCACACAAGGCATTCTGGATATTTTATCATTATAACTTTATTCTTGGTGTTATGCATCTATGGAAGCATCTAATGAATCATCTACAGTTCTGGTCACTACTCTAGACACATCTCAAATTAAAATTTTCTACAGTACCCTACTAATTATTTGTAACCTATGAAGTTGAGCACATGTGCAGCAGAACTAGTTTAACAGTAATTCCCAACTTTTGAACAGTACTGTGTGTCTGCCAGCACAGCTCTCTGTGTTAAGTATGACTTAGTTAGTCTTCATGTCTCTTCTATCGTATGCTCCGTACATAGCAGGAGTCTGGGTCTGCTTGCCTGTCTCCCTCCATTAGACTAAAAGACCGGACCCCCGTGGAGAGCAGAGCAGTGTGTGTTATTAAAGCTGCTCAGGGGCTGGAGGGAGGCGTCCTGGCCTGCTGGATAGCCAGCACGGGTGAGGGGGGGGCGGGAGCCAGTCGGCCAGACAGGCAGGTCAGAGACAGGGCTGGCCTAAGGGAGAGAGGGGAGGCTGGGGGTCTGCCCATTCTGAATGGGCTGAGAGAGGAAGAGAGGGAAATAGAAAGAAAAAGAGAAATGCCGATACTTTTTTTTAAAGCAAATCTGCAAACGGCAATACGATTATGATATCATTGTGCATCCCCACATCTAGCTTTTAATTATGTGAACCCTGTGAAGTTCCAGAGGGCATGTTAGAATCGGTGCATACATTTATCTGCAACATTACTGGTTTTGCATTATTGAAAGCAACTATTCCAAACATTTGAGCTGTATTCTATGCATGTTTTTAAGACGTGAATGCCTGTTTAACTGCATCTTAGAGATTCAGATGGTTTTCCTTTATCCCTTTTTATTACATTATTTGAATTGCTCTTTACATTGGGAGAACTTTTCTATTGTGGTCCAAAACTGCTGGGAATAAAAGCTCCTAACTTTAACATTGACTTTACTTCTACTTAATTACTTTTTTTCATAGATACAAGGTTTTATCTATCTATTGTCTAAACATATTGTTGATATGAGCGATGAGCGAAGATTAATAGCTGAACATTTTGACCAAAAACCAAAAATTTAATACTACACTGAAGTTTGAAAAGACTTCACAAATAACTTTAATATTAATGAAAATGAGAAAGTGATTAAAAATGCTATTTTGTCCTACTTTCCCTGTGACAGTCAACACAGATGCATACAAATTGTTTGAGCAGCAACAGATTAACAGTAAACACATTGGCAGCAGTGAACATTGTGAAAAGAGAACATCTAATGAGTTCTACAAGGAACATTAGATAAGCTATCTAAAGGGTGATACAACACCTGAGGACGTCTCCACTATTGGTTTGATGCCATTTGAAAACAGAATTTTAGGAAGTTTAATTTATGTACGCAGTTTCTATTTATTATGAGCTTTTTAAATTTTTCTTCAATGTGTCCTGAATTTTGATTTTGGTTTCTGCTTTGACCAAGGACTGTTATGGATTTTCAGCCAAAGATTTTCATCATTACCCTTATATAAATTAAAAGGATGATCCTGCTCATGATTGCATGTGTGTTCACATCATATGTTGTAAACAATCTCAACGTCACATTAATTAGTATAGTGATCTGATGTATAGCTGAGAGATCAGAGGGTAACGCATAGAGCACTTACAGCTGATGAAGAGGCTACCCTTTTACACACACACACACACACACACACACACACACACACACACAGCATCCCGTGTGAGATAGATCCTCTCTGTATCTCCTCTTTTTCTGTCTCTCAGCGCCATCAATCACCTCAGCTGGACGTCATATAGTCGCAGTATATGACTAATCACTGAACCCACTCATATTCACTGTGTTTCCTCGGCAACCTCACACTAACGCAATTGGGGAGGATACGAGAAGACAGCAAGTCAAAAGATGTTACAGGATATGCTCAGAAACCCCCTCCCAAACAGATACACACACACACACACACACACACACACACCTTCTGAGTCCGAGTCATAACAACATTACTGAAGCTCTTATCAAATTACTCCAGTCTGGAGCAGCAGAAGACTTCAATTACCGTTAGAACCCTCTCAGACGAGCTTCATGCAGCTGCTCTCGTGAGGGAAACACTGAGCAAGATCAAGTGGAACACATGAACAAAGGACGCCTGTGGAATCCCTGAAAATTCCTAAAAAGCCCAAAGCACTGTACACTACAAATAAAGATTAACAGCAGAGATCTTCTGAAACAGCCCCTTTTCTGAAAAAAGCTTCAACAGAATGTATTTATTACTAGCAATAATTTTAACTTTGTATTTGAATCCCAATTTTCATCACGGATGTTCAGTGAGACCAACAGTGGCTTCAGTTGTAGACTCTCACTCTTGTGTTTTGTTCATATAGCGCTTACACTCTCAAGGCTCTGTTACTGGTTTCATTAGATTGCTGGTTGTTGCTGCATCATAGTTCTCGCTCATGCCCTGTCCAACTCATCCTCCACTGTTAATGTTACTGATATTACTGCCATCAGTGGTTTCTTTTGCTTGTAAATGATACTTCAGATGTGATGTACTTTGATGATAAACAAATTCACAGCAGAGCAGTAGCTAGAAATAACTTATCAAGAATGGCATCAATGGAAGCCGCCATTTAAAAGCTGTATTTGAATGAGAGGGCTATGATAAATTATATCTACATGTATATTCTATTTACATGTGTAAATGTGATATTGACAATCTGCATTTTTGAGAGAATTTCTCCAGAATTTTCAGGGAACCACAAGTGAGAAATAATTAATATCACATTACACAATGCCTTTATTACTGCTGGTGAACTACTTGACTTCTATCGGTTAAACAAGAGGACTGAGCTGAGGACACAACATGGTTTGTATTGTTAAAGCAAAAGGGCAGTCATGGAAAATCCTGAGTATGCTATGGAGGAATCACAGAATCACAGAGAATACCAGAAATGTAGAAAAAGAAAGCAACAATAACAATGTCAGCAATTGGTCGTCTGAGGCCCAAGGGCACAGACTGAGCAGAGATTTTGAACATTGTTCTCAGGATTAGACTTGCACAGGGCCTACATGCACTTCCTCTACTTTCTACTTACTCTGGAACATGGCATTCTGGGAATAACACCAAGTGAAAAGGCTGTTCCAGTAAAATGTGCATGGTGACAAGAATGACAGACAAGTCAAAACATTACAGCTCACTTCTGTCTTTTTACAGCTTTGCATTAATACTTCATACTGTGTAATACTCTCCCTCTCTCTCCCTCTCCGGCATTTTCTCAGTGCCAGGGTAAAAAAGTCAGCAGACAGAAATATACACAAATTCCAATTCCTGTGTGTGGACTAACACATGCATAAGCACTTAAGGTAGCTACAAATCCAAACTTGAATATATATATATATATATATATATATATATATATATATATATATATATATGAACATTTTTACCAGTAATCACATGATTTTATAAAGCAAATGATCGCTTCAATATCACTTGAGTAACACTTGTGTTATTTTGTTATGTTAATGTTTTTGGAGTTAATTAAACTTTAAATAATTAACAAACTGAAAGGCACAGATTATTCTTCTGTTAACTTAAATTTTTAAGTTAACCAGGTTACTTACCCTTTTAAGTTACAAACTGTGCATTATATTTATAGTGTATGTCGTTACAATGTAATATACTTAAAAATAAAAAGTAAAAAGTATCAGTAAGCTTTATAAATACATTATTCATTAAGAACTTACAATGTAGGTAGCCTTCAAAAAGGGGTTACCCAATATGCCTACTCCTCTAAGTGAACAGGCCAAAAACCCTTGTGATTCCTCGTCTTCACTTGAGAGTACTGACTTGTGGAATATTTTCAACAAATATGAAAAGTCCAGCCTGTAGCAACAGAAACGTTCCATTACTGATATCAAATTTAAAATTCACTATCCAGTGACTGGGTCAGATCTATTATTGTAGATGTGGTGGCTTATTGACTTAAGGGCTCCACCTCCAAGCGGTGTGTTATGCTAGTATAAGTTAGCTTATTGACGGAGGGTTAACGCTTCATAACTTTCTATTATGGAAAGAGACTAAGGCTTATTGACTCTGAGGCTATATATCACATTGGAAGGTTATTGCAGACTCATATATCGTTTGGGCTGGGGGGCAATGGATTAACCGGGAGGAAGGGCTGGACGGCTTTTTTCCAGCTATGGCACAATATGAGCTCCAACACTGGGAAAATCAGGATGATTAAATTAGTCATCATGAAGAGAAAACAATTTGGACCATAATTTATTGTGTACTTTCGTGTAATTGTTTGAGTCTGAATGCTGTCTGGTCTGAGTTTCTTTGAAGTGCCTGTTCCACAGTCTGTAATGTGTGCTATGCACCTCCAGCAACACTCAAATGATGTACTCTGTACCATCTTGGTCATAGCAATCACACGCTAATAGCTCACTGATGTCAATAATGAATTATGCCCTTCAGACGGCTCTGCTGCTTCAGGTAACTGTTGACATTATTTTGCCACTGCAATCATGATACTCTGCACTGATTTTAAAGCATTTCAACTGTGGTAAGGCTGAATATATATCAGAATATGCACTGCATGACAAGAGTGCTGTACAAAAAAGATAAACAATACACAACAGGAGTGTGACAATAATACAATCCGCCCCAATTCAATTCATAATACTGTATTCTCAATTTGGTATTATCAGGATATTTTGAATAAATAATCCCAATCCTCGCAGTATTTCCCAGAGCCTGCAATTTTTTCCAATTACCATATCACTTCTGCACTAAACATGTAAATCTTTGACGCACTTTCAACATGAAGTGTGCATTGCCTTAATGCTCCATGCCGGGAAGCCGCAATCTCAGCCAAATATCGGATATCAGTCTGATATCTAAGCTAAGCTGCCCACAACTACCATGTTTTTGTCAGTTCCATTTTGCACCCCTGTACATCCATGTGAACGCTGCCCTTTATCTTTTATAAGTAGTTTCCTGTTCTATGTGATGTGACTGACCATAAGTTAATAATAAGTTATTCAGGAGTTTTATCTGAATCACTTAGTAGCTTTTGAGCAAGATATCTCATGTGTAGGCTGATGCTTTCATATTTGTTTCCCACCTACCTTTACACATTAAAACACTAGTCTATTCTTGGTTATTCTGTGTCAGTCAAACACCCCTTTTACTGTCAAAGTAGACAATTCTCTGACATATTAAAGCAAAAGTCTTGCTTGGCAACATAAAGTCATGGACAACAGGTTATATTTACCAAGAAACATTTCAGCTAAAAACTGGGCAAAGCCATGCACTTAAGGTCCTATGTTTTTACAGAAACTAACTAGTCTACATTTAAAACAACCCCCAAACCCTAAACCCCTGGAAACATCACTGCCGCAAACAGTTCTGATATGACATACGGCTTAACACTTAGACTCTCTAGACTTCCATTTCCCATTATGTCATTGCTTATTTGAACAATCTGTTTCCATCATCATTTTTCACATTGTATCTTTTATCAATACACTTTTTCCTCCTCCACCAAGCAAAAAAACTGCAAAATTTAGGCTTTTTTAAAAATTTCTGGCTCTTCTCATCCAGGTTTTTATCCATATTTTCAAAATTCGCAAAAAAGTGGTGGATAGAAAACCCACAGATGTCTAAATGCACTGATGCACCCCAAATAGAAAACTGCTCAACTGTTCAAGTTGAATAGCTTACAATGATGTTAATTAAGGATAGAAGTCAACATATATGCAGGTTGTAGTGGGTGATACACCGGTTCATTCAGAATACTGGTTATAATTCTTTTTAAAGTGTTACTTTTCTTACAAACAGTGTAGAGCACATTGATTCCCTCACTTCTCGTGTAGCAAGTTGCAGCCTTAGGTAAGCTAGTCCAGTTTATTGTCAAAGTAGCAGACATCAGACTATAATGAGTTAATGAGTTAACAGGAGAAAAGAGACTGAAAGGAAAAGCCAGTCTCTTAGGATTAGCTGTTAGCCATTGGAATTACACATAGACTAGCCTGCTTTCCTTGTGCACGGCCTAGGCCCTCCTCGCTTAGCCAGCTGCTTTGAATAATATGCCATTGTTAATCTTCAAAAAAGGTTTACTTAAGCATCTTATTTAGAAAAAAAGTACATAGATATACTGTACTGTGATATACACCAAAACAGTCAGCAATCTTAATTATACAGTGATATAAATTTTTGGCTGTACCACACAATACTACACACAGGCATCCTTTTAGCATCCAGTACACTGCAGGACGTGTTGGGGTGACAGGGCTTCTGTTGTTTTTGTCATACCATAAAAGAAGCAATCATTTGTGGCACAGACAGAAATGTGAATGAGAAAGGTGTAATAAAATTTTATCTAAAGTCACTTAACTAATCAGTTATAGAAATTCTTGTTGCAGTACTGATATTCTGCATTGTTTTCTTTCTCAGAAAACAGTGCCAGGCTGCCCCATTTCACTCTGCAGAATAAAAGTCTGCATAAAGATTGCACGTCCATCCTGCTGACTCCTACAGCGCAAAGCAACAGCAAGTGTGCACGTCCCATTAATAATTACAGCGCAAGTAGTGGAGACAGACTGGATTGCTTCCACGGTCCTGCTGCTTTTGCTGGCTACAGAAGAGATGGACACTTGATGCCACTGGTGGGAAGCTGCTGACTGTACTAATTCAGACATTGACACTGCTTCTGTCGCTGGATCACATTACTGCAGTGATCTAGTAACCCACAAAACTGCTCATATGTCCATTTGTCAAGTCATGTCAGTCAGGTACCGGTCAAAAACTTAAGTACACTTGATTAAGTGTATGTCATCATTCACATTATCAAGAGGCTTTTGATGAAGTGTTTGAAATGTTTTCTTTCGTTTAATTTTTCTTTCACTGTATTGAAAGAACACATATGAAAGTCATAAGGTTGTTTATCTTTTTTGTGTGGATTTAATAGATGAAAACTAGTCATAATTAATTTTTCTGTGACCATTTACCACTCTCTCTTTAATCCTTAGAATTAAACAGGCTGTTCTGTCACAGTGTCTTTAAGACTAAAATTTGTAAATGATCTCTGTTCTGACTGGTTGCCCTGTACTGCACCTCTTTTAAAAAGTAGCTTGAGCTGAAACACTCCTTATAATATCAGTGTGAGTGAGCAGCGAATTGGCTGTCTCTGTGGCTTAGTTATCCATATATGGACTGTAGGACCAAAGGAGCGGACATTTTGAAACTGTGTTTACATACTACATCAACGGTTGAAAAACTCTCCATAATATGGGACCTTTTATATTTGTTTAGGTCACTGTGTAATTGCAAATGGGATATTTCATAGTTCTTTTTGGAAATACAAGCAAAAATGAAGAAAGGGCTTTTATGGGTAGGGTTTAAAGTTTTGCCTGATACTTTATGTCAAACCTATTGATATTAGAACCATTCTTTTTTAGAGTGTAGTAAAATCAACAAGTCTCCCAGAAGATAATGGATGATTTCTGATATCATATTTTTTATGTACAGGCTTGGCTGTTGAGAGTTAAAACTAAACTCTCTCAGTCTAAATAACTGTCATTTCCTTCTGCAAATGTCACCTGGTTTTCTGATATACAATACAGCAATTATGTTCACCTCTCTCTTCCTGCTCCCTCTCTTCTTCCTTCACGTAAACGTTGCTCTGCAGTGGACTACTGTCCTTGTCTTGGTGTGGAAGCCGGCAGCGTGTCAAGCCTAAACACGCATCAGTCTCATACGCACACACCCTGCACGTGCCTGGTCCCGAGCGTATGACCTCACCCCGTGCTACTACCATCTGGACGCCATCGCACAGCCATATGGTCCCCATGGTAACAGCAACCTCCCTTTGCCCCAGTGGTCTGCAATGTCTCGTGTTTATAAGAAAACTTCATAATCTGTTCACATTTCTACCAGCAATTAGATCTGTCATACTGTACTGATGTCACAAGACACATTAACAACATGTAAAACAACAGTTATGCAAAGATTTAAAATAAGAATACTTGTCCAAAGACATCTTGTTAAACTTTAATTGCCAAAATGTAGCAAAATCCACACAAAGTCCCATGAAATCAATGATACAGACAAAACAAGCCGGCCAGCAAAAGACTACTGTTAACTAAAGGAACTATTTTTCCTTCGCAAGACATGCAACTGCACGTTATGTGTTCTATATGCATGTTATACAAATCAGCATGCTTAATTTGGGTTTTTCAGGGGACCTTTCAGCCAGAAAATGCATCCACTGGCTGACAGTAGGCTTGTTGTCTATCAGACAGTGCTGACACACATACTTGTTTCGTATTGTATTATCGCACCATCTATACAACAGTGTAGGTAGGGTTGGTTGATACTGAATGAAATGATGAAATATTTTCATGACATATTTTCACAATATGCATCATGAAAATTCCTCTTTCTAAGTTTCAAAAATAGATCCACAAATAATTGTCACATCATGTCACAAATATATATTTTTTATTTTTATTTTTTAGTTTTTTTGTTTTACAAACTGCACGGCACTAAATACAATTAAACAGGTCTAACTTCGTAGTGAAACATGTAGATGGTCAGTGTTCTTTAAGTCCAACGATATCCACAATATGCTCAGAAAAGTGACCTACATAATTTATCATGATAACGATACAATATCGTTATTTTGACCACCCTTGTGTGTGTGTGTGCACGTGTGTGTGTAGTGGTGTGTAGTGACGTGACAAATGGGGCTTGTTTGGGATTACCTCAGAGGCTGATGAAGGCCAGTTCTAATCCTAACCCTGGGATTATGACTAAGACACACACTCACATGCAACAACCCCCTCTCAATAATAAACACTTAGCTATTAGGACCTCTATATAAAAGAGCTGACCCTATACCCTGTATTACTGTTCCTACACTCAGGGTTAGTTTGGCCAAAGGTAAACAATGATAACATATTCTGATAAAACTGATAAAATAACACAATATTTTGCTAATCTATGATGGCATCAGGTTACTATTACTATTATATAATTATACTGTATATACAACTATATCGTATACTTCCTCTTTGGTACTAAAAAACACTATACACCTTGCATAGCGTTTTTTTCCCCATTTGAATGTTTATGTTCTACTTAGCTTAATATTAAAATGAACCTTATGCAGTATTTGAAACATTAATCAGAAAGAAAGCATAAATAAGTGATACTGATGAATCCCTAATTCTTACTCAATTAGAACTACGCTAATTAACTCAGACAGGCTAGTAGCCATTGCTATTAAGTTGCAGGCCTCAAACTGAAGTATCCACTGAATGATTCACTGTGAAACGGCAACATAAAAGTGAAGAATGTTACACTTATAATATTATATTATTAGTATTAAACCCAGTGTGCAAACACAAATGTGGTACCATTAGCTAATTACAGCACTGGGTAGAAACTATTTATTCAAGTAAATGAATTAACTACACATTTATCCATCTATGCCATGAAAACTAAAAATATTGTTGTCTTCAAAACTTTTTGGTGTGTTAAATACAGAATTTACCACTTCCTTATCTTTAAAAAGGCCCAACTGAGCTGAAGGTAAGCACAAATATATTACATTTCCTTTGTGCTAGCTTTTCTTACTCCACTGAGGTTTAACAGGCAGAACTGAGCTTCTCCTTTTTGAATTTGGTGTCTTTCCATCCAGTTCCACCTGTTCTGGGCCGAGTTTAAGTATATCCAGCACCTCCATGACTATACAGCATTAACCTTCTGGCTCATAGTGCTCATAGTGGTCTGGGTTTCATAGCTTAAAGCCCTGATCTGAAATCAGATATCCTCCTGGGCCTCCATATACTCAACTCTGAGTGCAAAGAAATCATGACTGATCCAGGAACAGCTCTCTACAGGTGAAAACAGAGGCATTCTCTTCCTAATCCACATGCGCACAGCTGCCAAAGCCGAGCGAGCATTCTTTTCATTTTCTACATACAGCCTGCTCCACACCCTCTCACTGTGCGACAGCACGTCTCCTCTGGGCCCCGTCGTCATCCACTGCACCGTCCTCGCGCACTCATGACACACATGCTTGAGACTGATTTAGGTACAGTAAGGAGGGGTGGATGGACAGGAAGTGGACACTCCACTGCAGGGAGCTGAGCCTGATCCCACCCGCTTCCTGCTGGACCTTGTTCAGAAACAGTCCCTGAAATAAACCACAACTAACAAAACACTTGCGTCACACCAGGGAGTGGCACACACAGTCACAGAGAAAACCTGTGCTAAAATTAGCCTGACTAGTTTAGTCAGGAGGGGGTTAAAAATGGTAACAACCATGGCCCAGACTCCAACTCATCTCCCTCTCTCCCTCTCCCCTGTTCTGGCTCCTCTCTCACTCTTCCCCAAACAGCAGTTTCTATTTGCATGGTTGTCATGGTGATGGGGGCTCAGCTACTGCACCTGTGGAGCAGGCACCCCAGTCCGGCTCACGCCCGATTCGCTGGCTCATTGTCTTAGCAACTTATTGACCTATAGCCAGCAAGCAGGGAGCTGCCCACATGTGGTGGGAGAAGAGTCAAATGCCACACTGACTCACTGCACAGACTCAGTTGCACAGAGACAGTGCAGAATGTACTTTATATGGAAGACGTGCTGGGCGGTAATGATAAAAATCACAATATTTTCTAAATATATATCACAGTAAAGTTCTACTCACACCAAGTATGAGTTTTCAGGGCAAAAAAATGTGTTTTTTAACATAGTGTAACCTTCACACTAAATCCAGTGTTTTTTTAACATTCTAGGAAGGAGAAAAAAAAAAAACAATGTGATTCCTTGTGTAGTAGTGATGATGAATTAATCATCTTTCTTTTAAGCTCTGCAAGTGCAAGGAACAAACACAGGATACAAGTGTTCCCACCAGGCATGAACTGACTACGACAAACCCAGATAAACTACCCATCAACAAATAAACAATAGTTATGTCATACTAAAGTACTTACCATAACTCCTAGCCTTTCAGTTATTGTGCTACATACCTTTTTTTAGCCTCTGCAATTTTATAGTCAGCTTGTTGCCTGCTGTATAACATTACTGTCCATTTTTGTTGGTTTTCCACTTTTTTGCATAAAAAGTTGCCATTTATTTTATGATGAATGAACCAACAAAAATGATCCAAAATTACATGAAAAAAATCTACATTGACGTCCAGAGTGTTTTTCCCCTTCTCCTGTAAAGTTACCATTTTGGAGATTTAGGGTTTGTTCCTACAAAGACGATGAGCTTTTATGTTCTGCCAAGAGCAAGATGAGCTCTTCTGCTGGCATTTATTTGGACTGCAACCATGAGCTTTGACTCTGAATATTCTCTGATTAAAAATTTTACGCAGCATCAGGTACATGTGAAAGACAGCAATAATATGCCTGTGCTCATTTTAAAAGCAGACTCTTTGTGAATAGAATTTAACATAGGGATGCTCAATCCTGGTGCTGGAGATCTAAAACCCTGGATAGTTCAGATTCAGCACAGCTGGCTCTAATGTTCCGATGCCCCTGAAGACTCTCATTACCTAGAACAGGTGTGTTAGATTAGGACTGGAGCTAAACTCAGCAGGGCGGTAGATCTCAGGAGCAGGACTGAGCACCCCTGCCTTAACAGATGATATTTAGGTTTGCATTAATAAAGTTAATGAATCCATGACACTGTTAACCTATTCTAAAATTCTGTCTTACACCAAAGGGAACCTCACACTGTGCTGTAAACGTTAAGCAAACAAACATTTCCGTTTTATGTATTTTGATCTGTTCTTAAAACAGTTCTTTTGTTACCCATCAATTTGTGAAAGTTAAATTAGCATTGTTGTGGGACACCGCTGCAGGTTCATCATTTTGGGTATCGCCTGTACTACATAAAAGAGACAGCTTTGAAGAAAGCATCCGCTCCTTACTTTGGGTAAAAACCGAAGGATGAATGACCCAAAGCAAAGTCCTTAAAGCTGCATTAGCAGATGCATTTTTCCTTTTTTCCGGTGTTGTTATTATTATGGAAATATGAGTTTCCTACAACAGCAATGAAAACGTATGCCAAGGCTGAGATGTCAGATTACTGTCATGCAAAAGGCTGCTGGGAAAAGATAACTGCGGAACATTGGGCGATGTGCGCTCCTTCATGGCAGGTGTTCTGTCTGATCATCCGACTTGGCAGAGAGAGAGAGAGAGAGAGAGAGAGAGAGAGAGAGAGAGAGAGAGAGAGAGAGAGAGAGAGAGAGAGAGAGAGAGAGAGAGAGAGAGACAGACCCAACCAGCCAGGAGCATACACCTGCACAACAGATGTTGTGATGCACCACCTTTTCTCCCTCCCTCTCTCATTCCTCACTCTCTCCATTGCTCTTAACTGTTTTTCATTTTGTCTTCTTCCTGCCCACATGCTCTACTTTCTGCTGTTCAAACACTGCTTTTCTCCTCTTTATGACCCCCACACACAGATAACAGGTATCCTTACTAGGCCCGGATGTCTGGATCAGACATCGGAGGGAATAAAAAGAACGCAACCCGATCCAGTCCTGAAATTAATCTAGCTTGGAATATCTTTCTCTCACACTATGCAATGTTGTTAGCTGTGTGTTTCTTCCTGTTGCAAAATCTTTGAATAGTTTCAGCATCTACTTCTAGATGCTCATCTTAAGGGCTCGATTTAAAGCTCAGTAGTTTTTGAAGAAAATGTTTTGACATGAAATCTAATTTATACAATCTCAAAGTTAATCTTACAGTACCTTAACCCACATTAACAAGTCTGCACGACCTTAATGAAATTCTGAATGCAGTTTGAGCAGATCAAAAGAAACTTTGGGAATGCATTTTACAGAAAAGCTTTAGGTGACTACTGACTTTTATTGCTTGTTAGCAATGTTAGCCTCAAAGCTCCAGTGCTAAATTTGGACACCAAATAGGTCTTAACTGACTGACTAAATTTTGGATAAATACACTGGATTCTTGGATTTTTCGCTGAACCGTTCCTTCAAAGAAGAAATATCAGTATCGGAAAATAAATGGTGGTATCATACCTTTTCTAGACTCCTATCTTTTCTACTGGGGAAAATAAGGGGAATATATAAAAGTGGTTGTGTGACAGTTACAGCTGTGAAGATGTGGTATAATCCAGCGAGTTTAAACAGAATCAGCAGGCAGTGAGGAGAATGTTCCATACATATGCCAACCACAGCCTGCAGACTATAGATAGCTATATTAAACATGGACGAGAGAGCATACTGTGTACACACACTCACTCTTGTACACACATACACATGGCGTGTCTCTGGGGGTCCTGAGCAGCTGCTGGAACCTCAGAGCATCCTGTACTGTAGAGTCTGTGTGTCTGTCTGGCTCCTACACTCCCTTGCTGTGCTGTAAACAGCAGTGTAGCTGATGGGCGTTACACTAGTCCTCTTCACTAATTAGCTAATAACACACCTGCTAAATGCTAAATGCTCTGCAGCAGACTGGTGCTGGATGGAGGAGGTGCAGTTCTTATTTTAGGACTGAGGCTTCTCTCCAGAGAACACACCCTCGCACACACAGATTACTAATGAAAGACATAATCACTCCTGCAGCAGAACAGAGGGGTCGCATACACCACCCCAGTGAACTCATCCAAAAGGCAAAACAGCTACAGCACATACAGCACTGTACAAAAGTCAGAGACCACCCTTCATTTATTTAATTTCCAGTCAAAAACAGCCATTGAGCACAAGTGAATCATCTTTCAGAAGATATTTCTGAGGAGATTAGATGCAAGACAATACATTTGCATAAGGAAGATGAAAGGCAAAGGAATGGAAGTAAACAAACAGGGAAATGATCAAGATGGATCAAGAAATGATCCAAAGATGGAGAGACAATGGAATTCCAAGACCAGGGAGACCACCAAAACTGTCACCATCACATCCAGAGTACTTAAAGCTTTCATCTTTTTGCTTCCGACCTGAAAAAATCCACAGGTGTTTCTGTCCATCCTTCCACTGTGAGAAGTCAACACTGGCTCTAAAAGGATGCTTAGCTGCCAAAAAGCCAGACAGAACAATGGTCTGGGCACCCTAGAATCCAGACCTCAACATCACTGAATGTGTTTGGGATTTCCCAGACTGAACTTTAGAGATGTGGAAAAATATTTTATTTTAAAAACACAAAGCAAGTCTCCCAAAACTAACAAAAGCTGTAAAGGTAAAGATTGACACAAAAGGTGGAAAATTACATATGTTGTTGTTGAGGCTGTTCATTGCATGTTTTCTGTTCTTTTTCCATTACATATGATGTAAAAATGTCCTCTTTGACCAGGGCGATCTCCGATTTTACACAGTATTGACCATCCACAGAGGCAAAACACACATGGAAAGTCAGATACTCAGAAACACACACACACACGCACGCACGCATACACACACATACACTTTCTAAGAACCAGTTTGCATCCACTTTCCATTGAAAGTCCTTCATTTTAAGCAGAAGTGTGTATGAGGGCAGAGCTCTAGGAAATAGCTCTGTACACACTGTCTCTGCTTCAACTCATCACATTCCCTGCTCTACTCATCCACTAACTGCTTCTCTTCTGACTCAGATGCTTACCTACGTACAGTATTTGATTTCTTATATAATATAAAGTTCACATAGGACAGACACAGATTTAGCCTAGAGCTGGTTTAAAAAAAGGATGTTCAATGGATAATCAATGGAGCATTAACATGGTAATTCAACAACACTAATCGTAATCTAAATCTGAGAAACCGCTTCATATATTTTTTGTAAAGCTTCTTTCATTTGCATATAGTGCAGATGTCAGAACTGCCTCCCTGCCCCACTGGTACCCATCTGCCATGAGAATACCAATACCATTATCCACCAACTGCATTTGTCTCTAGCCGCTATGCAGGATGAGCTCACACTAAAAGCACTATCAATCTCCTCTCTGTTTCAGTTAGACTGCCCTTAATGTCCCTGCTGTGAGAGAGAGAGGGAGAGAGAGAGAGAACTGATTAGAGATAGCCAATGATCCCACCAGCACAGTGGATCCATCTTCCCTGTAACATGTCAATCACTCCACTCTGAGCTGCTATGGGGTGTTATGCATGTTACATAAGCTGGTTTGTACCACTTTATAGGAGTTTCTAGGCTGTTTCGTTGACAGTTGTGTAAATGCTGCAAAACCAGGGGAGGAGGTTATAATAATAATAATAATAATAATAATAATAATAATAATAATAATAATAATAATAATAATAATAATAATAATAATAATGTTGCTGTGTTGGACCTAATATGAGCTTTTTGGGTCTGAAAAAATGAAGCTTTTGAAATGGCCCATTACCCACACATTTCTTGTATTTTATGTTCCACTTTTTGTACCACAAATTCTCATAATTCATTTTTACATTATCATTTTCCAGTCGTTCTTTATCCCTTAGAATTAAACAGGCTGTGCATTTAAGACTTATATAAGACAAATGAGTTATATTCTGATTAGCTGCTCTGTATTGTGCCTCGTTCAAAAGCACCCCAAACACTCATACTCATAGTTTCCAATGGATATGTTAGAATAAAGGAGACGGGAGAAGATCAAGTAAGATGGTAGTAACTCCAATTTTTTCCAGAACTTATGCATTCTCTCATTTAAGCTGTATGTCAGTTGCTCTAATGGAAGCACTGTTGTAACCTGGGACAGACATTAATGGAGGCAAGCTGAGGAGTTGACCACAAAAGTAAAATGCACTTCTTGGCCAAAAGATACTAACATAAGAAAAACAGATGCTTTGTTTTATAATCAAGTACAGATTTCATATTGAAGTATAACAGGAACAAAGCAGGAGAAAAGACCAGGTGAATATTTTTCACAGTTCACAGTGTATCCCCTTCCAGTAAAACTGTATCTTGTCACATAACCAAAAACAGTATATGTATGTACCTCTTTCCTGTTTACATTTAAAGCTAAGATTTGAACAGTATGAAGAGATCTTAGAGGCACACTGGTGTAAGATAAGTCTTATTAATAAACAAAGTTCATCTCATGAAGAGATGTCATGCAAACTCTAGGCTCTTGGCCTTCCCAAAAAAATTTCCAATCATCATCACATATATTCGTTCCCAGATCTCACTCTCACATACCCCTCAGAAAAGGTAGAGATGATGTACATACACAGACAGTTAAGTTATAAGACACAAGTCCTTTCTCGGTCAGCTCTGTTTGATTCCCCACTGTTTTAAAGCTTTTGTTAAATGTGGAATATTTTCCCATTCAGCTAATCAGAGTCTACATGAACATTTAAGGGAAAAAAATTTAAATTCAAATTTAAAGGGTCCATATCCTACTTTTTTTTGCATTTTACTGTTGGTCAACTTATGATTCTTTTTAGCAAAACAGCCACAATTTATTTTTACATCATCACTTTCTATCTTCCTGTCATCCTATAGAAATAAACAAGCTGTTTGTGTTACTGTGCCTTTAAAGCCAATGTAAGATCAAAGATCTTTATTCTGACGAGCTGCTCTGTGTTGCTTACTGAAATAAGCAAATGTATTCTT
Organism: Pygocentrus nattereri; assembly: GCF_015220715.1. Classification (NCBI taxonomy): domain Eukaryota; kingdom Metazoa; phylum Chordata; class Actinopteri; order Characiformes; family Serrasalmidae; genus Pygocentrus; species Pygocentrus nattereri. Next base: position 32,532,470 of record NC_051217.1, on the reverse strand, counting down.
TGTAGACAGTTTGGACTGATGAAGGAACAGTATGCTTTGAAAGTTGAACCATGCTTGCAACTACACTAAACTTAAATTTGAAAAGAAAAATACAAGGAAAATTTGGTTTTCCATGATATGGGCCCTTTAAAGCTACCAATAACACTGATTTACAGATCTGCTCCAGGCTGCCACTTCCTGATGTCGTAAACAAGAGCGCATTTTAAAGGCCACATTCTTAAGAACTCGTCAGGCAAGTCCACGGTTCCTGTTGTGTGTTTTCTTTGTGATTTTGCACACTTTGCCGACACCTACAACACCACTGTATCTACCTCAGAATCACCATGCAAACTAAACCTGAACACTGTGTCCACCTCAAAGTTCAAACACCGACTCATTTCTTCTGCCAGCCTCTGTAAGAGTCTCACACATGCAAACACAGTCCCTCAAAGAGAAGACGATAAAAATGACGAGTCCCTGTTACGCACTGCCGCTCTTTATCAGCTCAGATGAGAGCAGGTGTCAGCGGTGAGGCAGGTACTGCCTGAATTTTTCATTACCCAAACGGCTCTGCTTTCACCAGCAGCCCAGAAAGATGACAAGTGTGATATAAGTATAACTGCAAATAGAGAGCGAGAGAGAGCGAGAGAGAGTGAAAAAAACTGAGACAGAGAGAAACTGAGAGACAGAGATGGACAGAATGAGGGGAAGAGAGAGAGACAGAGAAAAAGAGAAAATGAGAGAGAGAGAGAGAGAGAGAGAGAGAGAGAGAGAGAGAGAGAGAGTCAGCAGCATGTTAAATAGGGATTGTGAGAATTCTGCTTGTCCAGCAAGTCCAGCCACAGCATGCTAACTGCTAACATGCTATGCAAATCCTGAGCATTCAAATAGAGCCTCTGTAGACCGGAGAGAAATATAAAAGGGCTGGGCAACACAGAAAAACCCCACTGCAGCAGAAAAATGCCATTCCTCTCTCATGGAACAGATGAAGCTGTAATCGCCTAGCGACAGCCCTCTAGTCCGGCCTGCCGGCAGCTACGATAAGACTGCTGTGGAAATATGGATTTCTGTCCCCCTCAAACACGGCTTTATTAAATAGATCCAGCCTGAAAGCCCAGTTACCAGAAATCAGAGCAAGAGAGAGAGAGAGAGAGAGAGAGAGAGAGAGAGAGAGAGAGAGAGAGAGAGAGAGAGAGAGAGAGAGAGAGAGAGAGAGAGAGCAAACCTAAGCCTTCTTATTTTCCTTTAAATAGAAAATTAAGTATTTACTCAGTCTCAAAAAAATTCTAACATATCAGCAAACGCAAACACACACACACACACACACACACACACACACACACACACACACACACACACACACGAATCAAAGAACTTTCTGGATAAAAACAGGAATGCTAATAGTAGTTATGATCATCCTTTGTTTACACCAGTTTCACTGGTCCAACAATGAGAAATTTTGGGCTAAATGTGAGGGGGAAGTAGAATTATTAGGGGTGTTTAAAAAAATGTGCAAGTGTGCGATGGTGCACTAGTCAGCATTGTCTGATGAACAACATGCTTGTCGTTAGCCTGTGGATGTAATGTGAGTTAGCATGGCTGATAAGTGCCCCTAAAACTCAGATTAAGCATGTAAAAGTGTGTCATGTGTGCGGAGAACATATTACATGCTCCATAAATAAACATGAACTCCTGTAAGGGAGAAACAGTTCATTAAGTCAATGGTAGCGTTTTTCTAGCCAGCTTGTTTTGCTTGCGTTATTGATTACACCGGACATTTAAAGAGCGCAGACTAGAAGAATAAGGCAGTGGTTTTTTAGGGGCTGTACACTTTTTTACTGCAGATTTTACCATAATTCAGCAACAAAAGACATGCATTCTCATTACAAGACTATATTTAACCAAACAGTTTAACAACTCACTACACAAGTGATGATATGATAAGACTACAGACAACTTCAGTTTAATTGCTTCTTCCAAAGAAATGAATTACTTTAATTAAAATATTCTTCTTTTTGTCCGAGCCTTGAGTCAGCACGAACAGGTGGGCCTCATGTGCTAGAATAAACATGGGCGTTAATGAATAAGCCTGGCCTCTGTCCTCCTGCTCTCTACAGCAGTATTACAATGCATGCATAATGAGCTCCACTCCTGACTCAAATTGTGATTATGTAAAACACGGCTATGCCTACACTCCCTCTCTTTCTCTTTCTCTCTCTCTCCCACATACAATGCAGCTGAAAAGGTTTTAGAAAATAAGATGGCAGGAAACACTCCATGTTATGTGCTGCCCACCCTTCCTCTAATCTTGTTCCTTCCATTTTTCGCTCCTTCTCATCTCATACCTAATCCTCCAGTCTCACTGGTGGGGGTTGGTAGGGGGTCGTCTCATTAGCCATATTCTTCTCTCCCCTGAGCCAGGGCCTCCACCTCAGATCAATCACCTTTTCCTGCTACCTCCCACCCAAACTGAAACCACTCACCCCCCCAAAACAAAACACCACGCCTCTCTAGGTTTCACCACATGCTAGGAAGTAATTCACCATCTTTCATCTCCCTAATTTCCCTTGTTTACTAGGATACAGCTGGTTGCGCTTAGCTCATCCCCCCTGTGTGTGTCCTGTAGCGGTCAGAGCCAGGCCACAACGCTGAGCCAGCAATACTCATTCAGTCAGAACAGTGAGCAGGGGCGTTTACAGCCACACACTCCAGCTCTCTGTCCCTCAGAGCACTGTAACCTTCAGCTCCCTCCACTAAATGCAGTAAAGTCCAGTGAAGGGTCGTAAACGTCAAAGCCTTTCTACGGCTTCTCAAAGACACTGAAAAAGCTTCTATATTCAGGCCCACACACTCAACCTCATCATCTTAAAGGGCCATATCATGGAACAATTCATTTGTATCATTTATTTTTTAAATAAATGTTGATGTAATGTGTGAACATTGCTTAAGTTTCAAAATGCATTATTCATTCTCCAGACCATATATGGAAACTAAGCTGCAAAAGTAGCCCATTTTGAATGAACTTTTTATGATGTCATACATCTGCCTAGGCAGTTAGCCTCATCCATTTACACTAGAGTTATAGGAAGTGTTTCAGACCTGACTACTTTTTGAATGAGCCACAATGCAGGGCAGCCATCTTAATCAGGACAGAGCTCATTTACAATGTCTATTTATATTTGTAAGGGTTAAGTTTTTTAGCCATTTAGAGGCAGGATAATTGTACACTATACAAGTGTGATGCTCAATTTTTAAACAGATTACATGTCTTTAACTTTGCATAAGACTACACATACATATGCACATATAAAAATATTAAGGCATCGGTTAAGACACAGTAACAAAATCAAAATAAAATCTAGCAATAAAGAGAGGCTGGAAAATGACCTGATGTAAAAAATGAACGACAAATGGTTTTGATACCTAAAACTGAAAAAAAAAAAAAACAGTTATCAGGAAAAACAATTCATACAAGACAACTATAGTATGAGGGCCCTTCAAAGCTCTCTCACCGATACTAAGGAACCTCACAGTCCCTAAAGAGATACCATCATTATCTAAGACACTCAGGCAATGCACTGTAAACTACATTAACCATAACACAACAAAAGGCACAACTGTGAAATGGCTCATTTTTGTAATTATGAGACAATCTGTTATAGCTTCATGGCAATGAAAGTCCAATGGGACAGTGTTGGTTAATCTCTGTGCTAGGTACTCTTATGATGATAGATCACAGACGTTTCTGATGTTGGTGCCTGGTTTTGTTCACAGTCGACTTACATATCCAAAAGCACTGCACAAACAAACAGCAACATGAAACCGAGGAGGACGAGCAGGCGGGGAAAATTCTTAAGGGCATTAGCGGCACGTTTTATGGGCTGTTGGGCCACAGATTCAGTTTTGATCAGAACCACTGACCATGACCTGCACATTAACAGAGAAATGGGAGGGTGATGAGAGAGAGAGAGAGAGAGAGAGAGAGAGAGAGAGAGAGAGAGAGATAGGACTGTGTGTTCTGTTTCTACTCTGTACAGCTATCAGCATTCCTCTGATCTGGCCCAGTTCCAAACGTAGTCCTGCAACTGAGACGGGTCTGACTGGCACAAAGTATCCCTGACTCCACCCCTTTCCCTCAAAACAACATCACAATCATCCTCACTCGTAACACCACTGTCATGGAACAACACACTGAGTAGTAATAATATACTGTTTAATAAATAACTCGCCAGCTCTCTCTCTCAATGTGAATGACTGTATCTTTGCACCTGACTCGCTCAAACTGTGCCTGAGCATCTTCACCACAGAGCACTTCAGCAAACTTAAAGGCACTTCAACATGTCCACAACTGACACTTAGGCTACGTGTACATTATGGCCATTATCGCTCAAACTCAGAGTTCGGATTAGATCTGATCTTTCTGCTTTTACAGTTCATGCTTGTTATTGTAAGTCATCTGTATCAGTCATTATCATGAATGACCTCTGTCCTGAAACAACTCGCATATACACATTATATCATCAAGTTAGCCACTGCTGCTAGCACGCCGTCCATACTCGATGAAGATGACAATGATATTGTCACTGTTGTAACAAATTGCATCTCAGAAAAGGTCATTACAAAAAGAAGGAAAAGAGTTCTAAACATAAATGTACTTTAATAACAGATGTCACAATACAACTTTTTTATGCAATACAAATACTGAAATTTTGAGTATCAGCTCATAAAAATATTTAATCTTTAAGAACTATTACACTTTAAAATGAACACCACTTAAGATGAGCATCTGAAAGTAGGCTGTCACAATCACACTAATACACAGTTAACATCACACCACACAATGTGAGTCTGAAGTATTTCAATACAGCTATTCCATTCCTAAGAGTGGGAGTAATGAAATGGTCACACAATGTAACGGGGCAGCTGCCATTTTCAAATAACACAAAATCTGAAAAACAAGTTACAAGATTTTGTTTTGACTTTGATGATATGCATATGCACAATGAAGTGTGACACGAAACACGTGAACGTGAATGTAATCCGATATGAAAAAATGTGTTCATGATGCTTTGAAAAAAAATCTGATCTGTGTTGGATATAGGAAAACAATCTGATTTGGTAGTCTTATATCAGCCACAAAGGCCTGAAATGAACCACCTGGCCTTTAAATCCAGCTCCTTACCTCTCCGCTGAATGATGATCCTCAGCAGCGGGTTGGCGGAAGACAGTGCTTTGTGGAAGTTGTCGTCATTGTTGATGGGCAGCAGGTCTCCATGGATGTCAGCGTATCCCAGCAGAACGTCCACGCCGGGGATGCGGTGAATGGTCTGTAGCAGCTGATAAAACTCCTGGAAGCTTCCGGCACCATTCTTTTTCAGCGCAAAGCGCCGGTACTCCGCTTCAAACTGCAGTGGCAAGCAAACACAGGTTACTCAGGCATGGCAGCGAAAGAGAACTGAATGAAACTCAACTGACTGCTCATGAAAATGTAACTATATTGGCTTTAGTGATGGCATGTCTTCCTGACTGCTTTCTATGAAATGCGATCCATTTAGAAGATGAGGCTTTCTGGAATCTTTTCTTTCCAGGACCTAAGTGAATCTGAATATTGTTATCTTCTATATAGCTATCTTCTAGCCTGAGATGGCCAGACTGAGATATGTGAAATCAGAAAGGCGTATAATGCCTGGGCGAGCACTCTTGTGCACACACACTGGCAGCAGCCCTTCTCAGTATCAATTTCGAGGCCACCTGCGCCCGCCCATCCCTTTGATGTGCACTTACGGCTCTACGGGAGCCATTGAGGTGACAGATGAATAGGGAGGGACAGAGCTAGGGTCAGTCCAGTGCTGGTACAGATAAAGACTGAGATGGGCATCAAAACACAGAGCTTGCACACACCCAAATACAAATGTACACCAAGCAGAGAGGGAATTCGCCTCAGGAATTCTTATCATGGGTAAACACACCGGGCAGATTCTGTCTCATTGCTGGTTTTACAGTGAATAATTCCATCAGCAGCCAGGACTCAAACATGAAAGACATGGAAATGTTTCAATCAGTAAAGAGAAGCAGCACAGAAAAAAAAAAATGGTAAGCAGGTGTTATGATGCTGCTGGCGGATATTAACAGGGCTAGAGTGGATTCTTGATAAGCAGCAATCCATTATCAAAACGTGAGGCCTCAGTTCATTTAGCCGATATCATGATCCCGTCACATTCTCTGTGAGTTAATGGGAAGTGCAGTGTTACAAGAAGTGAGCATACTACGGTATACAAATTCAATGGTTGTTCAGAGGGAGTCATTGATAGTGGCTTTGATGATGCACTTCCAATTGATTTATTTCAGTCCTGTCTTGCTCATGCACTAACTCTCTCTCTGTTCTTCATTCATTTTATTTATAGGAGAACTTATATTATTTATATCAGGAGAACATTGACTAAAACATCATAGCATAGCATCCATTTACTGACATGCCGTACTGTTCAAAAGTCAGAGACCACATTTTCATTTATTCAGTTTCCAGACAAAATGGCCATTAAGTTCTTCTGTTTCCTGATTCACTAAAATATTTAACAGAAGCTCTGAAAACTAAACATAGTACCTTTTTCAGCATTTACTGTGACTCTTTGCTTTTATTACAGCTTCCATTCTTTTCAGGAAACTTGCTTTCAGTTTTTCAAAGGAATCTGCAGGGATATTTTTCCACACCTCCAAAGCTCAGTCTTAGGGGTTAGTTGCATTTTCTGCTTCTCACAATTACAGATGTAGACTCCCCCGTCCATAAAGCCTTAGTCCACATCTCAAATGTCCAGTTTTGGTGTTCTAGTGCAAACTGTGACAGACTTCGTGACAGCTACACATTCCTTCAGATCCCTTGAGTGGTCTTCTCACAGTGGAAGGATGGACAGAATCACCTGTGAATTGCTTCAGATCTGAAGCAAGAGCAGAGCTTAATTTGTTTCCATCTCTCACCGGTAAAAGTACTGTTTATCTGATGATGACCTTTTGGTGGTTCACGAGATGTTGCACAGGAGTTCAATTCTCTATATATAACTCCAGTTTGGAAAGGCCTAATTTTACTGCTCTTTTTTTTTTTCCTTTATCCTTGTGCTGGGCAATGTGACAATATATCTCATCATCATGATAAATTATGTCACAATACAATACAATATGCTTTTCTGAACATATAGTGGATATCATCAGTACTTGTAGAAAACTCAGCAACTGATTGTTTCATTTATAAATGTTTAAGATGTATATATTTATAAAAAAAGATAATGTTGGTGGCACCTTTGTCCACACCTGCAGAGTGGACATATTAAATACTGATACTTGTATTTGATGGTCATTTTGTCTGAAATTAAATAACAGATGGTCACTGACTTTTGTACTATACTGTATACAAAAATAAACATAATACATCTATGCTTTGAGGAATCATGTATAACCCAGCTGTAAACTGAGTGAGTCTTTTATCAAAAGCATGCAGTCAGTCTGATAAAATCCAAAGGTATTCAGTACATACATGGACCAAGACTCTGGAAACCTGCCTTATCTCCTCCTTCCCTGTACTGGTATTTCTTCAAGGCCACAAAGTGGCTCATACAACAAACCAAAATGCTCATCAGACACGAACCATGTGAGTAAATTCATGCCAAGACTGCTCTCAAGCAGCATTCCACAAACAACAGACTCCTACAAAGAGCACCGAGCCTCAGCACCTACTGAGTTCATCTGATCTAGTATAGAGACTCTGCGTAAGGAGCTCCTAAAAAAGATCCTGCCATGAGTCATGAAGTGAAGGAAGGAGGTGTGAATGCGGTGTAGCACCCGAGCTGACACAAACTGGATTGACATTTAATGTGAAGTTTGACTCACACAGAATGTGCATGTTTCTTACATGAAATCACCAGTTTCCAAGGAATTTTTCTATTATGAGTGAGTAAAAGCAATGTGGGACAGTAAAGGGGAGGAGGAAGGATTAGGGTCATCTGGTCTTTCTTTGACCAAGAGAAGACCAACTCACTACAAACTCACTGGCAAGAAAAAGCACCAAGGCTTGCCACCCTGCTATTTACTGCCCTCAGACAATAATCGAAACTCAGGTCTGGCTGTCTCGCCACATCCGACTCCATTCCTTGCCTAACCGAAGTGGTACCGACCAAAATGAGGCCTCTAATTTCATGTGAAGCACAAAAAGAACAAGAAAAACAAAAATTTCTGCTTCTATTTTTGCTTTTACACATTCCCACAGCAGGTTTCTCTAACATTCCTTCAGCAGGGACAACGACGCACAGCAGTAAGCACAACACACTGAAGAAAACAAGCGCAAAACATTATAGAGATAATATAATCACTGTCCAAATGCCAGTTCTTAACATTTAATATATATTTAATAAGTTAATAAGTTTTATTGCTAGTAATGTTGGACCATTTTTGGACATAATTTAAATGACAGCTGCTGTGCCTAAAAAGGAATTAGACCTATTTTTCAAAACTGTATAATTTAATAGATAATTAAACTGACACATACAGGTTCACTGGTTGTTTTGGGTAGAAAATAAAATGGCTACATTTCTGTACCATGACCCCTGGTTCATATCACCACCAGTGTAAAGCAATCTGGCTTGGGTAGGTTCTCTGGAATGGAGAATTTCCCGTCAAACCGCTCGAAATGACTGTGTTTACATAAATATGTGGAAATTTTGGAAAATCTGTGAAATTCCCCTTTAAATGATGTAGAAAAATAACAATCAGGGAAGAAATGAAGATACACGGTTTTATTAGTGGGGAAATAGGATAAGACTGGAATCACATTGAAATATATATATATATATGGAGGGAGAGAGAGAGATATGTTAAAAAACTCAGCCAGATCAGACAGATGTTTAGATTTGACCAATATTTAAAACCGCTATCTTTAATGATAAATGTCTGTTGTACCCCAAAAGAGTGGAACGTTTAAGCGACACAAAAGAGAAGAACGTTTATTGCGCTACAGTAACTGCACTGTATTCATAACGCTATATAGATGAATGGCATTGCCTCTAATGCTAATAGATGTAGTCCTGATTTATACATTTTAAAAATGTTTAATATAAATGTATCAGCCTCAGCATGTACATCAAAAATACCGGCCCACACTTCCCATACTCCTGCATCCCTGTTAGATATGCTGGAGACAATATTCAGTTCTTTACTCAGCAGAGAGAGAGAAATTCAATACCTCCCACATTTCAAAATTAATAACATCATATGAAGTATCATAAAGCTTCGGGGGGAGGGGGGGGGGCATGTGACCAGTCAACAACAGCTTGGGTCTGTGGTTTGTTTACACATGAGATTACCATTGAGATGTTTTAAGGCGCTGCTCTCAGGCAGTTAAACACATGATCTACAAAACACGATGAGGACAATTCACATCCAGCTACGGTTTGACGGTGAAATGCAGGCAATGTTAGACCATAAGACACGATTTCACAACCGGGTCTACACGCCGACGAGCTGTAGACAGAGAGCCATCAGTCTTACAGTCCTACAGCCCTGCGCTATGAGAGGAGAGCAGTCGTGTGAGGACAGGTGTGCAGGAGGACGGAGACGGATGGATGGTTGATATTTTTCACTGCACCGTTGCTGCACGGTGTCCAACATGCATAATTGATCGCCGGGCCCCGGTCGCTTCACTGCGCACGTCCATAGCATCGAACACACACACACACACACACACACACACACACTGCACCAGAACTGCGCTCTGTCTGAGCACAACTTCAGCTCGAGCCAAACGCTCGTCTCACACCTAGCACGCGCCTACACACAAACACACGCACCCTACGCGCGCGCGTTCGCAAACCCATCACGTAAGAGAGACACTCACTTTGCTCTTCACCTCGACCACGCTGTCCGTGCTCTTCAGCGGCGTCCTCTGACTCCTCGACATGGTTCGGAGCGTGTGTGTGTGTGTGTGTGAGTGTGTTTATATTCCAGTCACGTCTTCTGCTCTACAGGCTGCACAGAGCGGACGCGGCGCGCGCCTCAGTCCCGGAGCCCCTCGCGCGCAGCAGCAGCAGCGTTAGCAGCATGGATAGCAGGAATAGAGCGGCGGCGCGCGCAGCTCCCTTCGATCCGCAGTACTGGCGGGTAGCGCGAGCGAGCTCTACCGTTAGAGGCTGCTGCTCCCGGAGTGGGCGTGGCCTGTTCTCCTTCAATAACAACGACGTCAGCGCCCACGCCGTCCGCCCACCGCCGAGGAACGCCCACCAGTCGACACGCCCGTTCGAGAAACGTCACTACAACCGGAGCGGGCGGTGATTCAGGGAGCGGAATGCAGAACGACGATTATTCGCTGGTTTTGGCGCTGCTGGTGAGCAAACCTTCAGAAAAGGCCTGGGAGTGTTGGAAGACTTTATATGTTTGATGAGTGGTTTTCCTTTGGACAAGACAGATGGTACTAATGGTACATTAGACAGTTGGGTCATCTTCATAAAGAATTACATTTACGGCATTTGGCTGATGCTCTTATACAGAGCGACTTACAATTTGATCATTTTTACACAGGTAGGCCAAGGCGGTGTTAGGAGTCTTGCCCAAGGACTCTTATTGGTATAGTGTAGGGTGTTTGCCCAGGTGGGGATTGAACCCCAGTCTACAAGGCAGAGGTTTTAACCACTACACTAACCAACCACAATTAAATCGGACTTTGTGTGCTTTCTGGAAGATTTCCAGCTATTCCTGCTATAAAATACAGCATAGACAACATGGCTGACTCCTTTGTCCAAGCTCTGTTAGGTGCTCTGTTGTCCTTTTAACTATTTACATATAAACACACACACACACACACATACACACACACAAACACATACACACACACAAACATACATATATATGTGTATATATATATATATATATATATATATATATATATATATATATAAATGTAAATAAGGAGAATAGAGCACCTAACAGAGCTTCAGAAGATGGACTAAGGAGGTGAAGCTAAAAAGCAAGTAAATCAAGAGGTGAATTGGGGTCGCTGGGTGACAGACATGAGAATGAAGATCACAATTTGCGTAGGCTTTTTTAGAGGATCGCTCTGTGGCCACAGCACAAACAATATCCTACATAATTTAGTGGAACTTTGTGGAACATAGCGGAACCACAGCACTTCCCCATCACACACTTGGTCAAATGTTTTGCATCATCACACAGCTCTGTTGAAGCTGAAGCTGTAGATTAGCTAGCTAATGTCTGAACAAACTCCAACAACACCCAAGCAGCTCTGAAAAAAGCCCAAGAACTTGAGAAAAAGCAAGGAGAAAAGGGCGATTTTACCAAAATACCACGTGTGTGTGTTGAGAGGAAAATAAACAGACTACTCTGTAAAATATCCACTGTGTGTAACACTTTTCAAAAGGACTTAATGTATTGAATTGAGATTTTAAGAATATCATTAGTCTGTTCTGCTTACTGTTGGCCTTTGAGCTATAATGCACTTAAACCACTTTAAACTGTTTTCATAAGTTAGTTTGGCCACTAATAAATGTAGAACTACCTCCCGATTCAGATACAGTCCTTGTCTGAATCTCAAGGAATTTTGGGTAAGAGTCTGCTGCTGATGAAGTCCTCTCCAAATGGCAGCACTATGAGCGCATAGAAGACTTGTGAGTGCAAATAATGACCGTCGGAGTGCAAATGCATCAAAGTGGGCAGAGCTTGAGAGGCGAGAACTCAGGAGGTGGATATGTACTGCAAAAATACTGTATCATGTCAAGTGACATTATTTTAAATCAAGCAGGCGTATCTAACATCTCTATTTTTGAGAAGGCTGTAAGAATACTACACAATTATTTTGGGGTTTTTTTTTAAGTAAAATTATCTCACCACTGGGCTGAAGACCACAAGCAGGTCGCATAGCACCCCTTGGTGGTCCTTGGACCTATACTGAGGGGAGCCAATGGTCTCTAGTTGGCCTGTGATGGCACCTTGTCATAAAACTCAGTGAAAAGAATTGATTTAACAATAAAAAAAAAGAAATATAAAACGTTTTCACACAGTTAACAACATTAAAATATACCCCACAATAACAGTGCACAAAGGCAGGTTTGTCCGTTTTTTTGCCCTTTGCCTCTAGAAACACCTGACCTTTCAGTTGTCCACTTGCACCAATATTCTGCTGATATTCCATGGTCACTGATACACATCACTCATGTGACAGGGTAGGCCCATACATATTACTGTGTTGAAAATCCACAAAACAATGAAATTTTTAAGCAAAAATATTGAGTTTTGTTTTCTTGTGGGACTTCAGGCTTTCTAGTGACAAACAAGTGGGCCTTAAAGTGGAAAAGGTTGAGACTATTTACTTATATTAAGGCTCATACTAGACTAATGCATATATCAGGCCTTTTAAGGAACAGAAATAACCCATTTCTGATTTCTGTTCTATCCAGTTTAGGAACTTTATGTTGGGATTGATGTGCAAGAACTGAAATGTTTACCTGTTTCTGCTGAGAGAATTTTAAAATTTTGTTTCTGAGCCCAGCTTACAAATTAAGCAAGTACAATTAAACAGCTATGATGGGAGTCAACTTCAATGCAACTGCTACACAAGTATGTTTCCATTTCAGCAAAGCAGTTGTTGAAAGGAAGAGAAGAACCACTGCATTTTAAAGCAGCGGTTTCACAGGAAATTACACCAAGGTTCCACCTGTATGCGATATTGATAGAGCCAATCTTGATGGCCAATACATAAATCCCTAATTTTGTTTTGTATTTTTGTTTTGTATAGTGTATAATTTGCCTTGCCTTGCTTCAAAAATCATTAGGCAGGCAATAGATTAAGCATAGACTCATAAGAAGTTTTAAGGGTGAATTATCCTTTGACATTGGAGTTTACTTCAAAACTAGGCTTAATTCATGTCTATGAGACTAGGCCTATGTCCATTACTGACCTGAATTTTTAATAAGCTGCTTTATGAAGAGACTGTGATGCGAATGTTGACTGCAGAGAGAGTTAGCAGAAGTGACTGATTAGCTGTTCAGTAGAGTGAACTTCAAAGATGCTGTCAATTATGAAAACATCACTAGTTGGTAAAGGAAAGGCTTGCATGTAGCTCTGTGTGTTACTCAAACACATACTTTAAACTGACATATCCATCACCTCTAGTGTGTCCTAGGATATTTACTGCCATCACTTGTATCACTCATTTTAAAACAGTGACTCTGGGAAAGTCAGGTGAAAAGCAGGGATCCAAAACTTTCTGAAAAGGTTGCTCGTAATTACTGTGACTAGGCTGCTGTCTGATCTATTTTATTGTGATGGTTTGCGGAGGGAATACTGGCCCGCCTGGACCACTTATTGAAGATGTCTTTAACAGCAGTACAAGGTGCTCAATGGGCTGCACATTACTGACCCGTGACATGTGCAGTTGCTTTATGTCAAATATTTCTCTTTGAACTGCCATTCACTCTCTCCATGTTCACTGAGTTAGAAGAAGACTGTCAGCAGTGTCGCTCTGTGAGATGGGAACTATATTTAAATGTTCTGTATCACTTACTTCAGTATTTCATGTGGGCTGCTAATAAGCTACTCATTACAGATCCACCAGGATGCTGTTCCACCTCTCATGTAGGCTGTGAGTCATAAAGGTAATGAAATATTGAAGCCATTATGGATTAATTGGAATAGGTGTTAATAATATGGATACTATGTGATATAGGTATACACACCAATAAGCCCACACATTATGACCACTCCTAAAAGGGAATAATGTAAATTATCTCATATTAATAGTGCATGTCAAGGTCTGGAATATGTTAGACAGCCAGCGAACATTCGCTTCAATGTGTAAGATGCGGGCAGGTGCGAAGACCTGGGTGACTTTGGAAAGGGTCAAACTGGGTTGGAACAAGGCTTGGTGGGTGCTCCTAGTCAACAGTACCTACCGACAGTGGTCCAACCATGAATTGGTGACAGGGAGTTGGCCATGGTCAAAAGCTCCTACAGTAAGAACATGTGTATCGGAACTGCACCTTGCAGCCATGGATGATGGTCATCTGGTCAAATGGGTCTTGTTTTCTTTGTTTCTGGACAACCAGATCCATGTCCACCAGAAAGCACTGTGAGAAGAAGACAAATTGATGGAGCGAGTGTGAAGTTCTGGGCAATGTTCTGCTGGGAAACTCTTGAGCATTCATGTGGACGTCAATTTGCATGTACAACTTACTTGAACATCATAGCAGACCATGTATATTCCATTATCACAGTGGTATTTCCCAATGGCAGAGGCCTCTTTCAGCAGGATAATGTACCCTGCCACACTACTGATATTCTTAAGGAATGGTCTCTGGAACATAATGAAGAGTTTGCAGTGATGCCCTGGCCTTTAAGTTTTTCAGATTTGCGTTTGCGTACATACAAGAGTACATAAATTTTTTAAGATGTTGAATTCTTTATTATTTTCTCTATTTCAAATGTTTCTAAAGTTTCTCAGGCTCTCTGTTTTCCTGTGAAATGATTAAGAGAGGTCAGATATGATCCAGTAGAGAGCGAAATTATGCAGGCAGAACTGTGGAGCACTCATGTTAGATGCTCATGACAAGGGCCACTTCGGCCCTTTGATCTGCACTCTGTTGGCTGCAGGCCCGGCAATTTCCTGCAACTGGCTACAAAAAAAAAATGCTTCCATTCTTCTTTACAGCACATCATAGCTAATAATGATTTTGCAGACAAGGTCAAAGAAGCAAGTGTTGACTCACAGGTTGTCACAGGTTTTATCACTGTTGGCCTGTTGTTTGACTCATCCTCTTCATCTTTCAGTGTTGTGAAGATTTGTGATTAGCATGCCTGCTATCTGATCTCAGACAGCAGGAAAATGTTGTCTGGCCATGTGTGGAGGTTAATTACCTCACTCTTCTGTACACTCTAAACATCTAAACAATTTCACCTGTCAAACCGGATATTTCTCAGTGAAATATGTTGAGCAACTTAAGTATTAATTAAAGTGAAACTTTAATTAATGAAAGTGAATCTTCATCAACTTTATGAGCTTCTGGAGGCTAATGGTAGTTAGTATTAATACATTTCGACAATATTTTGTACAGGCCTACATTTTCATGAATAATGGCACGCAATCAGCTTAATAATTTTGTTTACTTCATTTTTATTTCTCGTGAATGTGTACTCTTGAAGACTGTTGATGTGAGCATTTACCTTTTCTTGTAAATGCCTGAAGGCACACTTGTTTGCCAGTAAGAGAGACCAAGTTTCCAACTCTAGAGGTGAAGGATGCCTAAGAATGTGAGCTATTTGAAAGAAGTCTGCTTGGAAGTAAGGCAGATAAGATATGTTGTACTCAATTCTTTCCCCACCCTAATGGCTCAACCACACATTCACTAATACACATTTGACAAAGCAACATATGACCAACCTTGAATTGAACTTAACTGAATCATTGTCACCTGAAAAGTGTATGATTCTTGTTAGAACATTTGCTGTGATTTCATCACTAAAAATGACTGTTATGAAACTGCATCATTATCACTATCACAGATGACTCCACCGCACATTGTACACATAAAGGAAACATTTTGCTGCTGTAATCACTTTCCCAATACTTTTTGTAGTATTTATGCTCCAGCTCTTTCGTCCAGTCTTCTAATCAGTTTTCCTGATCAGAAATGAAAAGGTTCTTCAGAATACACTATGACATAAAATGCAAATAGTCTCTCTCAGTCTCGGCTCTCTAACAGGGTAGACATTCTCCTCATCTATATGTTGAATCTCTGCTGTTGTCATTGTTGATTATGTATTTACCCCTTTTCTTTCCATATTCATGCTTCTACAAGCTTCTTTTGACCAGCAGCTCCCAGGGTTGGGCCTCAATGAGAATGCTGACGTTTTTGGCCTGGGTGGACCTCAGTATGAAAAGTCATACCTATTCAAAATATGTAAATAAAAATGAAGCGTTCACAAATGACTGACTGTACTTCTCTTTTGTGGGGTTTTATCTTGTAATCACACATCATCACTTCCTAGCGTGTTGTTAAGCCAGTCTATTTTTTCTGTCTGAAATCAGATTATATACTGCTTTAAATGAAGTACTTTTCTTTATTAAATACGTTTTTAAAAGGTTACAGGTGTTTGTGTTCATAGCTCCTTTGAGTTCCAAGCATAACTCAAACACTTTGTCTACTTCACCATAACCAGATGTTCCACCTGGTGCATTAAGTCTTTTAGGATAGACCGTTCTCATCTTAGTATTTACGAGTGAGTTTCAGTGAAGCACAATATGTACAATCTATCCTGTGTTATAATTCCGTGGAAAGCAGAACAAGACTTTCCTACTTGACTTATCTGGTGACTGACTGATTTTCCTTCAGATGTAACTATATATAGACATATAGTCTGTGATTTTGGACCTCCTGACTCTGGGTTTGACTTCCTACCCTTATGAAAGAATGGGCTTGAGATCTGGTGCCATTCTAAAATCCATAAATAAATATCTATATGCAAAAAAACAGAGTCAGTAGCCTGAAAACTGCTTTATATATACAATGCTCAATTCCAAAAGGGACAGTATGCTGTAGTAACTTATGTTTCACCTGTATTGCATTGAAAATAATATAAAAAAGAAAAAGAAAAAAAACTCTTTTGGGAACATATGCCTGGGACACATTCCAAAAAATGTTAGTACAGGAACATGTTTACTAGTATGTTAAACCAACCTTTCCTTTTAAAAGCACTCAGAAAGAACATTGGTAACTGTCGACACCCTCCAATTTCTGCTGTTCTTCCATTGTACAAGTCCATTATATGAGGCCTCCACTGTCTCATTTTGCACTTCATAATGGGCCGCTCATACTCAGCAAGAGACAAGTCTGGACTGTAGGCAGGTCTCACACTTGCACCCCCTAATTATGCAGCCATGTTATTGCACCACATGCAGAATGTTTCTTGTTGTTGCCATGTTGAAATATCAGTAGACTGCAAATGTTGCTCCAAAATGTTTTTACCATTTACCATTAATGGTGCCTTCACAGATGCGCATGACATTGGCATTAAAACATCCTATTTTATGACAAACACTGGCTTTGAAACTTTATGCTGGTAACAATCTAACTGATCTTTTTTGGCCCAGATTACACAACACGTGATATTTCCATAAACAATCTGAAAGGTTGACTCATTAGAACAAAATACATATTTCTACTGGATACCAGCCCATTTCAGATTAGCTTGAGGTCAAAGAAGTTGGACGTTAACATTTGTTTCTGGACGTTAACATATGGGCTAAGGTACACGGTACTGCCTTAACTTGCATTTGTGGGTGCAGGCATCAATTTCAGAATGAGTGTATATTTGCAAAAAACAATAATTAATATCTTGTCTTTGTAGTGTTTTCACTGAAATAGAATTTGAAGTAAATTTATGTATCACTGCTTTCTGATTTTTTGGAATTGAGGTTTGTACATCTGTACAATCTGAAAACAATGTTACCAAAACCATACTTGTACTGGCTAAAGGTGAAGTCACAGTTGCTCTAGGCATTTGAAGTACACTAAAAAGGAGAGCACTGATTTCAAGATGATATGTTCTCCACTAGATTAACTAGTGGAGGGATCTCAGTCAGTTTTAAAAACTAAAACAATTGAAACAGGTGTTCATTTGGTGAATCATCATAAAGGTTAAACAATCAATATATATATTTGACTCCACAGAAAAATTGTCTAGTGACCTCTGTCTGATAGCAAAACTACTACAGGGAAAAATTCAAAAATGAGTGTATAAGACAGACAAACAAATGTCTTTACAAGGTAAACAAGGCAACTTCAACAGTTACATAAAGTGAAACTGCTCCTAACATCTTGAAGGCAGATGTTGGCAGACTTTCACTAAAGGCATCAGTGGATGTCTTAGACCAATTAATCTATAGACGACAGGGTTAAAAAGGATAAATAAATGATACTCCCCAGCTCTAATGTAGATGAAAGTGATGGCAAAGTTGCTGCAGAGTGAGCTCCATAAAAGTTTCATGAGAAACAAGGGTACAAGTGCTGTGATATTTTTACTGTGCTTTGGAACAGGGACAGTCAGTGCAAAAAAAAAAAAATCCAAGTAAAGTGTGGGGGGTTAGACAGGAACCTGTGCAGGTCATGATGGATGTGACGTGGAATGTTTCAGAAGATTCCTGAGCCTGGGCTGTGTAAATGTGCATAGGTGTACGTATGTAAGTAATGCTGTCAGAGCGGTCGGTACATCCGAAGGCGCCACATTCTCTTGGCTCTCCCACGTCTCCTCAGCAGGTTACCAGACTCGACCCACAGGCTTGTCAGCCAATCAGCTGCCTACCCAGCATTCCTCAGACTTAAAGCTTAAAGAAAACAACTGAAAAAGAATCCTTGGCATGATACGACTGCCCTCCACCTCTCCTGTGCTTTAACACACATTTTACAGCAGCGGTCAAAGAGTAAAGGCCCTAAAGAATCAGTCACTGTCTTAATTAGACACATTAGGCATGTAGACATGGCAGTGGAGCCCATGGCAGAATTACTTGTGGGACCCACATGTGTGTAGGCCTCTGACACTTGCTGTAACAGAAGGTGGATGGTGATCACACCCCCGCCCACACACACACACACACACACACACACACCCTTTCTAAGCAACCTATCCTTCTGGGTCACAGGGGGAGCTGAGCTGGAGCCTATCCCAGCAGCCAGTAGCCATTGGGTGGAAGGCAGGAAATGCCCTGGAGAGGTTGCCAGTCCAGTGGATGGTGACCATGTAGTCAGGGCACTTATTTTTGCTGCCCAATGGAAAAACTTTTCTTTCTGTTTTCTTTTTCTCCAAAATAGTAACTTTAGAGGAGAAGTTCAAATCTTCCAAATCTTTTAATGAAAGTTAATGTAAAGAGGTTTTAGTCCAAGTACTTTTGGAGCCTTTCTATTGGTCAATTCATCATAAATATTTTTGCTGGTGTGTTTAAATGAAGCAGAAAATTAAATATCAACAAAAATGGAAATATATGGTTTTTTGGTTTGCTTTTTGGGTTTGTTGGACAGCAACAATGTGTACAAAGCATCCTAAGTTTCATATTCATTAGGATAAAAGGCAGAAACTGATGCTGGGTCAGCACTCGGATTTCCTTGTAAGTGGTAACTGAGCTGCTTGGTTTCTGTGCCAGTGAGTTCATCTTGTTGCAATGAGTCAGAATTTTGGCAATGCAGTCTGACAGGTAGTTTAAAATTCATTGGTCACATTGCAGAATGACCCAAACCAGCAGAGGGACTGAAGATGTCACAGAGAACTTAGCGTGAATAACAGTCTGTTAGTGAGAAACTTGGCAACCTCTGAAACCTGATCGGATCTTTCCGCATTCTTAGGCCAGTCGGGACTGAAATACGATGTAGTTACATCAATGCTGAGCGAAGCTCTCAGACTGAGTGCTGATCTAGGATCAGTTTTTATTTGCTGTGTTCTCTTTCTAATTTCATGAAATCATGGAGCTTTTCTGAACCTCTGTGATTGAGACTCTGGGCCACGCATCCTGGTTTCAGAATACCCTGTGAGCTGTTAGAATCCTTTACACTGTAATATTAACCCATCAGGAAAACATTAAATATAATTAGTGACTACTGGACACCACCAGGAACCACCAGAAACTATAATGGTTTCTACATTCCTTGAGTTCCTTGTTCACCACTTCCAATATTGGCACCCGGCATAGTCTTTGACTGTTGTAGCTCATTTGAGACTACAAATAAGTGAAATACATATTGTTGTGTATACACTTTGTCTTTTTTGCTGGATCACCCAGTGGCTAATCCCCTGTACCTGATGCCCATGACTGAAAAGCATAACCTGATATAAACAGTAGGTGGCAGTATACACCTAATTAAATGAAGCCATGTGTACATCCCCAACGCGGGGCTGACATTAATAATAAAAGTAAAGTGAAAACATATCCACTGACACATGTTACAGGTCGTACAAAAACAACAAAAACTCTTGCTAACAACCGGTGCAGTAACACAGTGCAGAGTAGTGTCTGACAGCGGGTTCGAGCTCAGGCCGTGCTGGAAAAAAATATTTTTTCACTCTTTCAGGTGAGGAGAAAATCATTAATCACTAGTATCTCATCACTAAGTGCACCAGAATGTAAACTACAATGGCAATTTTGATATCAATTGATACATTTGGAAATATCATGTTCACTAAGTTCACTTTAGCTAGCTCGGATGCTATAATGTTAGCATTAGCAAGACAAAAAAATTTCAATTTCTTTTAAAAATGAATTTGATAACAAATCATTGATGAACACTGATGTACTCATAGCTTTTCAAAACCCACATGGCAGCATGACTCCATCCATGTAAAAGTGGACTCCATACATGTAAGTGTGTGTGTGTGTGTGTGTGTGTGTGTGTGTGTGTGTGTGTGTGTGTGTGTGTGTGTGTGTCTTTTTAAATAAATAACTTGGACAACAGAGTTGATGACTTCTCATGAAAGTGTGCCATCTGATGGACATAACGTTCAATAACACACCAAATGTCTTATCAGCAGTACAAGAATTATATATTCTAAAACATTTCAACCACATCTTCATTATTTCACCGTAATATTTGTGTATTCTGCTTCAGAGGAAAGTGAATGACCTACACCAGATGAATTGCACTGCAAGCAATTAAGCAATGTTGGCAGAGAGAGAAAATTATCATTACTGATTTACATTTAACTGCTTTAAAGAGAATTTTTATTAGTGAGTAACATCCAGCCTCCGCTGCTCATAGAATCATATAACAGGATCTAAACTAAAGGGCTTGCAACAAGGTCAAACTACCACAAGTTTTGCAAAATGTAATTTAAACAGTGTATGTGATGAATCAGCAGAGTATATCACAGGGTGAAAAAGTCCCTTTACATTAATTTAATATTGCTGGTACATTACAGTGCAGCTGTGCAGATATGACTGGAGCATTTTATAAATTTTATCTGTTGGCTTTGACTGTGAGATGGCAGGACCTTGATACGAAGGTTTCTGTAAACATTAACTGGCAGAGATGAGAGAGCATGCGCACACATACTCACCCATATATACACACAAACATTTCTTATACAGAGAGTTAGATCGCAGACTCAAACTGGGAGAGAAGATGGCCTCCAGGATCTGTAACAGTGTTTTGGTGACCGGCTCTAACCGTGGCATTGGACTGGAGTTGGTGTGTCAATTGGCCGGGTCACCCTCACCCCCAACGCTGATCTTCGCCGGGTGCAGAGACCCAGCAGGGCCCAGAGCACAGGTGAGAGAGAGACAGAGAGCAAGAGAGAGAGAGAAACTGTATAAAAATAACAGGATTACTGGTTCATTCAGCTGTGATATAGAAAGAAAAACAGTTTGGTTCTTATCACTGATGACTATGAGAGAGAAAGATAAGCATTTCTGCGTAACTGCAGTACCTGCATTAGTACCTGTAGAAAGACAGACGTGGGTGAAAGTGTAAAAGGCTTTTTCATTGCCCATTAACTACTGTCAGTCTCCTCTGCAGGAGCTCAGAGTGCTCGCTCAGAAGCACAAGGATGTGATTACCATCATTCAGCTTGGTAAGGAACTGGAATTCTGCAATTTCCCCCTGGGATCAATAAAGGAATCTGAATCTGAATACCATTTTGAGCATGCCCTTCCATATTAAAATGAAATTGATATCAACAAATCATTGACGTACACTGATGTACTAATAGTGGGAAACCTGTACAATGCTTTTCAAAAGCCACATGGCAGCATGACTCCATCCATGTAAAAGTGGACTCCATAAATGTAACAGTGCAGACAGTCATGTTCTATTGCTGCTATTACAGTAGTTCCTAACCCTGGTCTTGGAGAACTGCTCTACACAATTTAAATGGGAATTCTCCTGATTTGCCAAGATTTCTGCATAATTCAGTCATTGAGATTGAATGGTTAGATGACCCATTGTAGAGAAACTTAATATATCCGATTAGTTAGTGATGGGGATAGGAACCAGGGTTCGTGAGGTCAACCATGCAAATGTAACCATATTATTTACTATCCAAAATAAAAAGTGAACCTACTGGGGATGCACAATGGTATCTGAATCATCTTGGTATTGCCAGACATTTGCTTAAGAATATGCTGCGCTGGACTGATATTTAATGATGCATTAATTGTGCTGTGAAAGAGTAGAATGTTTAGGGCTACTGTGCTAAAATTTTACAGCATTTGTAACTCTCTACAAATAATTGTTGCATTTCTACACTTTCTACATTTTACAAATGCTTCAATATCTGCATCAACATCTGCAAAAGCTTAACTCAAAACTATGGCTAAACAGGTATTGTTTTTTTTTTTTACAGTTCCTTACATTAGCTAACCAGGTAAGAGTGAGGTAAAAACCTCAACATACTGGATCATTATTTTGGATAATATGATGATAGTACCAAGACAGCCTAATTAAATTACACCAAAACGACAGGTTCTAGCTATTAAATTTATAAAGGGCAAAGTAAAAAGATTTGGAGTAATATAGTGGTAAATAACAACATACTCAACATACTCAATTTGCATCATGAAAGAGTTCTTTTTGAAAAGGGTTCTAAATGGCATCAAAAATGGGCTCTTCTATTGTAACAAGTTTGACATGGTAACAATAGCAGAACCATTTTATGATGCAACGGACCCTTTAATCACGCAAAGGGTTCTTTCAGTGTCAATGTTTCTATATAGAACCATTGAAAAACGGTCTTTATTAAGAGTGTAATAGACAGGCACATAATATATAAGACTGTATACCATATAACTACCCAGTACTTAAAAGGCTAAAATAAATGGGTGTAAAATGGTTCCATGTAGCACCAAAAAGGGTTCTTCTATTGTTACAACAGCAAGCTTATAACAATAGAAGAACACCTTTTGGTGCTGTATACAATGATTTTCAAAAAGGTTCTACATCGAACCATATGCTACAAATTTTTCTTCAGTCTGAGGGACTTTTTCACCATGCAAAAAAACATTTAAACATGAAATAGTTCTTTGAGTGTTCATAGTTCTGTATAGAACCATTGTCTTTATTAAAGAATGCTTAAAGAACCTTCTTTGTACAACGTGTTGGGTATTCCAGTGTAATTTAGCATGTAATACTTTGTTGGGTATTTCAGTGTATTTCAGAATCACAATACCTAAAATAATTAACTAGTACTTTGGAGTTTGTACCGCACATTTACTTGGTCATTATCTAGACCATAAGGGACTCCACTTCCTTTAACAGAGAGTCACCTCTACCTTTTATTCCATGTGTCCACAGACACCTCTAGCCCGGATAGCATCTCCCAGGCTGCTAAGATAGTGGGAAGCAAGTTGAAGGATGGCAGTTTGAATCTGATCATCAACAATGCCGGCGTGAATGTCCATCTAGAGCTGTCAAACACTGGAGACAAGGAGATGGTGGATACGTACCGGACCAATGTGGTGGGACCCATGTTTGTTGCAAAGGTCAATAAGCTTTAAAAGCAGCTTTGTCAAGCTCACAAAAGCTGCTGTGTTGTCTGGTGTGCCTTATCTGGATTATGTAATAGTATTTACAGAAACTGCTTAATGGCCTTTAGTAGTAGACAATCTGAGACTTGCAAAGTAGTGATGACAAAGCAAAATTCTGACATGCATTTAAAATCTGATTAGTTCCTCATGACCTTCCTCTGCTGAAATTTAATGTTGAATGGTGGTGACAGGACTTCCTCCCATACTTGCGCATGGCAGCATCACAGGCCGCTGATCAGACGAGCATGTCATGCCGGAGAGCAGCTGTCATCAATGTCTCCACACTGGTGTCTTCCATCCAGAAGTGCCCTGAGACGTTTGCCATGGCCCCAATGTATGCATACCGCATCAGCAAGGTGACATATAATAATTGTACACAGAATATCTCTCATTATGAGAATCATCCAAGCCACAATTATAATGGCAAGGAACCCAATAGATTTTGTGCTGTAATGATGTCGGACTCCAGATATCCATAACTTGTGAACCAAGGCCAGACTGACAGGAATGTGGAGATCTTACATGCTACCTGATCACTGCCAGCCAAGGCTGAGTTTGTGTGCGTCTTAAGTTTTGAACTGCTCTGTTGTTTTAGGCTGCCCTGAACATGCTGACTAAATGTTTAGCTGAAGATTTTAAGAAAGATGGAATTCTTGTCATGGCAATTCATCCCGGCTGGGTGAGAACTGACATGGGGGGTCAAGAGGTGAGTAATTAGACAAGCTGAGCGTGACTTACTCCACCTGCAAGTAAAATGTTAGAGCTTTTGCATTTGCTCTATTTATTAATCATGTATTTGGTTTTACAGTGAGATATAGCCATTGTCTTAGGAAAACAAGCCCTGATTAGGACATGGGTGGACATTGTCATTGTTAAAGCTTGTAAAAGGTTCATCCTCTTATTTTACCCATAGGCCCCTGTTCTGCCAGTAGACAGTGTGAAGGGCATGCTGAAAGTGATCTCCTCCCTTACTGAGGAAGACAGTGGAACTCTACTGGACTGGGAAGGCAACGGCATCCCATGGTGATACTGAAGAAGTAATACAACAAGGCATTTCCATTATTGCACTATACATATACTATTGTCTTGAAACATGTTTAAAATGTTAAACAATTTTGATTAGCTTGGTGACATTTTGGATTTTTCATTTTGGAAACTTAGGAGTGATTCAGCCCTGTCCTTTATTCTATAAACGCTGCAAACAAAAGGAATAAAACAGCACAGATAATTGTCATTTTTAGGCATTGACCAGGTTTGGTGTACAACGCAAACAATAAGAATGTAAACATTAATGCACTCTACACACTTAAAAAACGGCTCTTCAAGGGTTCTTTAGTAAAGAAAATGGTTCTATATAGAAGCATTCTTTAGGTTGATGGACAATGCACTTTAGATAGTTCTATATAGAACCATTTTATAAATCATTCTATATAGTACCAAGAAGGTTTCTTCTACTGCATTCCGTTGTCATTTGTTAAGTACTGACACCTGGAAGTTACTCTAAAGTACTGATTAAAGAATATGAAGGATACATATGTATAAATGTATATATTGTTTTGTATATATATATATATATATATATATATACATATATATATACATATATATATATATACAATATATCCTTCCTTTTCTTTAATCAGTACTTTAAGTAAAGTAACTTCCAGGTTCCTAACTTCCAACAAACTTTATACATATCTTAATGGAGATTTTAAAGGTCTGTGATAAGCCGCGCTGGTGGCATCTGACCCGATTTTCCCTGCTATCAAATGGCATTCAACGCTGATTCAACAATCCTTCCAAAGTCTGTAAACACTAGCCAGAAAGCTATTTAATTCATCGTTTTGATAGTTTTCACAATTAAATGTAGCTCAATATAATTTCTATAATAAGGGCACAGTTCAATATTCTGGTGACCGGCTCTAACCGTGGCATTGGACTGGAACTGGTGGGTCAGCACTGATCTTTGCTGGGTGCAGAGACCCAGCAGGGCCTGGAGCACAGGTGAGAGACAGAGATAGAGAGAGAAAGAGAGACAATGCTATATACAATGCAAATTTTATAGATGAATTCATAGATAATCTATATATGATTTCCACAAATTTTAACGCGTATATATATATATATATATATATATATATATATATATATATATTTAATAATCCATCCATCCATCCATCCATCCATTATCTTCCGCTTGTCCGGGGTTCGGGTCGCGGGGGCAGCATCCTAAGCAATGAAGCCCAGACCTCCCTTTCCCCAGCCACTTCCACCAGCTCTCCAAGGGGGATTCCGAGGCGCTCCCAGGCCAGCTGGGCGATATAGTCGCGCCAGCGTGTCCTGGGTCTTCCCCGAGGTCTCCTCCCAGGTGGACTCGCCTGTGACAACTCCTGAGGGAGGCGTCCAGGAGGCATCCTAACCAGATGCCCGAACCACCTCAGCTGGCTCCTCTCGACGTGAAGAAGCAGCGGCTCTACTCCGAGTCCTTCCCGGATGACTGAACTTCTCACCCTATCTCTAAGGGAGAGTCCAGACACCCTGCGGAGGAAACTCATTTCGGCCGCTTGTATTCGCGATCTTATTCTTTCGGTCATTACCCAAAGCTCATGACCATAGGTGAGGGTGGGAACGTAGATCGACCGGTAAATCGAGAGCCTTGCCTTATGGCTCAGCTCTTTCTTTACCACAACAGACCGGTAAAGAGCCCGCATCACTGCTGACCCAGCACCAATCCGCCTGTCAATCTCCCGCTCCCTTGTACCATCACTCATGAACAAGACCCCGAGATACTTGAACTCCTCCACTTGAGGCAAGAGCCTATCCCCGACCCAGAGAGGGCTCTCCACCCTTTTCCGCCTGAGAACCATGGTCTCGGATTTAGAGGTACTGATTCTCATCCCAGCCGCTTCACACTCGGCTGCAAACCGATCCAGCGAAAGCTGAAGTTCGCGGCCTGATGTCCCCAATAGGACCACATCTTCTGCAAACAGCAGCGATGTGACCCTGAGGTCACCAAATCGGACACCCTCCATCCCTTGACTGCGCCTAGAAATTCTATCCATAAAAATTATGAATAGAATCGGTGACAAAGGGCAGCCCTGACGGAGTCCAACTCTCACTGGGAACGAGTCTGACTTACTGCCGGCTATGCGAACCAAACTCCAGCTTTGTTTGTACAGGGCCTGAATGGCTCGTAGCAAAGAGCCATGTACCCCGTACTCCTGAAGCACCTCCCACAGAATACCCCGGGGAACACAGTCGAATGCCTTCTCCAGATCCACAAAGCACATGTGGACTGGTTGGGCAAACTCCCATGAACCCTCCAGAATCCTGGAGAGGGTGAAGAGTTGGTCCAGTGTTCCACGACCAGGGCGGAACCCGCACTGTTCCTCCTGGATCCGAGGTTCGACTATAAGCCGGACTCTCTTCTCCAGTACCCCTGCATAGACCTTGCCAGGGAGGCTGAGGAGTGTGATTCCCCTGTAGTTGGAACACACCCTCCGGTCCCCTTTTTTAAAAAGAGGCACCACCACCCCAGTCTGCCAATCCAGTGGCACCGCCCCCGATGTCCACGCAATGTTGAAAAGACGTGTCAGCCAAGACAGCCCCACAACATCCAGAGCCTTGAGGAACTCAGGGCGGATCTCATCCACCCCTGGAGCCTTGCCACCAAGGAGCTTCTTAACTACCTTAGCGACTTCGGCCTCAGTAATGGACAAGCCTATTCCCATGTCCCCAGACTCAGCCTCCTCACTGGAGAACGTGTCGGTGGGATTGAGAAGGTCCTCAAAGTATTCCTTCCACCGCCCAATGACGTCTTCAGTCGAAGTCAGCAGCACACCATCTCCACTATATACAGTGCTAGTGGCACACTGCTTTCCCCTTCTGAGTCGCCTGACGGTTTGCCAGAATCTTTTCGGAGCCGACTTAAAGTCAGTTTCCAAGGCCTCACCAAACTCCTCCCATACACGGGTTTTTGCCTTGGCAACAACTGAAGCCGCAGATCGCTTGGCCTGTCGATACCTGCCAGCTGCCTCTGGTGTCCCACAGGCCAACCATGCACGGTAGGACTCCTTCTTCAGCTTGACGGCATCTCTCACCTGGGGTGTCCACCACCGGGTTCGAGGATTACCGCCCCGACAGGCACCAACTACCTTACGGCCACAGCTACAGTCAGCCGCTTCAGCAATGGAGGAACGGAACATGGCCCATTCTGAGTCAATGTCCCCCACCTCCCCCGATATCTGGTCAAAGTTCTGACGGAGGTGTGAGTTGAAGATCAATCTGACAGGTTCTTCTGCTAGACGTTCCCAGCAAACCCTCACGATGCGTTTGGGCTTGCCTGGTCTGACCGGCATCTTCCCCCACCACCTGATCCAACTCACCACCAGGTGGTGATCAGTTGACAGCTCAGCTCCTCTCTTTACCCGAGTGTCCAAAACACATGGCCGCAAGTCCGATGACACGACTACAAAGTCAATCATTGAACTGCGGCCTAGGGTGTCCTGGTTCCATGTGCACTTATGGACATCCTTGTGTTCAAACATGGTGTTCGTGATGGACAAACTGTGGTTTGCACAGAAGTCCAAAAACTGAACACCACTCGGGTTCAGATCAGAGAGGCCATTCCTCCCAATCACACCCCTCCAGGTCTCACTGTCATTGCCCACGTGAGCGTTGAAGTCCCCCAGTAGGACAATAGAGTCTCCAGGAGGAGCACTTTCAAGCACCCTTCCCAAGGACTCTAAGAAGGCTGGGTACTCTGAACTGCTGTTCGGTGCATAAGCACAGACAACAGTCAGGATCCATTCCCCAACCCGAAGGCGTAGGGAAGCTACCCTCTCGTCCACCGGAGAAAACCCCAACATACAGGCACCGAGTCGAGGGGCTATGAGAAAGCCCACACCTGCCCGCCGCCTCTCACCATGGGCAACTCCAGAAAAGAATAAAGTCCAGCCCCTCTCAAGGAGATTGGACCCAGAGCCCAAGCTGTGTGTTGAGGTGAGCCCGACTATATCTAGCCGGTATCTCTCAACCTCGCGCACCAACTCAGGCTCCTTCCCCGCCAGTGAGGTAACGTTCCAAGTTCCAAAAGCCAGTTTCAGCAACCGAGGATCAGAACGCCAAGGCCCACGCCTTCGGACACTGCCCGATCCACAACACACCGAACCCCTACTACTGCCCCTCCCATTGGTGGTGGGTCGATGGGAGGGGGGACTCATGTAACTCCTTCGGGCTGGGCCCGGCCGGGCACCATGAGTAAATGCCCGGCCACCAGACGCTCGCTGGCGAGCCCCTCCCCCAGGCCTGGCTCCAGGGTGGGGCCCCGGTAACCCTGTTCCGGGCAGGGTACACAAGTCCTGTTTTTCTGTCTTCATAGGGGTTATTATGGATCACACTTTGTCTGACCTGTCACCTAGGACCAGTTTGCCATGGGAGACCCTACCAGGAGCTTTTGCTCCAGACAACATAGCTCCTAAGATCATTCAAGCACGCAAACCCCTCCACCACGATAAGGTGGTGATCCAAGGAGAGGTATATTTAATAATTCCAAGGAAAAATTATTTAAAGAAAATCTGTGTCATATTAGACTCTTTCAGACTCTCTCAGCATATTACTGGGAGCACACACTACCATGGTCACAATCTGGTTGTGGTTATCTCAAAAGGTCTCAACATATCAGTCACTGTTAAGGATGTTGCTGTGTCAGATTACTGTTTTCTTTGAAATGTGGACCTCACTAGGCATCACAGCCAGACACATTTGCTTAAAGAACTGATTTATAAATGATAGCACAGCTCCACTTTTCTTGAACAAAATGTGCTCTGCACCATGCAAACCATCTGATTCTGTTGATGCCCTGCTGGATAGCTTCAAATCTGAGCTGAAACCTTTATATATGAGCAGCTTTCAGCTCAGTTTAAAACACAACAGCTCTGCTTCACTTCTCTACAGTAACTGGACCTTCTTACCATAAGTGAATTTTTTAAATTAGATTTTCTTTTTCAAATCAAGTGTTTTTATAATGTTTTAATTGTGTTTTTAATTTCTATTATCCTACACCTCTTTAAATTTTGTTTTAATTATCTGTGTATTTTCTCATTTGTAAAGCACTTTGAATGACCGCAATGTATATAAAACACTGTAACCCTGTTTCCAAATAAGCTGGGATGCTGTGCAAAATGTAAACAAAAACAGAATGCAACCATGTGCAAACCATTTAAACCCTATTTTTAATCGAAAATAGTACAAAAACAACATATAAAATGTTGAAACTGAGAAATTGTTTTGCTTTTTGAAAAATAAATGCCCATTTTGAATTTAATGCCTTTTTGTAAATGGGTTTATATGTAAATAAGTTCGCCTTGCTTTTAGATGAGTGCAACATTGAAAGAAACGGTTGATTGAAGGGCCAGCTTTTTTCACCACAAAAGGTCAGCAAATGAGGAACAGAGATAATAAACTTATGAGGAAATTCCACCAATTTCTCAAACGATCTGCATAATTAAATGCTTAAGATGTAAACAAAGTCATATGAACTGCTCCATTCCAGACAATTTTCCTGCTCATAGTGGTGGTCATAGGAACCAGATGTCAATGAAGCATTTAACCCAATAAAAATACATACTAAGGCTTGTTATTTAGCAATTATACAGGCTAAAATGTAAAGTGGCTTATTTATTCTTAGGTTATAGAAGTGTGCAATAAATATTTGGTCCCACTGGTGGGTCTTGGCCATTTAAGGGGTTAAGGCCTCTAAAAGCTCTCTCAACAAACCTTATTACATTAAGTGGTTTCAAATATACTGCCTGAGAAATTGTTTTGAGATAAGATTTTGGCCGTTCACCACCACTGTAAAGAAACTGTACGTTGGTAATTTTCACTACAATGCACCATTTTACATCAGGCCACTTTGCTTATACTTCAATGACTGATTAATGCAGAAATTTTGAGAAAGCAGTGGTGCTCCCCTTTAAAGGCTTTGGGTTCTTGGCCTTCTTTCTTTCCTTAGTAATATTGTGGATAGTGACAGTAGGTTAGAGGGTAATTTTCCTACTTCACAGCAGCCCTATGACAATATGGCCTATAGTGACAAAACAAAAGCAACGCATTAGAGAGACTGAGTCACTTTTCAGTTACCTTCCCTTTCTGGACGAGTAGCCTTGTCCTCCGTGAGGTAAGAAGTGTCAACTTGAGCTGATGATTTGGGGACAAATGTGTCGAATAGTCAGTGACTGCCCCTCCTCCATGCAGTTCTAAACAGAGATTCTATGAAACACAGCTACAGCTCTATAAAAGTGATCATTAAATGTAGCTATCTACATTTTCTTGCAAACTATTTAATGTTTCATTCTGAAGTTCATTAAACTCTGTGAAGAAGTAAGTCAGGGTTGCACAGCTCCAGTCCAGCACAGTTTAGAGATTTCCCTACTCAGACACACCCATTTAACCTGGCAATTCACAGATGAGTATAATCAGGTGTGATGGAGCAGGTAAATCATGAAACTCTGCTGGACACCGACCTTTCAGGACTGGAGCTAACATTAGCTAGCTTTTTTTTCCTGTGGTGCTTTGCATTAATACTGTATGGACTTACACACAGCAAACACTTGCTGTGTAAGATCACCCTGGTGATTAAGGCTGAGTTAGCTGACTAAGGCCCAATTCCATTTCACCACTTGCCTCTACCACTTAGCCCTTAGCCCTCCATTTTGTTAGGTGGGTTAGGGTGTCCCATGTTGAGATAGAGGGGTAGGGCGAAGTGTTAGGGCTACATGGCCCTCCAAACAGATTTTTCAGAGGCTCATCCCAAACAGAATGTTATGAGAAAAAAGCCAGTAAGATAGCTGCGCAAATAACCAAAGAACCCCACAAATGTATTTTCTCAGTTAAAAAAATACAATAACCATTTCACCGTTTCAATGTATTGTGGTCATTTTCTTCATAAAAAACACAAACAATTACTAATAGCATGCGAATGTCTCAGTAGCTAACTAACTAACTTTCCCATTCCACCTGAAATAGTCCGGCAGTATTGACACCACAAGAGTCAGAATGTAACTGCTGCACCATTTAAAGTGAAAATCTGAACAAAAAGCTGTTGAATAGCTGACTTCAGCTTTGTAACACAAAAGAATTAGCAGTGGGCGATAATAAATAACTGTCTTATCCCCCTCTTTGAAAGCATATGATGCCCTAAATGTAATTAAATTAAATTAAAGCCCAGCAGTGAAGAGCTGGACTTTTCCATTTTCCCCTCTCCTATCACTGAAGATGGGCTGGGCCGTTTTTTTTTTTTTTTTTCAGTTCCAATGGGTTAGGGTGAAACTTGAAAACAAGGGGTAGGGCTAAAAAGAAGACATGGGATTGGTTAAATAATGGTTCTATATATAAACTTTTGGAAAATGGTTCTATATAGTACCAAAAGGCTTCTTCTATCGTTGCAAGTGTGACATCATAACAATAGCAGAACCCTTTTCAGTGCCATATATAGAACACTTTTCAGTGCAATGTAAAAACAGTCTTACATAATAACCCTCATGCTTTGAAAACATATCCCTGTGTTTACTCAACAGCTCTTTGGTTTTAGTCTCTCTGCTCTTCTGTAAATTGCTCAAGGCTTGTCCACCTGGCTGATGCACTTGCGTCTGTACCATGAACTCTTTAACCAAAACTTCTACTGTGTTCTC
The DNA here is from genome assembly GCF_015220715.1 of Pygocentrus nattereri. NCBI lineage: Eukaryota > Metazoa > Chordata > Actinopteri > Characiformes > Serrasalmidae > Pygocentrus > Pygocentrus nattereri. The sequence goes on along the minus strand of NC_051217.1, from coordinate 32,500,246 downwards.
ACCCACTACCCCCTACTTTGCTTCTGTTCCACACATCTTGTTCCATCTTGTTAGAGCAACTAACCCAACATAGGCATGTGCACCTGACAGGCTATTTATACAGGCAGTAAATCCATCTCTGATCTAGCTGAGACTTTTCTTAAACTTACTAGTCCTGGGGACCAAAACAAAGCCCAACTGTCCCATATCATCTCCAGAATTAATACAATTTACTTATATCATTTAAAAGTTTGTGCCACACTTATTTTTACCCTCTAACCAAGAGCCCAAACTATAATTCCTTCCATCCATCCATCCTCAACCGCTTAACCAGGTCCGGGTCACGGTGGCAGCAGCCTAAGCAAAGAGGCCCAGGCCTCCCTCTCCCCCGCCACCTCCTCCAGCTCTTACGGAGAGATACCGAGGCATTCCCAAGTGCCTCGTACTTCCCTCCTTCCCTCCAACGTGTCCTGGGTCTTCACCAGGGCCCCCTCCCATTGGACATGTCTGGAACACCTCCCTAGGGAGGCATCCAGAGGCCATCCTTGCCAGATGCACGAACCACCTCAACTGGCTAAGAGTCAGAACGTAGATTGACTGGTAAATTGACAGCCTCGCCTTCTGGCTCAGCTCTCTCTTCACCATGATGGACCAGTATAGGGTTCACATTACTGCAGACGCCGCAGCAATCCGCCTGTCAACCTCTTGCTCCATCCTTCCTTCACTCGTGAACAAAATACCCAAGATATTTAAACTCCTCCACTTGGGGCAAGGATTCACTCCCGACCTGGACAGAGCATTCCGCCCTTTTCCGACTGAGGACCGTGGTCTCAGATTTAGGGGTACTGCTTTTCATCCCAGCCGCTTCACACTCGGCTGCACACTGGTCCAGAGAGAGCTGGAGGTCCTGGCCTGATGACGCTAACAGGACCACATCATCAGATGTGAAATCCTGAGGCCACCATACTGGACACCCTCCGCTGCTTGGCTGTTCAGAGAAATTCTGTCCATAAAAGTTATGAACAGAATCGGTGACAACGGACAGCCTGGGCGGAGTCCAACCCTGACTGGAAACCAATCCAACTAACTGCTGGCTATACAAACCAAGCTCCTGCTCCATTTGTACAGGGACTGAATGGCCCGTAACAACGAGCCCCTCATCCCGTACTCCCAGAGCACTCACTACAGGATCCCCTGAGGGACGCAGTTGAATGCCTTCTCCAAATCCACAAAACACATGTGGACTCCCACGCACCCTCCAGGACCCTGGTGAGGATAAAAAGCTGGTCCAGTGTTCCACGACCTGGGCGAAACCTGCATTGTTCCTACTGTAGCTGAGATTCAACTATCGGTCGGACTCTCTTCTCCAGTCCAGTCTCTGCCACCAAGGAGTTTTCCAACCACCTTGGCTATCTCAGCCCGAGTGATGGATGGACCCTCGCTCGGATCTCCAAGCTCTGCCTTCTCTGGGGAAGGATCGTTGGTGGGATTGAGAAGATCCTTGAAGTATTCCCTCCACCATCCAATGATGTCCCCAGTCAAAGTCAGCAGCCCCCCAACCCCACTGTATACAGTGTTGGTCGGGAACCACTTTCCTCTCCTGAGGTGCCTGATGGTTTGCCAGAATCTTCTCGGTGCCTGTCGATAGTCTTTCTCTATGGCCTCACCAAACTCCTCCCACACCAGAGATTTTGCCTCAGTAACCACCGAAGCCACAGCCCGCTTGGCCCTTCGGTACCCATCTTTTGCCCCCAGAGTCCCACAAGCCAACCAGGCCTGAAAGGACTCTTTCTTCAGCTTGACGGCTTCCTTTACCCGAGGTGTCCACCAGCGGGTTCGGGGATTGCCACCACGACAGGCACCTATGACCTTGCAGCCACAGCTCCAATCCGCTGCATCGACAATGGAGGCACGGAACAGGGCCCACTCGGACTCAATGTCACCGGCCTCTGTCAGTATGCGGTTGAAGCTCTGTTGGATGTGGGAGTTGAAGATCTTTCTGGTAGGTTCCTCTGCCAGACGTTCCCAACAGACCCTCACAACTCGTTTGGGTTGGCCAGGTCTGTCCGGTATTTTCACCCACCATCTGATCCAACTTACCACTAGGTGGTGATCGGTTGACAGCTCCGCTCCTCTCTTCACTCGGGTGTCCAAAACACATGGTTGCAAATCCAATGACACAACTATGAACTATGAAAGTCTAACCCCTCTCGAGAGAATCTGTTCCAGAGCCCCTGCCATGTGTTGATGTGAGCCCAACTATATCTAGTTGGTATCTCTCAACCTTATACACTGGCTCGGGCTCTTTCCCTGCCAGAGAGGTCACGTTCCATGTTCCGAGTTTCAGTGGCCAAGGATCGGAACGCCAAGGCTATAAATCTTGGTTATATCACTATAATTCCTGGTTATTTTTTAATTATATCTGTCCCTACTAATCTATGTACTGAGGTAGGCCCTGTGTCTTTTATCAGTACATCATAGTTAGGCATCAGTTGACCATTCAAAATAACCAATACAGGGCTTTAACAATGCAATCAGTGTGGCCATCTGTGAATATGTCTCGAGTTCAAGATGTTCTTACTCTTGTAATACTCACTTCAACCACTGGGTGGGATTCTACTGACTCTCCACCTGCAGGCCCCACATAGTCAAACCAGGAATAATATGTCTGTAGCTGCACCTTTCTTCCCACAATTCCTTTACCTCTCTTTGTACTAGAGATCTTAATTTATCCATAATTTCTTCTCTTACTTGTCCCCAGATCTCCTGTCTTAAATTATTAACAAACTAGCGTTTATTATTACTAGACCAGCGTTCAGTCTATTTACTTTTAATTGCATGAACTGCTGCAGAATTTGCTTGGGTATCATTTTCTTCTGTTCCTCAATAGAGGGCAGTCTCATCAGCTTCTATGCACTTAACATGTGGATTTTGCCTAAATTTATTGGAGAAAACCTGAGTTTTCTGCATTCTGAATGCATGTGTTGTAGAGGAGCGTAGCAGACATTTTAAAAGTGAGGGGGACACAGTTGTAAGTTAGCTTCTGCCCACCCTGGCACACTCACACACCCACACTCCACCTGGGAGGATCAATGATCAAACTTATCATTGAAAGATATAGAATTGAAGAATATGTAACATATTTTAAATACAACAGTGTTATATCCATGTTCACTTTAATTTCAAATTTTATTTTGAATATTTATTCATACCGCTTACAATCAAAGACAAAATTAGGTAGGCTATGTCAACATAAGTTTTTTATAAAATAATAAAAGAAAAAACTAATAAATTAAGCAAGGCACAGACTTTTGTGTTCCGCTTCATATCTGAATAATAAACAAATCAGCAGATCATTCCTTAAAATTAAATAACTGGGATCAGACAGTTGTTTAGATTTAACTGGCATTTCAAAATGATGCTTGATGTCTGTGTCCACTCACTGTCCACTCTGATATCCTTACATTGTTGACCCACCTTGTAGATGTAAATTTAGAGACAGTAGCTCATCTGTTGCTGGACAGTTTGTGGTTGGTCATCCTGTAGTCCTTCATCTGTGCCCAGAAAATTTGCACTCTACCCCAATCTACAAGACGGTGCACAAACTTTCTCTCTCTCTCGCTATATATATATATATATATATATATATATATATATATATATATATATATATATATATATACACACAGTGGTGCTTGAAAGTTTGTGAAACCTTTAGAATTTTCTATATTTCTGCATAAATATGACCTAAAACAGATTTTCACATAAGTCTTAAAAGTAGATAAAGAGAACCCAGTTAAACAAATGACACAAAAATATGTGAACTCGTAGGAGTAGCAGTTCATTTAAAGGTGAAATTAGAGTGTTTTCAATCAATGGGATGACAATCAAGTGTGTGTTGGCACCCTGTTTTATTTAAAGAACAGGGATCTATCAAAGTCTGCTCTTCACAATACATGTTTATGGAAGTGTATCATGGCCCGAACAAAGGAGATTTCTGAGGACCTCAGAAAAAGAGTTGTTGATGCTCATCAGGCTGGAAAATGTTACAAAAGCATCTCTAGAGTTTGGACCAATAAAGATCACTTCAAGAGCAAGGCGTGTAACAGTCGGTGAGGTCACAAAGGATCCCAGGGTAACTTCTAAGCAACTGAAGGCCTCTCTCACATCGGTTCATGGGTCCACCATCAGGATGACACTGAACAACAATGGTGTGCATGGCAGGGTTGCAAGGAGAAAGCCACTGCTCTCCAAATAGAACATTGCTGCTCATCTGCAGTTTGCTAAAGATCACATGGACAAGCCAGAAGGCTATTGGAAGAATGTTTTGTGGATGGATGAGACCAAAATAGAACTTTTTGGATTAAATGAAAAGCGTTATGTTTGGAGAAAGGAAAACACTGCATTCCTAAATAAGAACCTTATCCCATCTGTGAAACATGGTGGTGGTAGTATCATGGTTTGGGCCTGTTTTGCTGCATCTGGGCTAGGATGGCTTGCCATCATTGATGGAACAATGAATTCTGAATTATAAATGTCAGGACATCTGTCCATGAACTCAATCCCAAGAGAAGGTGGGTCATGCAGCAAGACAACGACCCAAAGCACACAAGTTGTTCTACCAAAGAATGGTTAAAGAAGAGTAAATTTAATGTTTTGGAATGGCCGAGTCAAAGTCCTGACCTTAATCCCATTGGAATCTTGTGGAAGGACCTGAAGCGAGCAGTGAACGTGAGGAAACCCTCCAACATCCCAGAGTTGAAGCTGCTCTGAATGGAGGAATGGGCTAAAATTCCTCCAAGCTGGTGTGCAGGACTGATCAACAGTTACCGGGAATGTTAATTGCAGTTATTGCTGCACAGGAGGGACACACCAGATACTGAAAGCAAAGGTTCACATACTTTTGCCACTCATAAATATGTAATATTGGATAATTTTCCTCAATAAACAAATGACCAAGTATAATATTTTTGTGTCATTTGTTCAATTGGGTTCTCTTTATCTACTTTTAGGACTTGCGTGAAAATCTGATGATGTTTTAGGTCATATTTATGCAGAAATATAAAAAATTATAAAGGGTTCACAGACTTTCAATCACCACTGTGTATATATATATATATATATATATATATATATATATATGTGTGTGTGTGTGTGTGTGTGTGTGTGTGTGTGTGTGTGTGTGTGTGTGTGTGTATTTTTTGTTGTTTACTACAGTAAACAAAATTTATATCTTTTCTTTTCTTCTTTTTTTTTGAGTTTTAAATAAAGCCATTCTCTTAAAACCTTTACTTCATCCATTCACTTGTTTTTATTAGCCAGGGTAGTTCAAAGCTTACAGATTATTTTATTACTATAGACCTGAAAACCATTTCAGTGGCTCTGAAAGTAAAAATCCCATTCTTTTTCTCCATAGACATTTCAGAAGATCCTTGTAACTACCTACCCGTTGTGTTCATTGTAATCAATAAAATGAATCAAGGCTTGGAGGGTTATGGACACTACTACAGAGAATTTAATAATAGTAACAAGGAAGAAACCAATAAGAAAAACTGCAGCTACAGAGAAACTAAAAATACGACTTGGGGTAAAAGACAGATAACAGAGGGCCTAGCACAAAATGCTTAAAGCAGGTGCTAATTAACTTTTTTTGTGTGGTCTCCCATACCATGGCTATGGAGCCCTGCTGGTGACATCATGTATAAATAAAAATAATGCATGGCCACAACTTAGTAAGACATGGAAATGAGACTTCTAGGTGCATCCACGTCAAAATAATCGCACTTACAGTTGACAGATCTAGCAGAGCCAACATTTCTACTAGCAATGCTTGTATAAAGAGATTGCATGGACATGTATTTGCCTTTATACACCTGTTAGCAAAAACTGTGACTGAAACACCAGGCCTCAATTATCTGGGGGGGCTAGTGGACACACAAGCCTGACTAGCAAGCTGCTCCATCATTAGCCCAAACTAAATGCTGTCATTACCTCTTCAATTCCATACATATGTCTCTCTGATGGTTGCTGTCTCAATAACAACCTGGACTAACATTGA